>NC_133623.1:513807-813807 GCF_048593235.1 Sminthopsis crassicaudata | reverse complement strand
ATCCGCTGAGGTTGCCCGCTGCCCGCCTCCACACAACGCTTATGGCACCGGCAGCCCCAAGCATGGCTCCCCTCTCTGGAAAAGCTGATGATTCAGCTGCCATGTGCTTCACAGGAGAGCAAATATTTGTTCTCACTAGTTCCCAATAAGCCCCGAGTCACCGGGGACTTCTGGGTGCCCCGTGACTAACGCTTTTGCAGGAGATAATGGCCCCACAGCTCAGGAGCCATCAGAGACGAGAGCAAGACTGCAGCTACTACTTAGCCCCAGGACACAGCACATGACAGGGAAAATGCCCACTGCCCACGCTACCATTTCCTCCGGTTTAGTACAACCGAATCTTCTAGGGATTCCCATCGCCTCCTGGAGGTGCTTCCCCTCCCCCCTCCCCCCGCTCCGGCCATGGTCTTCGGACCCTTTCCTGCCCACTTTGAGGAAAAGACCTGCCCTGCTCACTACTCTTGGGCCCAGTGGGTCCCAGGTCCTACTCACCTTGCTGCTTTTCCATTGGCGAGTACGGCTGTAACTTGGCTCTCTTCAATGTCAGGTTCTAGGTCTAAGTCTAGATCTGGATCTGCATCCAGGTTTAGCTCTTCTTCTTGGGGAGTCAGGCAAGGGTTCGCAACCAGAAACTGAGGAAGAAAACAGCAGAAGCTCAGCCAAAGTCTGTCTCCAGACGAGAATCTAGAAAGTAGAGGGGATCCCCCTAACTAATCCCTGCATTCTAATCTGCATCCTGGCTGGGAAATGAGGCGACAGGACCAGAGCGACTCTCTCTGAAGCTGCTGATGCATCGAGGATCAGAAATATTACCCCAAGATTCTCAGGGGTTGTCCAGGCCTAAGGCCTCACCTAAGCAGAGAGGGGGTGGGGGGAGATGAGGGGTAAGGGGGTCCTGGGGAAGCCCACCTGGCCCTTGGGAGGGCCGCTCGTCTTCAGGGCCTGCCGCGTATATTTGTCCAGCACATCGAGGTCCAGGTTACCAGAATCCACTGTGGCCACGTTCTCTCTCCCCTTGCGCTCTGCCTTCTTCCCGGTCATCACCTTGACCCGGGAACTTCTCTTTTTGGAGCTGGTTTTAGAGGCTGGGTAAAATCTGACAGCAGAGGCTGGAGCTCCAGGACCCGACTTGGCCGGATTGCCGCTACCAGTCCTCTGGAGGCCAAAGGGGGTGCCAGTCTTCCCAATGTTCTGATGAAAGATATCCTGCAGAAACGGCAGAGCCACTGGCTAATGGGGAGCTGAGCTAGCTGTGCACTCATTCCAGGCCCGCGTGTCAGAGTGCCCACGGACACAGGCACACACCCATGCACGAGAGCTCCCTGGCTCTCGGAGGCGGCCCAATTCATTCAGGCCATGATGATTTAGTGAAGATTCTGTAATGGCTACATGTATGTTTGGTGCCCCCAAATCTTGTGCGCTGGCCCCTGAGAAAGGGCGGGAAATGGCTCAGAGGTACTAGAATGTTAGTCCCCTGCCTCTTCCACATCTCTGCTCTATAAAGGCAGGACAACGAGGGATGTCTGCTTGCAGCAACTTATCAAATTTCTCAGCCTCAGTTTCCCATTTGTCAAAAGCAAGAGACTAGAAATCAAACGTCCTCCCCAGGACGTTCAAAGGAAAATAAACGAACAGCTTCACCAATCTCGGACGCGAGGAGGAAGACACATGAGGAGTAGGCGGCAAACCAAACCCAGAAGGGGAACCTAGAGGCCCAAGCCCTCACCTCTACCAGCCGGATCTCCTTGGCCAGATCTTTGATAAGCTGGACGGTCCGCACGGTCTCGGGGATCTCGGCTTCATGCTCTGGTAAAGCCTATGGCCAAAAAGGATCAGGGATGGGATTAGGGGAGCCGGCCATTCCCTAAGGAGGGCAAAGAAATGGAACCGCTGCCCCCTATTGGCAAGCTATACCTTCAGGTCTTCTTTCATGGACCTTAACTACCTTAACTACCCAAAATGTACTCTTTGTTTCTGGTCTGGTCAACAGGGAGGACGGTGGGGGAAAGTGATCTTTCCTGCGCTCCTCCCCATCTGGGGGGTGGCGACCTAGACCGTTCAGTCCCGGCTTGGATGCCACCCCCCTGCGGCTCCAACATCCCCAGCTGGGCTTCTGTGCGACGCTGAAGCAGAGGGTAGCTCTCCCCGTGACTTGACATCCTACACCCACTGGAGCCTACCAGCTTGACCAGGAGTAAGTATGACACTCCTAGATGATAGGAGGAAGAACGTGGGAGAGAAACTCATCACCTCTTTCTTAGTCCAAGACCTGAAGGCCAAGTTCAAGGCTTTGGCTCCGTGGACCAGATAGGAAGCAGGGTGTCTCCTGTTCTCTCGTAACCCTGGAAGGAGCAGAGAAAGAAAGTGCGCTACTGGCAGCCACCCTTGCATTGCCCAAGTCAACCCTGGCGGGCATCTCTGCAGGTGAAAGGGGCCTGGGCTTAGAGTCCTGACCATCTTGGCAGGTTTCCAGGCTAAGTCACTTTGGAAGGGGTGGGTGAGCATGACCAAGAGGCAGGCGGGCAGCTGCTGAGGAAGCAGCCCCAGAGGAACGCGAGCTCCTTAAAGGCCCCTGCTTCCAAGGGTACCCCCACCTCATCTAGTGAGAAGCAGGGGGAACTCGTAGCCTTCCGGAACATGACCCTCCCCCTAGAAGCAAAGAGCCAGGAGAAGGGGGAAGCGGGCCTGAGTTCCAAGGGCAGCCTGTGGCTCCAAACCACCGAGGTAGAAGCGCTGAAGCATTGTGCCCCTGGCCCCGCTTCAGTCCCGCCAAGCTAAGGCACGGCCAGCACGGTAGGGCCAGAGAGGCAGAGGGGACACGGGCAGGGGCTCCTACCTCGGAAGATGTCCAGGATGTGCTTTCCCACGTACCAACAGATGGTCTCAAAATTGGGGAACTTGAAGAGGTCGGCTGTGCTCAGTCTCTTTTCAATGTCATAGGCCCTGAGGGGTGAGGGTGGGGGGCGGGGTGGTGGAGACGATGAGGGGCACGGAAGAGGTCGGCTGAGCCAGCCCCTGAAGTGCTTGCTCTTCCCTCCCCTTCTCGTCCTGTCCCCCCCTTGGCCCAGCACATCTGGCCACTGAGTCGGGGTGGTCCCGAGGAAGCTAGGCTCTGTGCTGCTCGGCCTTTGGGGGGGTGACCATTTGTTGGGCTCAGGTAAGGCAGCAGGCCGTGGCTGCTGTCGGGCTTCTCCGTCCCCTCGAACCCTCTGCTTCGAATGGTCCCCATTTCGGGTTCGTGGCAGGGAGAGGGAGGGAAGGGCTGGAACCAGTGGCCAACCCGAGGCCTGCACTCACTTGAGCTGCATCTCGATGTTGAGGCTATGTAGGAAGTTCCCTCCAAAGGCAAGGCAGTCCACGGGCGTCAGCACCGCATGGATCCAACCTGCCAGCACCACAGGAGAAAGTCACACCGCCACAGGGACACGGGGCCAGGCTCAGGGCTCCCCCAAAGCCCGCCTCTAACCCAGCCAGCCTCACTGGAAAGCAGCAGAACCCCTGAACTCATGTCTTCTCTTCCTCAATTCCCCAGTGCAATGGGGTGGGGTGGGGGGTTGAGGGGGAGGCTGCCACAGGACTACTTCAGCATTTCTCCTCCTGGCCTGGGCTCTTGCTCCTAGTCCCTCCCACTCAGTGAACTATGCCCACGCCCGCAGGTTTCACCTCAGAGGCCAGAGTCACATCATCCGCACTGGGACAACAGGCCACGCTCGGATCCCTGCTTGGCTCCCTTCCTCGTCCCACAGTCCTGACTGTGATTCCAAGGACCGTCACCACTGAGCCCCATCTCGCTCTTAGAACCCTCTCCCTTTCTGTGGTGCCAGGGACTCTGTCCCCTCCTGGTTTTCGCCTCTCCTGACTGTCACCCCAAGGGCTGCGTGTCCACCACCGTAACGTCCCCAGTGAAATACATGACAGCGTCAGAGAGCTCGAGAGGCTCCCAGCAGCCCAGGGGTGGGGATGGGGGGGTGGTCCCCTATAGGCGGCGCCATCGGCCCCCTCCCCTCCCACCACCAGAGGCCCAGGCAGAACCTGTGGGGATGAAGAGCGTCTGGCCCTGCTTCACACAGCACTTGTAGCACATGTCCACCTGGTCCCCAAAGAACATTTCTCGCTGGTTGGAAGAGCTGCTCCAGCACTCGAATAAGGACAGGTTTGCCGGGGTGGGGCGGATTAAGTAGAAAACCTTCTCCCCCTGAAGGACAAAAAGGAGACATTAAGGAAACCTAGAGAAAGCAGCTGCAAGGGGCCTTACAGATCAACCCCAACGGCCTCACTTTACAGTCAGAACAACTGAGACCCAGAGTGATAAACAGCGGGTCCAGGCCCAGCACTGCTTGAACACAGCCCTGAATGGCCGCTCCTCTGAGGCCTCCCAGAGCCTGGCCCGGGCCCATCCACCTGAATGGCAGCTGCCTGGCCGCATCTAGCTAGCACCAGTGCTAACAGCCCGAGAGAAGGTGACAATACGAACGTCCACAGTGCTTTGGGCAAAAGCAGCCGCCGCCAGGAGAACACGCTACTCCACAGTCCGGGGCAACACAGGCTCTCTTGAGAAGCCCTAATGAGGAAGCCTTTGCCTGTTACCAACAGGTGGCATTTCATTTCTTTCTGCCTAGACTGTCTACACTTGACAGGAATGGACTCTGCCTTTTCCTAAAAATCTCTACCAGCTCCCACAAGTTGGGCCCTAGCTGGGAATGGCCCTCCTGATGGGGCAGGAAGGTCAGATTTTGTGACTTTCCCTCGCCCAGGCAAAGTGCAATTGGGAAGCTGGCTGAAGGCCAACCGGTAGGGAAGTGGGCTCACTTGGACGGGAAGTTTCCTAACCGACAGTTCACGTTCACGACGCCCATGTCCGAACCACCCAATGACCTAGGAGATCCCTTCAGAAAGTGGACCTAAACTGGTCAACCCCTGAATAGACTGGGAGGTGGGGCCTGGATTATCCCTGGGAACCGTCAAACATAAGCAAGGAATCTCATAGGGGCTGGAGCACGGCACAAGGTCCCACCACCTACCCTGAGCACGTGATACCAGACAGAGGTACCGCCAAAGTCGATGTGGAAATCAGTATAGCTGTCCCGCACGCCCATGAGACAATACTTTTGCACGCTGGGCCGTTCAAACACAGACTCTTCGGGCCACAGGTTCTCTACCCAGGAGAGCTTCCGGACAATCTTAGGAGTCTCCACGAGATTCGAAAGTCTGGAAATAGAGAAATCAGATTAAACGTCCCTCGGGACCCCTGTCCTCTCGAATACTTGGGAGAATCTTAAGGCAAAGGGTGAGATAGTTGATTTGCTGGCTCGTCTGGTACTTTGAAACAGACGTGTCTGAAAACAATTCTTTCCCAGAATCCCACGGGCACACAAGGGAAAAAAACATCCAGGTTCCCCGTTCTTTGGCTATTTACAATCTCCCAGGCCATCCAATCCCTCAGCTCTTCCTGTTCTCCAGTCTTCCCTTTGGCCGTGGAGTCTAACTCCCTCTCTGGAATCCTGGAGAAACTCCATGTGTTCGTGTCTGCCAAGCTCGACAGCGCACGTGCCAAATCAAAGGCGAGGGCAGAGAACACCGCTCTGCCCTGGCTTTGAACAAGAGCATCTGGCGGATGGCTAGGTGCAGGGTACACGGACTGAGTCACCCTAGCCATATACTACCAGGTCGCTGGCTTTGTTAGAAGGCGGACAGAAACTTAACCGGAAGGAAAATTACTTTGGAGCCAACTTTGCAAAATCCACCTCCTGAGACCCGAATGCTGCTCACACTGAACTGTGTTTTGGTAAAGAAACATGCTTTTCTTTTCTTTCTTTTAAATTTTTTTTTTTTAAGTATTAAAAAATGTCCCCCAATACACATAAAAATAGTTTTCAATGTTCCTTTGGTTAAAATTCCGAGTTCCCAATTTTTTCTCTTTCCCTTCTTCCCTCCCCTTCCCTGAAACAGGAAGCCACCTGATAGAGGTCATACGCGAGCTATCATTTTACGAAACCTTGGGGAAGGCGCCTCTCTTGAAGGCCGGGCGCAGCCTGCGCTGAGCATGTGTGGAGAGGGGAGACCCAAAGAACCGAGTGAGGTGAGCACGTGGCAGAGGTCCTTGCCCCCCCCCACTCACCTGGTATCAGAAAACTCGAGGCTGATGACATTGAGGACTTTCTCCCTTTTCCCGCTACAGTAGTAATGCACAAAGTCCCCAAGTTTCATCTTGCAATCAGCCTGACGGATCACATCAATAACATCGATCTCTTTGTCAGCACCTGGAGCAGAAAGAAGTGCCTTACACAAACAGGGATGGGCAGCACCAGCCCCCGCCCCCCATCTGGGCTTCCTCAGGGAAGTGGCTAAAGGCCTGTCCCTGCACAAGCAGCTGTTTCTTCAGAGCAACAGACTTTGCAAAAAGACTCTTCCATAACTACCATCTTTGTTTAAGCCACACCACTGTTCCATGAGATAGTTACTGATGGATGAGGAAACTAAGGGTCAGAGGGGTCAGAGAGGTCCATGGTCACACAAATGCTAAGCAACATATGAGATTGAGGGAGGCACAAGCCGCTTACCGATGTAATACTCCACTTCTCTCACAGTGAATGCCGGGGAAGGCAAAGTCATGCCCAGGCCATCCTTCTTCAGCACCAAAATGGGCACACTAAAGCTGTTCTCTTCTAGGTACTCCACTGTCAGCTGGGCCCCTGTGGGCTTCAAGATCACCTCATCGGCACTGGGGGGGGGGGGGTGAGGGGAGGGAAATGCAGGAGAAAAGCACATCACGGTGGGACCAGGCCATGGTCATGTGAGCCCCATCCTGAAAGCCACGGGACTGCCCCAGCCCCTTACATAAACTCCCCACTCCTCCCCTGTCCCTTTCAGGGAGACAGAGCAGGCAATGGCAGAAGTCAAAAGAAATTCTAGGAAGAGAGAGCTCAGAACCCGGGCACACGACACCGAGAGCCCAGAGCCATGCCGCCTCTCTGGCCTGGGCCCATGGCAGGGGGGCACGGGAAGGATTAGAGAAAAATCCTATCCTCAATCAGGCAACTATTCCAGGATGGAGGGAATTTGTAAAATCTTCAGATTCGGATTCAGACACAGAGGACACCCCCAAACCGGGAATCTGGCAGCCGGGGTGAGAGGCCAAGCACTTTGGGTGGGGGGACCAGCCTGGGGGATGCCACAGGCAGGCTCTGCGTGTGGGCGCATGCTGGCCAACAATCTGCTAGAGAAGGCCGTACCCCTTCTTAATGGAACTCTCTACTTGAAGGTGGTCTAAAGATCAGAAGAGGCAGTGGAGCATCCCTGCCAAGGGACATGCCGCTCAAGTCTTCGTGTGGGAGGTGCCGCCTCCTGCCTCCATCCAGATGCCCTCACCTGCGGAAGGGCCTTCCCCGAAGCTCCCGAATGAACATGGGACTCCCGGTCTGCACTGTCTTTCCCGCGTCTTTGTTTGCCACCAGTTCCTGCACCTTCGGGGCCCCTCGGCGTCTTTTCACTTCACCAAGAGAAGGTTTGGAAAGGGAGAGAGAAAGGGAAGAAGGAAGCGAGCATTTATATCTGTTCGAAGGGCCTACCATCTGCCAGGCACCGTGCTAAGCACCTCATGATTCTGATCTCATTCAATCTTCACAACAACCCTGGGAAGCAGGTGCTGTCATTGTCCTCAATGTACAGTTACGGAAACCGAGGCGGAGGTGAAGTGACTTGCCCAGCACTGCAGGCAAATCTCAACTCAGGTCTTTTGACTCCAAGTCCAGAGCTCTATGTGCTGCCTCATCTGGCTGCCACCTAATGGAAGTTGGCCTTGGGTCGGAGAGCCGGCGCCTAGGGCCCTGAGCTCACACCACGGGACAACCAGGCCCGTGGACGAAGTCCCACGGACCTCAGAACGCGGGGAAACGGATGGGAACCTAAAACGGTGGCTGACTTCCTAAAAGAGTTCCACGTCAAGAAGATGCCCAAAGCTGTGGATCTGCCAAGACACCCGAAGGTCCCAGCGATGCTCCCAGAGAAGCTGTCCCTAGAACTTAGACCAAGGCAGCTTCTGTTTCCTGAGGTCCCCCAAGCACTCACCCTCTTCTCTGGCCACAAGAGAACAAGACTTGACTTACTAACAGAAGGTCCGTGGAGGACCTCACAATTGGGGCAGTGGTAGAGGTCAATGTCGACTGCCTTCTCCTCTTCTACGCCAACACAACTGGAAAACAGATGGAAACATCCCAACTAGTCCAGGGGTTCAAGGTGCTCTCCTCCAAGTCCCAGGGACAAAAGCCTTCTAAACAATAATGACACAGAGTTGTGACACAGGGACCCCATTTTTTCCACACAACTATTCAGGTTTATCAAGGGAATGAAACTGGGGAGGACCCCCACAGCTATTTGGATCTCCACACCTCTGGGGCCAGGCAAGGTCCCACGCTGAGGAGGACCAGCCTCCATCGCCCCTCAGGATGATACAGATCATTAGGGAACCCAAAGCAGCCTCGCCACTTCCCTGCCCTGCTGTGGCCCCTGACTCTGTCTGCCCTCTGGCACCAAAAAGGACATGCGGGATCTTTCAGCCAGGCAACCTTCAAATGCCTGAAGACAACTTAAGAGAGCCGAGCATTTTATTCTCAGCGTGAGCACTTACGCCTCAGCGAGGCTTGTGAAGGCGGGCTCTTTGGCTGCCTAGCTAGACTTTAAAAGCCATGGAGGAAGGAGGAGCCGGTCGCCTAGCATTTACCCAAGTCACTCACTGATGATGCCTGGGGCCGCGCACGGATCCCTGGGGCACTCCACTGGAGACCACCTAGACGCTGAGCTATTAATGAGTGAGCACCGGGAGAGAAGGGAGTAAGATCTCAGGAAACTCCATTCAGTGAATAGGCAAAAAGGAAAGCAAGACTGTCTGGTGACGGCGTGTTCTAGTTAGCCTAATCAAAACAGACTTCTGCCAAGCCCGGCAGGCAAAAAAGGAGAGGCCCACCGGGCCTCTGCTGGCAACAGGACAATCCGCAGCCCTTCGGCGGCTAATCCTCCGAGCACCCAGAGGATCCAGATGAAACTGCTAAGCTACCCAGAAGATGGCCCACTACCGGTGAGACGAGAATTTCCCATAACGGCATGCTTCTGGGGCCCTCCTGGCTGGGCAAATGCCATGGGGCTCCAAGACCCAGACGCAAAGGCCCTGCGTGAAAGATAGGGGCAGCCCTGCAGAAATGTGCCTACCCTTCCCGGGACCACCTCGGCTCATCTGCCGTAAGGACATCTCCCCTTTATGTCCTCTCCGGAGGTCAAATGGGGCACTGTTCAAAGCACTGGCAAAATGGAAAAGGAAGCAGAGTCAGGGCCCCAAGGCTTGGCGCTTCTCAGAAGCTTTGCCATTGACCAGGTGCGCGCCTGGAGCCTCTTCCCGGGGCTGCTTTGAGTTGGTACACAAAGACTTTAGGGGAAGAGGAGAAGGGCTGTGGCCCCTGAGTCGGAGAAGTTTCCTCACCCGCGTGGAAATGCTAGACTGGGGGCGAGAAGCCCCTCCTGTCAAGGTGGGCACAGAAATGAACTGGAGACATTGGGCAGCATCGGAATGATTCTTCTGGGAAACCAGAAGAGTTGGGAGGACTTGGGCTAGCTGCCCCCACCTCTCCCGCTGCCACGGGGTCCCACCGGGGTGGTTGGCTCCCGGACCAGAAGGAACCTGCAGAAGCTGACTCAAAAGGCAGAAGAAAGGCCGGAACACACCTTCTCCGGAGGCGGCCAGAGACAAGGGGCAGCTTGGGGAAAGCTTAAGGTTCCCCTCCCCTTCTGCTGAGCAGAGAAAGGTAGGGGGAAGGGCCTTCCCCAGGGACAAGCCACTGAACCGGAGGGAAGCCACGAGGGGTTGGGGGAGTTGGGCATCACACTTCTGCTCAAGGCTGGCACCTGGCTCTTAATGGCCTGACAAGGAGAGGCGCTGGCTCCGCCGGCCATTCTGCCCACATCATTTTATCATTCTAGATTCAGTGCCGGCCCCTAGGTGTTTCAGGGGTCAGCTAAAAATAGACTGGGCAACCGGGTGGTACAGTGGATAGAGTGCCAGGCCCGGAGTCAAGGAGACTCATCTTCCTGAGTTCAAATCTGGCCTCTGATGTTCACTAGCCGTGTGACCCCTCGGCAAGTCACTTCACCCTGTTTGCCTCAGTTTCCTCATCTGTAAAATGAGCTGGAGAAGGAAATGGCAAACTGCTCCAGTATCTTTGCCAAGAAAACCCCAAATGGGGTCACGGAGAGTCAGGCATGACTGAAAAATGAACCAAAAAAGGATCCCTGTGAAGGGTTTAACTATGGCAGCATTCCTTGTCCTTTTTCACAGTCAGGCCTTTGAAAAGCACCTGAACCTGGGCCATCTCCACTGCACTGCCCCTCTCCTTTCCCCACCATGACCCCCGGATAAATGCTCCACTGTCCTCCGACCTCGAATCACTCCTGCCGTCGGTCGTGTGGGCCGCAGCATGAAGGTGCGCGTCACCCTTCTGACTTGGACTACTACAAATTGATGGTCCCATATCACCTGCTGCTGAGCAATCCTACCAGGTGTGCCTCATCCACTGTGCCCAAAACCTTCCTCCCTCCTGAAACTCCTATCCTCCCCTCCCTAGCCTGCTGAAAATCCTGGCTCTTATCTTAATCACTTGGGGCCATTTAAGGAGAACTCCTGTCCCATCTCCTCCCTCACCTTCTCACACAAAGAGATTCACCCCTCCACCTGCACCAGCCATCCCATTTAATCTTGGCTCTTGCAACACCCCCCTTCCTGTCAGCCCCACTCTCACTCCCTTCAATCTCTCCTCCCGTACCGGTCGCTTCCCGACTGTTTCCGAACATGCCCGCGTCTCCCCCATCCTCCAAACGCCCCGCTCGTATTTCAGACCTTTCCCAATTTTGTGGCCAAACTCAAAATAGCCGCCTCTACCTTGTCTCCCTGACTTTTTACAACCCAGCTTCCAAACTGATCGTTTCCCCGTTAGCCGCTCTCTTCAAAGTCCCCAGTGATATCTCGGTTACCAAATCCAATAGTCCTTTCTGAGTTCTCATCCTCGATTTCACTGTAACCTCTGACACACCGTATTTTTGGCTATGGTCTCTGGTTTCCGGGACACCCCCGCTTCCTGATTCTGCGCTCCCTCGGCCTCCAGCTTGCGCCGCCTCACCTCAGGGGTCCCCGGGGCTCTGTACTGGACCCTCTGCTCTTCTCCCTCTAGACCCCTTCACTGGGGACCTCTCGGGTTCCGGTAAACGAAAGCCCATCTGGCTCTATGCTAAGGACAGGGGCATGGCACAGAAGTGACTGCGTCACCTGCCCCCTCTCCCGTGTCCGGATAATAAACTCCAGTGGCTCCCTATGGCTTTTAGGAACAAATACAAAACGCTCGCTCTGTTTGGTGTTCAAAGTCCTGGCCCCCTGCTCTCTGTCTGCTCTTCTACGGCACTCTGCAGTATGTTCTTTGCTCCAGAGACTCTGTCTCCCCTCCGTGTTTCCTGGGGACGCCTGCAAGGCTCCCCCTCATCTCTCCATCCTGCCTGCTTTCAAGGCTCCGCTCAAATTCCACTCTCTAAAGCTTTTCCTGCTCACTGCCCTCAGCTCCAATCCATCCAACAACTGTTTTGTTTGGGAGCGTTTACAACCCTAGCTAGCCTGAGTGTGCCTTAAGAGCCTTTCTTTGCAGCCCCAGAACTTATCACAGTGCCTGGCACACAGCAGGTGCTCAATCAATGTGGGTTCACCAGTCCCTGAGCTCAGTACTTCAGTTGGAAGTCAGGATTTGGGGGCGTGGGCGCGTCTCCAGAGGGGTGTTCCCAAGTAGTGCAGCTCGGAGGGATCCAGAACAGGTCTTTGGCTAGCCCTGCTTTCTCTCCCAGAGCCCAATGAAGTGCAGAGGTCCAACAGACTCCATTGGTTCCCATGCTTCTGAGCCCCGGGGTCGGGGGAGCTCGAAACCCTCAGTACAGAAGGACAGAACACTTAGTTCAACAAAAAAAACAATTATGGGAGCCCGTGAGGGTGTGTCTTGGTGGTCCCCCCCCCCCCCCCAGCAACAGGATCGGAATTCTTCAGTTCCTGGTGGCACAAGGGCAACAGGTGCTCGGTTGTTAGCGGGCGGCAGGAGCGCAGCCCCGCCTCCTGCTGGAGCTCCTCAATGCCAATACATGGCTGCACGGCTGCCCCCCCCCCAAGCAGGGACACAGGACAGAAGGCCCAGTGTACGAGGGAGGGGCACACAGGGACAAACAAGTTGGGGGGGGGGGAATCCCACGAAGCACGGTTGGAGGCTTCCCGAAGCCCAGAAAGTCTGCGGGGGGAGGGGGGGCAGAGAGCAGGGAACAGACCACGTTGGAGGGGAGGCCAGAGGGGGACGCTACACGGTGGGGGGTGGGGGGCGAGGGGAGGTTATAAGCAGGTCACGGGTGAAAAACGCAGGGAGGAAGCGAAGGGGAAGGCGCCGAGAAGAGGAAACTCGGTGAGGGGCCGCTCGCCGAGGGGGGCGGGAGAGAGCGCGGGGGGGGGGGGGGGGGGGGGGGGGGAATAGAAGAGCGGGGAGAGGGGGAGCACGCGGACCAGAGGGAAGCGCGAGGGGGGAGGGGACGCCGGCCGGCCTCACCTGCCGTGGAACCAGTCTTGGCACAGGTCGCATTCGATCATGAAGCGGGTCACGTCGTAGGGCAACCGGCATAAGCAATACACCGGCGGGGAGGCCATCTTGGCCCGCGCCTGGGCCCGTGCCTCAGCCCGCTCCTGGGCCCGCGCCCCCCGTGGGGGGCAAAACTGGCCGCCGGAGGCCGGCAGCCTCGCGGGCGGCGCGGACATGGGTGGTGCGGCCTGGGCCCCAAAAGGGCAGGCGAGCGGACAGAGCTGGACCCGGGTACCAGGCGAGCGGGAAGGCGGACGACGATGACGGCGGCACCGGTGGCGGCGGTGGTGGCGGTGGCGGCGGCGGCGGCGGCGGCGGCGACGACGGAGAGCAGCGGGAGCGGTCGCAGCGCGGGGGGCGAGTGACGGTCGCGAGCGTAAGCGCGAGCACGGCCACGGGCGCTCTCCCCGCCCTCTCCGTGGTGCGACGTCACGTTACGTCACGTTACGTCACGTCGCCGGCGGAGCCGGGCCCGACTGGGAACCTTCAGTCCGGGCTAGGGTCCCCTCCCCAAGCGCGGCTCCTTGTATAGGACGCGCGGTGGAGGCGGAGGCGGAGGCGGAGGCGGCGGCGGCGGCGGCGGCGGCGGACGCCGAGGACGACGACGAGCACGGCGTCGGCAGCCCGTACCTCAGGTCCCGCCCCCTCCTCGGCCCTCCCCTTGGAGGGCGTGGCCCGAGCCCAGCTTCCGGACCCCGCCCCGCCCCCTTGCCGTCGCCGTCCGCGCGCCGGGGCCGCCTCTTTCCGCCGCAGACGAGGCTGTGCAGGCGCGTGGCGCCTAACACATTATGTTCAAAATCTCCAGGAAATGCGAGCGAGAGAGGGAAGGAACGACCGCGCGGGGGATGCTAGGAAACGCCATGTTGAGCGAGGCGTGAATCAATCTTGCCTGCGCCATCAGGGGCGTGGCGGAAGGGTCTGCACCTCCCGAGCGCCGGGTGGCGCAGGCGCGACTCGCCCGCACCCCGCCCCCTCCCCTCTGCAGCCCTGTGCGTGTCCCGGAGGCGCACCCGAGAGAAGCTCTTTGGGTGTTTTCTTGAGAGAATAAACGTTTATTAAAATCCAGTTCAGTCCGAGCACTCCCAGCAGGGAAAGCGGGCCCGGGCCTCACGAGGGCAGGCGGCTGGAGCGTCTCTGCACTGAGGCGGAGAGGCGGGGGCGGGAACAGGACCGAGAAGCGCTCGCTCACAAATCCAATAAGCTCCCCACACCAAGATGGTCAAGTGACCTGGGGGGAAAGGTCATCGCGCCCCCCCAACTCTGTTAAATAACAGCGAAAGCCGGCCAGGCCGGGAGGAGGCAACCCCCATCAGTTACTGTCACCGGCACCGCGAGCCTGCCCCTGCGCTTTTGTCCCAGGGACCCAATCAAGTCAGCAGACACCCAAGATGGCGAAATGAGAATGGCAAATAATGCCACCGGAAGCCTGGTGCCCGGGGCCTTCGGAAGGGATCAGCGTACCGAGCTGGCCACCTTCTGAGCGGGCTGAGCAATTGGGGGCGGGAGGAGGGCGGGGGCGGGCTAAACTCTGGCGAGGTTCACCTTGGGAAAGGACTGCCCAACCGAAAAGGAAACCGAAAAGGGCAGAAGTAGTGAAAGAGGGCTCAGCCCAAATGCTGGCACACAACAGCCAAATGCTGCCGTGCCCATGGCGAGGCCAGCTCGGTGTGCTTCTCAGGCTGACCGATGATTATAGAAAGACTGCCAGGCAAGGGAGCCCGCTACTCGTCTTCCCCCTCCGGAAATAAAAGCTCCTACTGGACAATGGGAAGGTGACATTTGCTATGAAAGGGGGCACCTGCGAGCTTTGGAAGGGAAGCTGACCTCGTGGGGCTTTGGGGCTGGCCGGGAGACTAGCTTCCCAAGAGGTCTGGGGAGCCCCGGCTAGCACAGTCCCTGGTATCTGCGTGACAGTAATTTGATATTTCCCAAATAAGGAAGTAGGCAGCCTCCAGCTTAGCGGGCTTTGCTACGCTTCAGCACGTCAGGGTTTTTGAAGGTGCACTGGGATCGCTACTAGCCAAAGTCCCCCAAACCCTCACCACCTCCACACTGGGGAAAAAACAACCACAAAAAACCTTTCTCAGCCAACAGCCAGTCCCCCGAAAGCCACTTTTCAAGGCTTTCTCACATCTCAAGGAGTCCCTTCCTGATCAATACTCAACGCTGTCGTCGTTCGACTGTGTGTTCCTCAGTCCTTATCTGTACCCCATTTTCCAAAAGCCAAAGTGGAATGACAGAAAGGGAAGCAGGGACTCCAATTCCCCGGGGAAGGCTGCGTGACACAGAGGGGAGCGAGAGCAATTGGCCAAGAAAGCAGCAAATGGGGTCCGGGGGACCTAGAGTCTTCTCCATATGGGGCGGACCCTGTGCACGAGGGTTTGCTCTTAGAATCACCTCCAAATTTCTTCCTGGTTTCTATCAATCCCGACCACTTTCACTGAGAGGACAAAGCTGAGAGTGCAAAGCAACCTGTTGGAGGGGGCGAATGTTTTGTGACATTTCACAAGTGGCTAGAAGCAGCAAGCAAGCAGTCACCAAAGAGAAAAGTGGGCTCAGGAGGGTTGAGGTTCTCCCTGAATGGGTGGGGGGCAGGTGATGGTGAAGAAACATGGCCCTCTCACAAGAGCCTAGTCATATGGTACACTAGAGGAGAAGATTACTTCCCGGAAAGGTGGTGACCAGCCAGGAGACTGGATCCCTAAAAAAAAGCACGAAATCACCCAAGTGTCAAAAAGCCTCCTCTTGGAGGCCTGAGAACTCTGCTGAGCCTCATCTAGAAAAACAAGGCTGCAGGGTGATTTCTGAGGGACTTACATAAACTGATGCCGAAGGAAATGAACAGAACCAGGAGATCATCATACCCGGCAGCAACCAGATTATGTGATGACCAATTCTGACGGACGGACGGAGCTCTCTTCAACAATGATTCCGGCCAGTTCCAAGGGTCTCACGATCAAAAAAGTCATCTAGACCCAGAGACAGGACTATGGCAACCCCAGTAGGGCTCACAACATGGCATTTTCACTGTTTTTTGTTGTTGTTTGCTTGCATTTTATTTTCTTTCTCATTCTTTTTCCTTTTCGATTTGAGTTTTCTTGTGCACCAACACAATTGTATAAATAGGAATGCATATATTGGATTTAACATATTTCTTACCATGGTTACCATATATTGGATTACTTGCTATCTAGGGAAGGGGATAGGGGAAGGAGGAGAACGCTTGGAAGACAATTCTCTCTCCTCTCCCCACCTCTGGAACTCTGAGAACAAATGCCCATACTCAAAGGGCTCTCCAGGTACTAGATGCTTGCTGCAGGGTGAATGTTTCTCTCTTGAGAAATCCCTAATAGATCAATCTTTGGATTGAACAACATTTTGCTTGGAAGAAAGGACATAGGGGATGGACTAAGACTTCCTTGTAAATCCTATTACTCTGTAACAGCATAAGCCTTTCTGGGGAACGTGGGGACGAAAAGTCTGTGTGGGGAAAGGGAGAGCTCTGTGGCTCTAGATAAAGGGCATGTGTGTGTGTGTGCGTGTGTGTGTGTGTGTGTGTGTGTGTGTGTGTGTGTGTGTGTGTGTAGGCATGGCCCCCTCTATATAAGATTGGATGTACCCAGAAAGGCACTCAATCACACATGCAGACACGCACACATACCCACAGTCCAATTTTAATCCATCCTTTTGTAATCTACCTCTGAGGAAGATCTCCAGTCTTTTCATAGTGCAAGTAATACATCAAATCAGAGGCAAGAATGTCTACCTCAAACTTCTCTGATTCACTTGAATCCCGTAAGATGAGTACCAGGGCCACCCATCTTTCGCAAAAATGTAAAAACCCCAAATCAATTTGAGTCATTGCCAATGAACCAGACAGTATCCCCTAGCTCCCACCTCCCATCCCCCACAACAAAATATAATTACCTATTTGGCAGACCTGCTACTTATTGACTGAATTAGTGGTCAGAATTGAAGCAGGCAAAAAATTGGATTTAGGCTGGATTTAGCCCGAATTGATATTATTGTTCTGTAAGAAATGACCAGCAGGAAGATTTCAAAAAAGGCTGGAGAGACTGACAGGAACTGATGCTGAGTGAAATGAGCAGGACCAGGAGATCATCATACACTTTAACGATGATACTGTATGATGATCAATCCTGATGGACGTGGCCATTTTCAGCAATGAGATGAACCAAATCAGTTCCCATAGAGCAGTAATGAACTGAACTAGCTACACCCAGGGAAAGAACTCTGGGAGATGACTGTGAACCACTACACAGAATTCCCAATCCCTCTATTTTTGTCCACCTGCATTTTGGATTTCCTTCCCAGGCTAATTGTATCAGTGATAAAGAGAGCCATATATTTTAACATGTATTAGAATACTTGCCATGTAGGGCAGGGGGTGGGGGGAAGGAGGGGAAAATTTGGAACGGAAGGTTTTGCAAGAGTCAGTGTTTAAAAATTACCCATGCATATGTTTTGTAAATAAATTCGCCTTAATAAAAAAACGACTGTTGAAACCTATCTTTATGTGTAATTGGGAGGGGGGAAGTACTAGTAAGTGGAGAAAAAAGAATAACTGGATCTTTCCCCCATATGAGAAGTCATATCTATCTAAAATCAAGAGCTGGCATACTTTTCATAGTGGCTAGAAGCTGGAAGATGAATGGATGTCCATCCATTGGAGAATAGTTGGGTAAATTGTGGTATATGAAGGTTATGGAATATTATTGCTCGGTAAGAAATGACCAGCAGGAGGAATACAGAGAGGCCTGGAGAGACTTACATCAACTGATGCTGAGTGAAACGAGCAGAACCAGAAGATCACTATACACTTCAACAACAATACTGTATGAGGATGGATTCTGATGGAAGTGGATATCTTCAACATAGAGAAGAGCTAATTCAGCTCCAATTGATCAACGATGGACAGAATCAACTACACCCACAGAAGGAACACTGGGAAGTGAATGTAAATTGTTAGCGCTACTGTCTATCTACCGAGGTTACTTATACCTTCGGAAGCTAATACTTAATATGCAACAAGAAAATGGTATTTACACACATATATTGTATCTAGGTTATATTGTAACACATGTAAAATGAGGATAATTTGGAAAAATGAATACAAGGGATAATGGTATAAAAATTACTCATGCATATATACTGTCAAAAAATTTTATAATTATAAAAAAAAAGAGCTGGCATAAAGAGGCTTTTCCAGGAAGATCAGGGGATGTCCATTATAATTTCTAGTCAATATGATACTAGAAATGTGCCTTTTTTATATCCCAAAGAGATCTTAAAGGAGGGACAGGGACCCACATGTACCAAAATGTTTGTGGCAGCCCTTTTTGTAGTGGCAAGAACCTGGAAACTGAGTGGATGCCCATCAATGGGAGAATGGCTGAACAAATTATTGTATATGAATATTATAGAATATTATTGTTCTGTAAGAAATGACCAGAAAGGCCTGGAGAGACTTACATGAGCTGATGCTGAGTGAAATGAATAGGACCAAGAGATTGTTGTATAATTCAACAATACTGTATGAGGATCAATTCTGATGGACGTGGCCCTCTTCAACAATGAGATGAACCAAATCAGTTCCAATAGAGCAGGAATGAACAGAAGCAGCTACACCCAGCGAAAGAACCCTGGGAAATGATTGAGGACCACAATATAGCATTTGCACTCTTTCTGTTATAGTCCGCTTGCATTTTCTTTTCTTTCTCAGTTTTTTTCCTTCTTGATCTGATTTTTCTTGTGTACATATATTGGATTTAATATCTACTTTAACATATTTAACATGTATGGGACCACCTGCCATCTAGGGGTGGGGATGGGGGAAAGGAAGGGAAAATTTGGAACAGAAGGTTTTGCCAGGGTCAATTTTGAAAAATTACTCATGCATATGTTTTGTCAATAAAAAGCTGTAATAAAAAGAAAGAATTGTGCCCTTTAGCAATGAGACAAGAAAGAGAAATGAAGGGAATGAGCCTAAGAAAAAGGAAACAAAGTTGGTTTTTTGCAGATGCTATGATGTTTTCTTTAGTGAATCCAGTCAACTAAAAAACTAATTGAAAACATAAACAACTTCAGCAAAAATGAACAGATTCAGGAAAAAAATAAAACCACATAAATCATCAGAATGATGTATTTTGCCAATGAAATCCAACAGGAAGAGATAGAAATAGAAATTCCATTAAAAAAAAACTATAAAAACACAAAGTATTTGAGTGTCTACTTGCCAAGACACAAACAGGAACTATATGAACACAATTACAAAATAATCTTTGTAGAAATAGTGACCGATCTAAATAACTGCAGAAATAGCAATTATTCATGGGCAGGACAAAGCAATATAAAAAAGGGAGTCTTCCTAAACTAATTTTCTTATTCAATACCATTTCCAAACTACCAAAGGATTCTTTTTTATAGAATTAGGGAAAAGACCCCCAACAAAATTCTTTTGGGAAACAAAAGGTCAGAAATCTTAAGGGAATCAATGCAAAGGGGGGAGGGGGAAGGAAGCCCAGATCTCCAACTATACTACAAAGTAGTAATCACCAAAACAATTTGGTACTAGCCTAGAAAGTCAGGTTGCTCCCTAGAACAACTCAGGGACACATTGACAGAAGCTGATGAGAAGAACAAACTAATAATCAAGAAACATGATGATCCCAGCTATTGGGACAGAAACTGTGAATTTAACAAAGACTCTTAAAAAAACTGGTGTTCCCCAACTGATTAAAGGACAAAGGATATGAACAGAAAGTTTTCGGGAAAGAAATCCAAGTGATCAAATAGCTATATGAAAAAGTATTGTAAATCACTACTGAGTAGAAACACGTAAATTCGAACCACACTGAGGTTCCACCTCACAGCCATCCAGGAAATGACAAATGTCGGAGGAGCTGTTTTAGGGATATCTGAGTAGACCTCCAATAAGGACACGAATGCATTGTTGATGGAGCTGTGAACCCCATGTTCCGACCATTCTGGAAAGCAATTTGAAACTAGACTCTAAAAGCTATTCAGTTGTGTAGACCTCTTGACTCAGCTGTAATCACTACCAGGTCCAGACACCAAAGAGATCAAAGAAAGAAAGAAAAAAGGATTCGTGGATACAAAAATATTTCCAACAGCTTTTTCTGTGGTACCAAAGAATTGAAAAGTGAGAGGATAGCCACCCACTGGAAGTGGCTAAACCATTTATGGTATATGAATAGGATGGACTTACTATGGGGCTCTACGAAATGATGAGCAGGCTAATTGCAGAGCAACCTGGGAATACCTTTATGAATTGATATGGAGGGAAGTGAGAAGTACCAGGAGAATAAGTCAGGAAGTAAAGGCAGAAAACTTATAAAGATTTGGAAATTCGTATTAACATAAAGACCAACTGCAGTTCTAGTGGGCTCATGATGGAAATCCACTGCCCACCTTCAGAAAGATACGCTGAACTCAGAATATAAATTTTTTATTATTAATTTTATAATTATAATTTTTGGCAGTATATATGCATGAGTAATTTTTATAACATTATCCCTTGTATTCATTTTTTCCAAAATTTCCCCTCCCTCCCTCTACTCCCTCCTCTTGATGACAATACATTTTACCTGTGTTACAGTATAACCTGGATACAATATATGTGTGTAAATCCCATTTTCTTGTTGCACATTAAGTATTAGATTCCGAAGGTATAAGTCACCTGGGCAGATAGACAGTAGTGTTAACAATTTACACTCATTTCCCAGTGTTCCTTCTCTGGGTGTAGTTATTTCTGTCCATCATTGATCCACTGGAAGTGAGTTGGATCTTCTCTATGTTGAAGATATCCACTTCCATCAGAATACATCCTCATACAGCATTGAAGTGTACAGCGATCTTCTGGTTCTGTTCTTTTCACTCAGCAACAGTTCATGCAAGTCTCTCCAAGCCTTTGAACTCAGAATATAAATTGAAACCAGTTTATATCTGGGAGATGACCAATTGAGGAGTTTGTTTTGCTTGACTTTCTATTTGTAGCAGGATTTTGTGGTAAGTGAGAGAGAGAAGTTGGATCTTCATTTGAAAGAAAATTTAATTTCAGAAAGTCAAAAAATTTGAACAGAAGAAAAACTCAGCGGTCACTTGGGCAAAAGCAATTTTGGTGGAAAGAGTTAAGAAGAAAGTAAAAGGAAAGGAGATGGAAGCACTGACTGTATGGTCTTCCCGAGGAATTTGACTACCAGAAGCAAGACAGACATAATGGAGATGGAGAAATCAACAGAGGGGTTTTTGAAGATGGGGGGGAAGCAGCTGGGAGGCAGGAAGGAATCGACTCACTAATCAATGATAGATTGGGGATGATGGAAGAGGCAAATGTTAGAAGAAGTGGGATGATTTCAACAGACAGGGGTAGCTTAGCCTTTACAAGGAGAAAGGCCAGCTCTTCATGTCCAGGAGACAGGAGCAAAAAGCTACTCTTGCCTAATGTCTCAATTTTTTTTAATGAAATATGAAGCAAGGTTTTCAGGTAAATGGGGGAAAGAGAATGAGCCACAGAATATTTGAGGAGGATGAGTTTAGAAGGGAATAAAAATCTGGAAGAACCACTGGGAGAGAACCTGAAAAGCAAAATACAACAATTTGCTGCATACAAAAAAAACAAAAACAAAAACAAAAAACCCTTAAGATCTTCTTAAGGAAACCTTCTAGAACGGAAAGAGGCGTGAGGCAGGACCTCCCAATGTGGAGCCTTTGGCGATTATTTAGGCCTGAGATGCCAGCGGCCTGAGCGAAGGTGTACTCTGTGTGGAGGAACGGGTTCAGCTGAGAGAGATGTGGAGGAGATAAAAATCGCCAGATGTGTTAGGTGACTTTCCACTTCATCACTGCCCTCTGTTCCTGTGTTGGAGGGTGGGGGCCACACTTGCACTTAAGGAGGGGTCTTGGCTTAGAGAGATGCTTCTGATTTCTCATTTGTTCTGACAGACTTCTCTACCAAGTCCCCTCTCCTCCTCCCCCCCCATTTCAACTTCTGGTGTTCTGTCTTCCCTGTTAGATTGGAAGCTCTTAGAGGGAAGGGATCATCTTTCTTTTTTTTGTATTTGTGCCCCACCACTCAGCACAGAGCCTGGCACATAGTAGGCATTTAATAAGCTTTTACTGCCTCCTGATTGGCTACCTGAAGCGAAGGAGAGTGAGGAATTAGGTATAATGCCAAGATTGATACTGAGGGCCTGGGAAGGCTGGGAATGATCCCGACTTCCCTTTGGAGCACGTCAACTTTAAGACGTTTGGGGGATGAACAGTTGAAGATAGCCACCAGGCAACACTTAGTGTCTGCTGAGCCCTGGGGATACAAATGGAAAACAGAGATCAGGCTGTGAGGATGCCCATCATCCGGGCCACCATCTGACAGAGGGGC
The DNA here is from genome assembly GCF_048593235.1 of Sminthopsis crassicaudata. Taxonomy (NCBI): domain Eukaryota; kingdom Metazoa; phylum Chordata; class Mammalia; order Dasyuromorphia; family Dasyuridae; genus Sminthopsis; species Sminthopsis crassicaudata. Next base: position 791,745 of record NC_133623.1, on the reverse strand, counting down.
TGGAGACACGAGCTGGACTGTGACGTGGCAAGGAAGGGAACGCAGAGGCACCGGAGAAATGAGACAACCGCTTCTGGAATATAAGATGATGTGGAATCTGTACAAAAATTGACCATATATTAGGACCTAAAAACCTCAAACTCCAATGCAGTAAGGCAGAAATAGTAAATGCATCCTTTTCAGACCACAACGCAATCAAAACTACATTTAATAAAAAGCCAGGGGAAAATAGACCCCCCCCAAAATTTGAAACTAAATAACAACAAAACTAACAACAAAAAAATCAGTTCTGCACACATATATTGCATCTAGGATGTAGTATAACATATTTAACATGCATGGGACTGCCTGCCATCTAGGGGAGGGGGTGGAGGGAAGGAGGGGAAAAGTCGAAACAGAAGGGAGTGCAAGGGATAATGTTGTAAAAAATTACCCAGGCATATGTACTGTCAAAAAATTATAATTATAAAATTAATTTTAAAAAGGGAAGAGAATCAGCTACACCCAGAGAAAACTACGGAAAAGGAGTGTGGACCACAACATAGCATTTCTATCTTTCTGTTATTGCTAGCTTGCATTTTTGTTTTCCTTCTCGGGTTTTTTTTTTCTTTCTTTCTAGATCTGATTTATCTTTTGCAGCAAGATAACTGTATAAATATGTATACATATATTGGATTTAACATATATTTTAACATATTTAACATGTATGGGACTCCCTGCCATCTGGGGGAGGAGGGGAGGGGAAGAAGGGGGAAAGTTGGAACAGAAGGTTTTGCAAGAGTCAATGTTGGAAAAATTACCCACGCATATGTTTTGTCAATAAAAAAACTATTAAAAAAAAGAATATAAGATGATGGTTCACTGCGGGAACTCGAGGGAGTTGCCTCAAAACTCCACTGAAACACTTAGCAAAGTGGCAGGATGTAGAACCGAGGCCCATAAATCGTTCATGTTTCCAGCAAACCCCAGAGATGGGAGAACACTCTTATTGCAAATAAGGCCACAGATATTTGGGAGTCTACCCATGAGAACACACCCGGGAATGATGTGAATACAGCTACAGAATAGTCTTTACAGAAAAGACAATAGAATTAACGAGTTGCAGAAATATTAGTTACTCAGAGGGGAGTCAAGCCAGGCTAAGAAAGTCGATAAGACTTCCTTAATGTATTTATTCAATGGGATCCTTATCAAGCTACTGAAATATTACTTTTTAGAGCTAGAGAAAATAAGAACAAAATTTGTCCAGAGGAACAAAAGGTCGAGAATCTCCAGGGAAGTATTGGGGAGGAAAAAGTGGGAAGGAAAAGGACCCAACCGTATCAAATGTCAAGGAGACTGGAATGGGCCTCTAATGTGTGGGCTGGAGCCGCACAAAGCGGGCTAGAGATAAGAGTCAGGACACGAATAGAAGTTTAATTAATTTCAGAGTGAGGAAAATGATACCAGTATGAGGAAGTTCCCCCTCCCCCCACCAAGAAGAAGGGCTTAATGCTGCTGATGCTGGGGCCATTCCTCTACATGATGAGGGGTTGGCCCACAAGACAACCATTCGTAGGGCCTGAGACAGTTCTCATGTGTACAGGGTCACAGTGGGGAAACTCTGGGTGAGGTAGAAGACCTTTCCGCCCAGAGGGAATCTACTACCAATATCTGGCTCGGCTCCCCGGCTCCCCTGAGGGCTCTCAGCCTTCCTGAGAAGTCCGGTGACAACCTGGGCTGTGAGTGAAGCAGAGTGATACCAAGTGGCAAACTACACACAATAGCAAGTTGTTTGTGTGTTCCTGCGTGGAGAGTATACTTGGCAAATGCCCCGTGTTGTTTTTGTTACATTATATAAAGGGGAGCGTCCTTGGAATAAACAGACTCCATTTTCCCACCATCCTCGGAAGTCGTGCCTCATCACTTCTCCACTAGGATGGTATATTTTAATCCCCCCGGCATGGGGACTCTGGAAAGCAATGGGATGTTTTGTCATACCAACTTGGGCACTCCAGAAAGCAGGCCACAACACTCGTGGTTACCATTTCTTGGAACAAATGCAGGAGAACAGTCATTGTCTCAAGTTTATGGGGTCGTGGCCACCCTTTGTGACACAGAGTTCAGTGTCCAGAAAAGGAGTGCAGTAGCTGTCAGTGACAAGGAAGAATGTGTGCTGGATGGCCTGGGAAATACAGGGACCTGACCTGCTCAGTAAACACTTGGTGCTGCTCCAAGTAAGCTGCTTTGCAGAGAGCTATGTCATTCTGAGTACAAAGGATTGTTGTTATGTCAAGCCCAGGACACAACCTGCTTACTGGGCCTTATCTCTGGGAAACAGGGTATCTTCAAATATTTGACACAAGTATCAAACTACTCTACAAAGTATAAAATCAGCAAAAGGAGTTGATACTGGTTAAAAATAACCCCAAACAAGAGAGCCTGGAAATGAAACAGACTGGGCACGCAGCATACATAAAGAGGTAGTTTTGGGGTCCATGGGTCCAATTCCGGGGAAGGTTATATGGTTTGACAAAAACTGTTGGGCAGACCGAATAGCAGTCTGGTAGCCATTAGGATAAAACATCACACCATATGCCAACATTAATGCCCAATGGGTAGAGGTCTAAGATGTAAAAGATCCCGTCTCAAACAAATTCAAGGAGCAGGGAAGAAATTACCTTTCCGATCAATGAGCAGGGGAAGGTTCGTGACCAAAGAAACTATTGCCAGGATTACAGAAGAAAAGTCAACAATTTTGGTCAGACAAGATTAGAAACTTGGGGCAGCTGAGTGGTGCAGTGCATAGAGTACCAACCTGAAAGTCAGGAGGACCTGAGTTCAAAGTTGACCTCAGACATTTAACACTTCCTAGCTGTGTGATCCTGGGCAAGTCACTTAACCCCAGCTGCCTCAGCAAAAAAAAAAGAAAAAAAGATTAAAAAGTCTTTGAACAAATGAATAGATACCTAAGGGGGAAAATTTTTGCAGCAAGTTTTCCTAATAAAAGTCTCATTTCCAAGCTGCATAAGGAATCTGTTCAAATCTGTAAAAACAAAGGCTCTTCTTCTTCTTCTTCTTCTTCTTCTTCTTCTTCTTCTTCTTCTTCTTCTTCTTCTTCTTCTTCTTCTTCTTCTTCTTCTTCTTCTTCTTCTTCTTCTTCTTCTCCTTCTCCTTCTCCTTCTCCTTCTCCTTCTCCTTCTCCTTCTCCTTCTCCTTCTCCTTCTCCTTCTCCTTCTCCTTCTCCTTCTCCTTCTCCTTCTCCTTCTCCTTCTCCTTCTCCTTCTCCTTCTCCTTCTCCTTCCTCCTCCTCCTCCTCCTCCTCCTCCTCCTCCTCCTCCTCCTCCTCCTCCTCCTCCTCCTCCTCCTTCTTCCATTTGGGGTTGAGCAATTGGCAAGTTGCCATTGGAAGCAGTTCCCATTAGGGCTCATGATCCTTTAGGTTTAGCTTCTGAGTCAAATCTGCTTAGACAAGTGGGCCTTGGATCTGTACCCCATGCTTTTCATCGCAAGAGATTTTTTCCCAGTGACCAGCATGAGGGCAAAGAACTCGGGCCCTCCGCCTTCTCTCTCTGCCCGGGCTGGAAATCATTCCCCCTGTGGGGGCCAAAGTTCCGAAATGAGCTTCTCGGCACGGCACGGGCCGGACGCCAGACGCCGTGTGACCCGACGGACGCCTTCTGAATACAAGATACTGTTCTGGACCCTGTGGAAAGCAGGAGAAAGTAAAACAGAGTCTCCTTCTTCCAGGATCTCCCCGTCTAAGGCAGAGCCAAGAGGGAACCGGGAGAGCCTGGGGGGGGGAGGGGCCTGTTTGCAGTAGGGGCATCTTGAAGGAAGCCAGGAAGGATGGCAGGGGAGCAGAAGTATTCCAGGCATGGGGGAGAGCTCGAGAAAATGCCAGGAGCTGGAAGAGGTAGGGTCTTGCTCACAGAACAGCCAGGAGGCTGGTGGCCCTGGGTAGAAGTGTCTCATTGGGGAGAAGTAAGGGGTGACTGCAAAGGGAAGAGGGGGCGGGCTCCGGAGGCCGTTTCGCATTTGCTCCGGGGCCACGGGGAGCCACCGAAGCTGACTCGAGTGGGGAAGTCCGGTCAGGCCTGTGTTTTGAAGGCTGGCTACAGACTGGCCCGAGTGGGCAGAGACTCCGCGGTCGGGACTTCTGGTCAAGAAGGCTGCTTGGATGGAGGCAGACCATTTGGGGGTCAGAGTTGGGGTTACAGCGAAAGCCTGAAATTCACCTCGGGCCAAATGCAGATCAAAAACCCTTCTGAGAACCTCCGGGAAGTAGCCAGGCGCCAGATGACGTCAGGAAGGCTCGCATTCAAGTCTTCCGCTAGAGGCGAACCGTGTGAACCACGGCAGGCCACTTCACTCCTCTCGGCGGCCTCAGTTTCCCCACCTAGAGAACGAGAGTAATATCAGTGCCTCCTCTTACCAGTGGTGGTTGGGTAGCTCGAATGGCTCGGCCTGTAAAGTGCTTCAGGTGCTGGGCCGACACACACTGGTCAGCCAGAGGGTCAGTGATACCTTCCTGCCCAGAACTGCGGGTGTAGTCAGCCAGGAGGAACTAAAGCCGGAGAGAAGAGGGAATCCGAGACGGAGCTGGGCGCTCCTTGCCGACCGAGACACCCCAAAGGGGCCCACTATAAGCTGGCACCAAGGGAAAGAAAGGGGTTTTCCACAAGGACTCCATGAATACCTAAAAGAAAGGAAACGAGACAGGAACGGGGAAGCGAAACAAACTGATGGAAAGCTCTGGAAGAAAGAATTAGGAGGAGAACAAATGGTTTCGAGGACAATGTGGTCCACCCCCCCCCCCCAATCACGAAGTCCCCTAAAATCAGAAAGAGCAAAGAGAAAGCAGCAACTTCATGAGGCAATAACCAGGCAGAAGACTGAGAGAACACGCAAGGGCTCTGCCGTCGAGAGGAGCCGGCAAAGACGGCTCAGGGTTCAAGGGAGAAATTGAGAATGGTTTGGATTCCCTGAAAACCATTATTCAGAAGAAAGGCCGGGCCCTCTATTTCTTTTTTTAAATGATGGCCTTTTGCTTTCAAAATCCACGCAAAGATAGTGTCAACATTCACCCCTGCAAACCTGGTGCTTCAAACTTTTCTCTCCCCCTTCCCCGAGCCTAGACGGCGAGCGATCCAGTTTACGGTCAACACGTGCCATTCTTCTGTACGTGTTTCCCAAGTTATCACGCCGCTCAAGAAAAATCAGATCAGAAAGGGGAAGAAGTGAGGAAGAAAACAAAAAGCAAGCAACCAGAGTGAGGAGGCTGTGTTGTGCTCCACACTCAGTCCCCACGGTCCTCTCCCTGGGTGCAGATGGCTCTCTCCATCAGCAGACCATTGGAACTGGCCTGAAGCGTCCCATTGTGGAAGAGAGCCACGCCCATCAGCATGGATCATTGTATGAACTTGCTGTGGCCCTGCATGATGATCTTGTGGTTCTGCTCCCTTCCTGCGAGTCTCTCCCGGCTTCCCTGAAATGATCCTGCAGGATCATGTTCTCACACAACAACGATATTCCACGACCTCCATAGCTTACCCAGCCGTTCCCAGCTGATGGGCATCCCCTCGGTTCCCAGTTTCTTGCCACCACAAAAAGGGCCGCCGCAAGCATTTGTGCACGTGGGGGGCCTGTCCCCTCTTTAATGAACTCTGTGGGTCACGGGCCCAGGAGCCACCGTGCTGGTCAGAGGGTACGCGCAGTTTGATAGCCCTCTGGGCCCAGGGCCAGATTGCTCTCCAGAATGGTGGGATCCGTTCACAGTTCCACCGTCAGTGTGTCTTTTCCTGAGAGGCGGGGAGTGGTACCTCAGTTGTTTCCATGTCTCTGACCCATAATGACTTGGGGCATTTTCTCATGTGACTAGAAATAGCCTAAATTTCTTCATCTGGAGAGTGTTCATCTCCTGGGACATCTTAGCAGTTGGAGAAGGGCTTGAGTTCTTATAAATTAGTCAGTTCTGCCCTAATCGAGCCCTTGGATATAAAAATGTTTTTCCAAGTGTGCTACTTTTTTTTCATCTTGGCTACATTTATTGTGTTCGTACAGACCCTCTTCGATTTAATAGAATCAAAATGACTCATCGTAGAGTTCAGAGCGTTCTCTCGCTCTCCCTTGGCCACAGAGCCCTTCCTTCTCCACAGCTCTGAGGCAGATTGTCCCTCGTTCCCCTAGCTTGCCCTCCTAGTGAACCCCTTTTGACCTTATCGTTGAATGGGGTGTTAGGTGTGGTGGAATTTCGATGTCAACATAAAGAAGAAGTATCCAGGCCTGTTTTGAAGCTCCTCACTGCCAAAGAAGTACAGGCAGCATCCCCGGAGCCCCGGCCGCTGGGGCTGGAAACCAGTATCGCGCGCCAACAAGACACCTTGGCCGCTGATATCCCAAAGGCCAAGGGAGCCCTCGCGACAGCTTGCAGCTGGGAAGAGCTTTTCCTGCCAAGCTGAGCTATCATGGGGCGGGGGGAGATGGAGCTTGAAAGGAGGAGAGGAGCTTCTAGCATCCGTGCTGAAAAGCCCAGAGCTGAGGAGGAAGAAACTCTGAAGCTCCCAGCAGGAGTCCAGAGAGAGGCAGGGAAGCTCCCAGCAGGAGTCCAGAGAGAGGCAGGGAAGCTCCCAGCAGGAGCCCAGAGAGAGGCAGGGAAGCTCCCAGCAGGAGTCCAGAGAAATCCAGGGAGAGGCAGGGAAGCTCCCAGCAGGAGTCCAGAGAAATCCAGGGAGAGGCAGGGAAGCTCCCAGCAGGAGTCCAGAGAAATCCAGGGAGAGGCAGGGAAGCTCCCAGCAGGAGTCCAGAGAAATCCAAGGAGAGGCAGGGAAGCTCCCAGCAGGAGCCCAGAGAAATCCAGGGAGAGGCAGGGAAGCTCCCAGCAGGAGCCCAGAGAGAGGCAGGGAAGCTCCCAGCAGGAGTCCAGAGAGAGGCAGGGAAGCTCCCAGCAGGAGTCCAGAGAGAGGCAGGGAAGCTCCCAGAAGAGGAACAGGCAATGAGGTTGGACTAACGCTACCGGGGCAGAAAGAAACAGGGGTCCCCTTCAGACCTTGGATCTCTTCCAAGAGCCCCTGAGACAGCGTGAGGAGGAAATCCCAGGCCCCGAGGAGAGATGGGGAGAGGAGCAGGAAGGGAGGCTAAGGAGACAGAGACCCTCTTGGCAAAGCCCGAGGAAGAGCAAGCCGGAGGCGCTTGGCCGCGCTCTCGGCCGCCGTGCACGAAAAGGACGGTCCGGTTCTCAGACCTGCGGGAAGAGCTGGGGCGACGGAGGAAGCTCGTTCCTCTCTGAAACGGACCGAGGAGGGCCGGACAGTCGGGTGCAGAAAGATACCGAACTCAGTGGGGGGCATCCCTTCAGACTGGAGGGCGGGGGGCAATGGGGGGTAAGGGAGAGAGGATCCAAGCGCACCCAAAAGGACCAAGGGAAAAGCCAGGCCCCAGAAACCCGAGCGCAGCCCAGGAGGCCACGGTGCCCTCAGAAAACCCGACGGCGCCGATCTCAGAGACCAGTGAAGGGAGCAGAAGCCAGGGAAGCCTTCCTAGCCGGCTGGAACACCCAACACTCTGAAAGACCGAAAGCCTCTGGCCAGTGCGATGGGCTAGCTCCGCTACATACTGGGCTTGGGCCCCAAGTAAAATGTGGCTTCATCCACTACCTAGCAGCGTGACCCTGGCAAGTCCCTTTACCTTTGTCTGCCTCCGTTTCCCTGCCAGCAAAATGGGGCTCCAGCATTCCAGGGCTGTTGGGAGAGTCCATTGAAATCATGTTTGTGTAAACCTCTTATCCCCTGGCCCGTCTTTCCATCGTTCCGGTGATCTGTGGCAGCTCCAGGGGAGCTCTCCTGACAGAAGTCCAGGACATAAGAAGCACGTGGGGGGCCATGCCCATCGGGCAGACTTTGTGGTCTCGCCTCCCCTTGCACGGCTCGGGGATTTGGCTTTTATTTTCCAGTTGGGCTGGGGTTCTGATGGGAAAGGAGAAAGAGGAGGAAGGTTCAAACTTTTTCCCAAATGGACCAAGGACAGCAGAAGGAAAGGGAGCTGACTGGAAACAAGCCACAGGGAGACGAGGTCCCTAAGCAATCGGCCCCATGTATCCCAGACTTCCCAGAACTGGGCCCTTGGGCCAGCTCTCCCCCAGTCCCGACTGAGGCCTCAGAGCAGAGGGATTTGTTCTCTGTGCCTCTGCACATTTGTTACAAGGAGTTGGTTTTTCTTTCTTTGTCACCTTGAGAGGAAGTGGGTAGGAGGGAAAACATTATTTTGTTTCTTTAAAAAAAAAAATACAATTTAGTTAAAAACCATTTACGTGAGCTTAAAGGGAAAAAAATTTTGTTTCTTAAAAAAATAAATACAATTTAGTTAAAAACCATTTATGAGAGCTTGCCCCCTCATTCCCAGCAGAACCTTGGGTTCTGCCCCCACCCAGGGACTTGCCTGGGGTTCAGTGTGTTAGACCTAAGACATGAGCCTAGGTCTTTCTTAACTCTAATCAGAGTTCTCTGTCTACACTGGCTCTTGGGAAATTCCGGGTGGATAAAAGAATTGCTCCAACACATCCGGAAAATAACTCGGAATTATGTGAAAAAAAGGCACATAACATGTCACCCCTTTGGACCCAGTGATCTCCTTGCGGGACTTGGCCAGTAAGGAGCGGGGGAAAAAGTCCAATAGCCAGAGAGAGGACTCTGGGAACCCAGTGTGCTTCACTCTCTTTGCGGTCCTTTGCTTGCTTTGTGTTTGGCTTCTCTTTTTTTCTTGGGCGGCCCTGCGACAATTGTATGAATCTGGATGCACATATTGGATTTGCCATGTGTTTTTACCCTGTTTAACGTATCTTGGACCACTTGCCATCTAGGGGAGGGCGTGGGGGAAGGGCGGGAATTGGAACACGGGGTTTTGCAAGGGCTAATGTTGAAGAATTGTCCACTGTTTTGAAAAAGAAAACACTTCAATCAAAAAAAAAATAAAAACTGCATATGTACTGTCAAAAAATGTTATAATTATAAAATAAAATAAAAAATTAAAAAAAAAATAAAAACAAAACATTAACCAAACAATGGCTGAGCCCCAACCTCCAAGAGCGCCATCCTCATCTGGAGCTCATGAGGTGACGCCCCCCCCCCCCACTCTCCCCAACTGTCAGCACCAATTTGGGCTGCAGAAGAAACTGCTGCATCCCAGCTTTCTGGTTGTGTCCCAGAGAAGGCAAGTTGTCAGGTACTGGTCTCTCAATGACCTGGGAGGGCCTGGGGGGGTGCCTTCCTACACCCCAGCGTGCCCGAACGAGGGGGTCCTGCAGCAAAGAGTGACCCGTCACCCGTGGATGACCCCCCTTGGAAGCCTTGGGGAGGAAGCCCCTGATCTGACAAGGCAGCAGAAGCCCAGCTTTCCCAGCTCCCCGCCAACATCCTTCTTCTCCTGTCCTGTCACCTGAGCCCATGTCAGCGGTGTGCCCTGGGACCTCCGCCTTCTCAATTGGCATTTCCCTGACGCAGCATTTGCAGTGCTTTTTCATAGCTAGAAACAGTTTTGATTTCTTTGAAAGTCATCTGCTCCTCTCCTTGGACTGCGTATTAATTGAGGAGTGACCTGGATTCCGAAAAATTTCAGTCAATTCTTTATATATTTGAGAAATGAGGCCTTGGTCAGCAACACTGGCTGTAAAATCCCCCCCCCCCGCCCCCTGCTTTCTTTTCTCTCCCTCTACCCCCAACTCGAACTCCCCCAGGTTTGGACTCCACACGTTCAGGGAGGTCTCCCAGCTCAAAGCCCCCCCCACCAGACGGGCCCCGGGAGCCCCCTCCCATCCCTGCTGGAGTGACCAGCCTCCCCAGCTCTAATCCTCGCTCAGTGGCTCTTCAAAGCTCTGGGGTGAGCTCTCACGGCCCTCTGAGGCTTTCCTCCCCCCAACTCAGTTAAGTGGGGTCCACAAGCCCTCCCATGACTGAAGACTTCCTCCTCCTCCCTACTTGAAACTGAGGAACGCAGGGAAAAGCAGCGCTCTGCCTCCTTATTCCAGGAAACGCTTCGCACAGCCTGAAAGCCCCGTTGTTGCTCTGGGCTGACTCGGACTGAGCTCGCCATCTGCTCCAGCTCTGTGAGCCCGTTTCTTTTTTTTATTATCGTTTTTATTTACCAGATATCTGCACGGATAATTTTACAGCACTCGCAATGGCCAAACTTTTTATTCTCATTTTTCTCCTCCTTCCACCCCAACATGGCAGGTTGACCCATACATGTTCACATGTTAAAGTATAAATTAAACACACTATATGTATGCATGACCAAACAGTTGTTTTGCTGCACAAAAAGAATCGGACTCTGAAAGTGTACGATTAGCCTGTGAAGGAAATCCAAAATGCAGGCGGATTGGGCATTCTATGCTGTGGTCCACACTCATTTCCCAGAGTTCTTTCGCCGGGTGTAGCTGCTTCTGTTCATCACTGTCTTTGAGCCCATTACAAACAAATGCTGCCTGTTCAGGTCTGGGCCACCTAACCCTTGGGAGCTTGATTGTTGGGATCAAGGGCAAGACTTCCCATTTATCCCAACTCGAAAGTGCATTTTAGCCCGGGAGGTTCTGCTCAGTGCTAGGGCCTGGAGGATCCCCACAGACCCCAACATTACTGGATAAGCAGACCCTACATGCCTTCCTCCAAATCACTGCGAACATCTGATGGCCCGGGGCCAGAACTGGAAATCTCCGGGAGCGACCAAACCATTAATAACCCGGCTTTTGAAATCCCAGGGATAGGACAATGAGCTGATCTCCACAGTAAACAGAAGCCACAAACAGAAGTCAGCTTGCCGGGCCTACAGCTTGCAGATTATTTCCCTGCTGGCAAAGCTTCGGTTGCTAGCACATCACTGCTGGGGGCTCAGCCCTTGGGGCTTTCTCCGAGGATCAGAGTTCATCTAGGCAGGCCAGCAGACCATCATTCAGCAAAGGAACTTCTTTCTAGTGCAGAGGTCATTGTGGCCTTAGCAGAGAAACAGAAGATGAACCAGCTCTTCCCCAGGGTCAGTTATCATGGTCCCATCCATGCCAAGCACGCACTTTCTCTGACCAAGCACGCGCCTTTTCTGGGCCAAGAGCGCCCTCTCTACTCTAGCACCAGCTTTCTCTGACCAAACACGGGCCTCCTCTGACCAAACACGGGCCTCCTCTGACCAAACACCGGTCTTCTCTGACCGAACACGGGCCTCCTCTGACCAAACACGGGCCTCCTCTGACCAAACACCGGTCTTCTCTGACCAAACACGGGCCTCCTCTGACCAAACACCGGTCTTCTCTGACCGAACACGGGCCTCCTCTGACCAAGCACGCGCCCACTCTGACCAAACACTCGGTGTCTCTGACCAAACCTGGGCCTCCTCTTACCAAGCACTGGCCTTCTCTGACCAAACACGGGCCTTATCTGACCAAACACTCGCCGTCTCTGACCAAACACTCGCCGTCTCTGACCAAGCACTGGCCTTCTCTGACCAAGCACGCATCCCTTCTGACCAAGCACGCGCCTTCTCTGGGCCAAGAGCGCCCTCTCTACTCTAGCACCAGCTTTCTCTTACCAAAGACGGGCCTCCTCTGACCAAGCATACATCTACTCTGAGTAAGCAAGCGCCCACTTTGACCAAACACGGGCCTCCTCTTACCAAAGACGGGCCTCCTCTGACCAAAGACGGGCCTCCTCTTACCAAAGACGGGCCTCCTCTGACCAAAGACGGGCCTCCTCTTACCAAAGACGGGCCTCCTCTTACCAAAGACAGGCCTCTTCTGACCAAACACGGGCCTCCTCTGACCAAAGACAGGCCTCCTCTTACCAAAGACGGGCCTCCTCTGACCAAACACGGGCCTCCTCTGACCAAACACGGGCCTTCTCTGACCAAACACGGGCCTCCTCTGACCAAGCACACGCCCACACTGACCACTCGCCTACTCTGACCAAACACGGGCCTCCTCTTACTAAACACGGGCCTCCTCTGACCAAGCACGCACCCACTTTAACCAAACACACGCCCCCTCTGACCAAGCAGGTGCCTTCTCTGGGCCAAGAGCGCCCTCTCTACTCTAGCACCAGCTTTCTCTTACCAAAGACGGGCCTCCTCTGACCAAGCATACATCTACTCTGAGTAAGCAAGCGCCCACTTTGACCAAACACGGACCTCCTCTTACCAAACACGGGCCTCCTCTGACCAAGCACTGGCCTTCTCTGACCAAACACTCGCCGTCTCTGACCAAACACTCGCCGTCTCTGACCAAGCACGGGCCTTCTCTGACCAAGCATGCATCCCTTCTGACCAAGCATGTGCCTTCTCTGGGCCAAGAGCGCCCTCTCTACTCTAGCACCAGCTTTCTCTTACCAAAGACGGGCCTCCTCTGACCAAGCATACATCTACTCTGAGTAAGCAAGCGCCCACTCTGACCAAACACGGGCCTCCTCTTACCAAACACAGGCCTCCTCTGACCAAGCATATGCCTTCTCTGACCAAGGAAGTGCCCACTTTAACCAAGCACGGGCCTCCTCTGACCAAGGACGGGCCTTCTCTGACCAAGCACGTGCCCCCTCTGACCAAACACTCGCCGTCTCTGACCAAACACTCGCCGTCTCTGACCAAGCACGGGCCTCCTCTGACCAAAGACGGGCCTCCTCTTACCAAAGACGGGCCTTCTCTGACCAAACACTCGCCGTCTCTGACCAAGCACGGGCCTCCTCTGACCAAACACTCGCCGTCTCTGAGCAAGCACGGGCCTTCTCTGACCAAGCACGCATCCCTTCTGACCAAGCATGTGCCTTCTCTGGGCCAAGAGCGCCCTCTCTACTCTAGCACCAGCTTTCTCTTACCAAAGACGGGCCTCCTCTGACCAAGCATACATCTACTCTGAGTAAGCAAGCGCCCACTTTGACCAAAGACGGGCCTTCTCTGACCAAACACGGGCCTCCTCTGACCAAAGACAGGCCTCCTCTGACCAAGCATACATCTACTCTGAGTAAGCAAGCGCCCACTTTGACCAAACACGGGCCTCCTCTTACCAAAGACGGGCCTCCTCTGACCAAAGACGGGCCTCCTCTTACCAAACACGGGCCTCCTCTGACCAAAGACGGGCCTCCTCTTACGAAAGACGGGCCTCCTCTTACCAAAGACAGGCCTCTTCTGACCAAACACGGGCCTCCTCTGACCAAAGACAGGCCTCCTCTGACCAAAGACGGGCCTCCTCTGACCAAAGACAGGCCTCCTCTGACCAAGCATATGCCTTTTCTGACCAAGCAAGCGCCCACTTTAACCAAACACGGGCCTCCTCTGACCAAACACGGGCCTTCTCTGACCAAACACGGGCCTCCTCTGACCAAGCACGCGCCCACACTGACCACTCGCCTACTTTAACCAAACACACGCACCCTCTGATCAAGCACATGCCTTCTGTGGCCCAAGAGCACCCTCTCTGGCCCAAGCACCAGCTTTCTCTTACCAAAGACGGGCCTCCTCTGACCAAAGACGGGCCTCCTCTGACCAAAGACGGGCCTTCTCTGACCAAACACTCGCCGTCTCTGACCAAACACTCGCCGTCTCTGACCAAGCACACGCTTTCTCTGACCAAGCATGCATCCCTTCTGACCAAGCATGTGCCTTCTCTGGGCCAAGAGCGCCCTCTCTACTCTAGCACCAGCTTTCTCTTACCAAAGACGGGCCTCCTCTGACCAAGCATACATCTACTCTGAGTAAGCAAGCGCCCACTTTGACCAAACACTCACCTCTGAACAAACATGGGCCTCCTCTGACCAAAGAGGGGCCTCCTCTGACCAAGCATATGCCTTCTCTGACCAAACAAGTCCCACTTTAACCAAACACACGCCTTCTCTGACCAAAGACGGGCCTCCTCTTACCAAAGACGGGCCTCCTCTGACCAAATACGGGCCTCCTCTGACCAAAGACGGGCCTTCTCTGACCAAACACGGGCCTCCTCTGACCAAAGACGGGCCTCCTCTGACCAAGCATACATCTACTCTGAGTAAGCAAGCGCCCACTTTGACCAAACACGGGCCTCCTCTTACCAAAGACGGGCCTCCTCTGACCAAAGACGGGCCTCCTCTTACCAAACACGGGCCTCCTCTGACCAAAGACGGGCCTCCTCTTACCAAAGACGGGCCTCCTCTTACCAAAGACAGGCCTCTTCTGACCAAACACGGGCCTCCTCTGACCAAAGACGGGCCTCCTCTGACCAAAGACGGGCCTCCTCTGACCAAGCATACATCTACTCTGAGTAAGCAAGCGCCCACTTTGACCAAACACGGGCCTCCTCTTACCAAAGACGGGCCTCCTCTGACCAAAGACGGGCCTCCTCTTACCAAACACGGGCCTCCTCTGACCAAAGACGGGCCTCCTCTTACCAAAGACGGGCCTCCTCTTACCAAAGACAGGCCTCTTCTGACCAAACACGGGCCTCCTCTGACCAAAGACAGGCCTCCTCTTACCAAACACGGGCCTCCTCTGACCAAACACGGGCCTTCTCTGACCAAACACGGGCCTCCTCTGACCAAGCACGCGCCCACACTGACCACTCGCCTACTCTGACCAAACACGGGCCTCCTCTTACTAAACACGGGCCTCCTCTGACCAAGCACGCGCCCACTTTAACCAAACACACGCCCCCTCTGACCAAGCAGGTGCCTTCTCTGGGCCAAGAGCGCCCTCTCTACTCTAGCACCAGCTTTCTCTTACCAAAGACGGGCCTCCTCTGACCAAGCATACATCTACTCTGAGTAAGCAAGCGCCCACTTTGACCAAACACGGGCCTCCTCTGACCAAGCACGGGCCTTCTCTGACCAAACACTCGCCGTCTCTGACCAAGCACGGGCCTTCTCTGACCAAACACTCGCCGTCTCTGACCAAACACTCGCCGTCTCTGACCAAGCACGCATCCCTTCTGACCAAGCATGTGCCTTCTCTGGGCCAAGAGCGCCCTCTCTACTCTAGCACCAGCTTTCTCTGACCAAACACGGGCCTCCTCTGACCAAGCATATGCCTTCTCTGACCAAGCATATGCCTTCTCTGACCAAGCAAGCGCCCACTTTAACCAAGCATGCGCCCACTCTGACCAAATATGGGCCTCCTCTGACCAAAGACGGGCCTTCTCTGACCAAACACTCACTGTCACTGACCAAGCACTGGCCTTCTCTGACCAAACACGGGCCTCCTCTGACCAAGCACGCGCCCACTCTGACCAAACACTCGCCGTCTCTGACCAAGCACTGGCCTTCTCTGACCAAGCACGCATCCCTTCTGACCAAGCACGCGCCTTCTCTGGGCCAAGAGCGCCCTCTCTACTCTAGCACCAGCTTTCTCTTACCAAAGACGGGCCTTCTCTGACCAAAAACGGGCCTCCTCTAACCAAGCATGCGCCCACTCTGACCAAACACGGGCCTCCTCTGACCAAAGACGGGCCTTCTCTGACCAAACACTCACCTTCTCTGACCAAACACGGGCCTCCTCTGACCAAGCATATGCCTTCTCTGACCAAGCAAGCGCCCACTTTAACCAAGCATGCACCCACTCTGACCAAACACTCACTGTCTCTGACCAAACATGGGCCTTCTCTGACCAAGCAAGTGCCCACTTTAACCAAGCACGGGCCTCCTCTGACCAAGGACGGGCCTTCTCTGACCAAACACGGGCCTCCTCTAACCAAGCATGCGCCCACTCTGACCAAACACGGGCCTCCTCTGACCAAAGACGGGCCTCCTCTGACCAAAGACGGGCCTCCTCTGACCAAAGACGGGCCTTCTCTGACCAAACACTCGCCGTCTCTGACCAAGCACGCGCCCCCTCTGACCAAACACTCGCCGTCTCTGACCAAACACTCGCCGTCTCTGACCAAGCACTGGCCTTCTCTGACCAAGCACGCATCCCTTCTGACCAAGCATGTGCCTTCTCTGGGCCAAGAGCGCCCTCTCTACTCTAGCACCAGCTTTCTCTTACCAAAGACGGGCCTCCTCTGACCAAGCATACATCTACTCTGAGTAAGCAAGCGCCCACTTTGACCAAACACTCACCTTCTCTGACCAAACACGGGCCTCCTCTGGCCCAAGCATGCGCCCTCTCCGACCCAATGTCCGTATCATTTGTGACTCATTCATGTGTCCTCTGCAAGCCAAATGTGCATCCTCTGCTAAGTTTCATGCTAGATGTCTGGACCAAAAGCCCTCCCCGGCCCCCTTCTCTGGGCTTTGGAGCCTCAGATCCTGCAGAGTCATGTTGTGTTTCTTCTGCTGCTGATTTTTTTTTTTTAAATCCAAACTGAAGCAAAATCTGGAAAGCTCCCCTGCCCCAATATGCTGCTGAATAAACCCTGTGCAAGCCGGTACTGCAGGGTGGTGCCATGGTCACCTGCAGCCATTCTGAGCAGGGCAGTGAGCCTAAGCATAGGGGCAGACTTATGAGACGAAGGCTGGTTGGGCCGGCCCGGAAGGGCCTTTGTGATTTCCAGGCTGGGCCGCTGATGGCAGGGGGCAGCCAGACAAGTTGCTCTGGCCCACTCAGCCAGCCGGAAGGAGTTTGGGGAGAGCTGAATGTTTCTAGGTCTGGGGGCTCAGCAGCGCCCGGCTCGTCCCAAGCAGCGGTTGAGGGGTCCCCTCTCCTGGGAGGAGCTAACCCTTGTCTCACACGGGCACGTCGGGCAGGAGCCCCACCAGTCCCCTGCTGCTGCTTCGGGATGAGAAAGCCCCTTCTGTAGAGAACAGTCAGATGTGTTGGCAGTTTTTCTCTCCTGAGCTGGCTTTTCCACTGCACTACTCACCCTCACAACTGCCGTACTCTCAATGCAGATTGAAGCGGACTTCTGGGCCTTTCCTTCTTTTCTTGCCCCCCTCCAAACTCCCTCCCAAGAGTAATGCAGAAATGTTTTGCATAGCTTTGTACATGTGATGGGTATCTTATTACCTGCCTTCTTCTCTACAGGGAGGGGAGGAGTGAAGGGAGGGAAAAGATTTGACATTAAAAATGAAAAATCAAGTAAAAATCAAACCACGGGGCCGCTGGGTGGCTCAGTGGATAGAGCAGCAGCCCTGAAGTCAGGAAGACCTGAGTTCAAGCCTGTGTTCACTTAACACTTCCTAGCTGTGTGACCCTGAGCAAGTCACCGAACCCCAATTGCCTCAGCCCCCCCCAAATAAAATCAATCAGAGCCAATCCATGAGTGTCTTGCGTATTCCAGGGACTCAGAATTTTCCTTTCACGCTCACCCTAACTCTTCGGAACCTTTGCAAAACTAGGTTACTATTTCCCAAGTTACTCGGGCCTCTTGGCTATCTCAGAACCTCCCTATCTCGGCCCTGCTTGTTTCCCAGGCCTGGAATACTTTCCCTGCTCATCTCTGTGTTCTGGCTTCCTTCAAGTTGGAGCTAAAGTCCCTGTCCCTTCTTCAGGAGGCCTTTCCCAAAGCCTCTTAAGTCCGGGCCTTCCTTCTTTGTCCCGTCTGGAGCTTGTCGCCTACACAATCATCTCTTCTAAACCTAGTTTCCCAGAAACAAGAGTGTCATGCCTTTCTTGGGATCCTTGGCACTCACCGGGAAGGCGAAACACACAGTGGGCACTTTAAATGCTCGGTGACTTGACCCACTGGGGGAGTTGTGGATTTCTTAGCGGAGCAGAACACAGATCACTTTTCTGAATATTAATTTGGCAGCTCTATGGAAGAGGGATGAGGGAAGGGAACAGATGCGAGGCGGGGAGAGTAAGGAGGGGCCCACAGGCCCGGTACTTTCGGAAGGAGTCCGATCTGATCGTGCAAATGTGGAGAGGGTGGCAGGGGATGGGGAGGGATGGGCAGGGGATGGGGAGGGATGGGCAGGGGATGGGGAGGGATGGGCAGGGGATGGGGAGGGATGGGCAGGGGATGGGGAGGGAGAGAGTGCCTTAAGTGTTAAGGCCTGGGCTCATTCTCAACTTAATTGGAAGTGTGATGGTGCCTTCAAAAAGAAAGAGAAATAGAGATCAGGAAGAAGATAGTACCTGATGGGAAGGCAACGCCTTCTGCTGTGAACTCTGACTTTTTGAAGTCCATGGGTTATTTTGACAGAGATGGCAAGGGATAGTGGCAAGGCTGCCAGGTTTACGAAAGAGTCTGCCGCCCCCACAGAGGTGGGCATGTCCGCCCGAAGGTCAGGGATGCATCTCAATGTCACCATGCCCAGAGAGAGGTCTTGATTTTCTTTAATTTTTCCCCTCCTTCCTTTTGAGCCTTCCCATTCTCTATTGGGATTAATCATCACCCCCATCCTTGGGATTCCCCACCTCTGTCACTCAAGAAATGGCCCATCTTTGACACAGGTGGATCACTTGCTGTCGAGGGGAGGGAAAACGTGCAACACAATTTGAAACAAGGTTTTGCAAGGACGAAAGTTGAAAATGGTCCATACAGTTTTGAAAATAAAAAGCTTTAGTTTAAAAAAAACAAAAAACCAAAAACCCAGGGTACCAAAACCCCATCAAAAATCTGTGCTTCTCACTGTCATCCCAAGCCGCTGCCCAAGTCCCGTCGGGCCCTTCGGCCGCTCCATCCCTGGCCGCAGAACGGGCTCCCTTCCACCACTTGGAGCCCCTCGCCCATCCCCTCCCACGGGGAGTGTCACCGCAAGCGGGCCGCTCCCCTCCCACAGCGGGGTCTGATTCCAGCCCCGCTGCTCACCAAGGGCTCGTGCGGCGCCGGCCCTGGGCCGAGTCCAGGGGGTCCGAGGCGGACCGTGCCCTCGTGGAGCCCACCCTCTGGTGGCTGGCGCTTGCCAGGACCTCCGACGGCCGACTGTGGAGCGAGGGCGCGCGCCCTCGCCTTGCCCCTCCGGGCCCTCCCCCCGCCCCCCTCGCAGTTCCCGGGGGAGCCTGCTCTCCGCTCTCCAGGGCTCTCCCTTCACTTCTCCGGAGCTCGTCCCTCCCCCTCCCAGCTCGGGGACGCGCGCGTGGGGTGAGACCGCCAGCCGAGGCTGAGGCGGGCGGCCGGCAGCGTGGCCCGGTTGCCCACTAGCGGCCCAAGCACGACGAGCGCCCCGCCTGGCGACCCGGCCCGACTCGGGAAGCCACTCGGAACTACGGGTGGCGCGGCGGCCGTCCCACGGACCACGAACGGCCGGGGAGGGCAGCCGCTGGGGATGCGGACCGGCGCCCAAGCACCGACCCGGGGCGGGAGGCGCGCGGGGTGGGGGGTGGGGGGCGGGAGGGGAGGGAGGCGCGGTCCGGAAAGGCCGGCCTCCGGCCCCGCCCGCTGCTGCGCCACACCCCCTTCGCTCGGGCTACGGCCCCGCGCCTTCCTCGACCTCCTCGAGCGCCGCTGGCCGGGACTGGGCGAGCGGCGCAGCCCGGCCCGGGGGCGGCCTCGCCTCGGGAGACGTCGCACAGCCAGCGAGGGGAGGAGGGCCGCCGCCCCGGGAGCGTGGGGAAGGGTGGGCTGCGGCCGGCCGCGCGTGGCCGGCCTCCTCCCTCTCTTCCCCCCTGGTCTCCCCTCCCCTCCTTCCTTCCCCTTCTATTCTCCCCCTCCCCCTTTCCCTTCACCACCAGTCCCTTCTTCCCCTCTCCCCCTCCCCTTCCACTCCTTTCTTCCCCCCCCCACTCCCTTTTTCTCCCTTTCGCCTTCCACTCCTTTCTTCCTTTTCCCCTTCTCCCTATTCCTTCTCCTGCAGTTCTCCCCCTCCCCCCTCTTTATTCTTCCCCCTCCCTTTCCCACTTTCCCTTCCTCCTCTCTTCCCCTTCTCTCCCTTCTTCTCCTTTCAGTTTTCCTCCCCATCCCCTCCTTTCTATTCCTCTCCCCTCTTCTACTGTTCTTCCCCCCTTATTCCTTCTTCCCCCTTCTCTACTCCTTTCTTCCCCCTTCTATTCCTCTCCCCCCTCTTCTTTCTCCCCTTCCTTTCCTCTTCCCTTTCCTTCCTTTCCTCTCCCATCGTTCCCCTTCTTACTCCTTCCTCCCCCTTCCCTGCTCTCCTCCCTCTTCCACTCCTTTCTCCCCCCCCCATCCCTTCCTCTCCCTCTTGTATTCCCCTCTCCTTCCCCCCCCCACAAATGGTCAGCAGGAAGCCCCCACAGGACTCTCTGAGAAAAGAAGCACCACTCCATGAACACAACCTTTATTTTCCTTTTCCAAATAAAAATTCCCCCCAAAGAAAAACATTTGTCATGGTCGAGTACAAATAAAACAAAGGTCACAGTTTTCCAGAAGGGAGACCCTGACCCTGGCTCGGGTGGGGGGGTCGCCCACCGGCCCCATGAGGCCAGGACGCTTCCTTTTGTGGGGGAAGCGCGGCAGAAGCTCCCCCCCCAACCTGATCGGCATGAGGTCCCCACACAGACACTGCCTAAGGAGCCCCTACAAAGAAAAAAGGCACCTTCATTCAGTAGGGCCCATGGCTTCGGCTAGGAAAGGCTCACAAGGCTGGGGGCGTCCCTCGGGTGAGGGGACCCCTTTCTCCACTCTCTCCTTTGGCTTTCCCTCAAGAGAGCTACTAGCTTATTCCTGTGTGCACTGGGGCGGGGTGGGGCAGGGTGGGGCGGGGAAGGGCGGCCAGGGTACAAGTGCTACCTCACCAACTACTCTGGCCCTGCCCAATGGCTCCTACTCATCAGAAAGGCCACCGGAGCACCTCCCAAACCCTAAGGTCCCCTTCTCTGTCAAGGGTCTAGATTTGGGGTTCAAGGCCATCTCCTTCCTGTTCCTAGCTTCACGTCAGGCTCAGCCGGCCGGCTCGCCCTTCTTCCGATGCCGACGGGGCTGTGCACGTGCCAATGGTGGTTGGCTTCGTTCCCTCCAGAGAGCTCAGCCACTGAATAAGGGAGGGGGGGCAAAAGGCAATCGAAATAATGGAAGACCATTATTATGGAAAAAGAGCCCAGGCCCTCTCTGCCCCCGAAAGCTCTGCCTCCTCCGGACAAACGGCAAGCTCGAGAGGAGATGGAAAACCTTCGGTCGGCATACTTCTGGAACATCCATCTAAGCGAGGTGGCTAAAGAAACACTGAAAACCAAGGCCGGGCAATCGCTCTCTGGGTTTTCCCAAATGAAATTGGAAATCAACCGTGACCAGATCGTCTGGAAAGTGCCCAGAGACAGCAAAGAACGATTGCGACGGCCCCGTAAGCTTTGGTGTTTGGTGATGGGGTGGACATCGGGCCGGCGGGGGCTCGCCTTGCCAACGTCCTCCCGTCACATGAAAAGCTAGGCGTGCTACGGTGGAGGGGAGGCGTGGGATTGTCTAACTCGCAACATTCTCCCGAGAACTCATTTCTCATTTCCTGTCCGTGGGATTGACCACCATGAGTCAAGCTTCCTTCCCTCCAGAGCGTGTCTCCCCAGATCCCCAAAGCTTATTTCGATCAAAGCTTGGCGTGGGGAGCGGGGACTGTACCCGTGCCCTCCCGTGCTCACAGTTGGGTTTGGGATGAGAGGATCCACCGGGCTGAAAGAAATACTGAAGTTCAAGCATTCCCCCCACCCCCAAATAAAAGTTCACAGGCAACAGCGTCAACTTGTGCACCTCAAACAGCACTGAAAACGAGGTAGATAAAGAAAAGTAACTGGACTAGAACCGAACCTGGAGTTACAAAAATGATACATCTCCAGCCACACTCAATCTAAAAATCACAGCAGAAAAAGTGCCTTTTCAACTTTCACAGATTTTTTTTTGCAGTCAAATCATTAGAAGTCATGCTTGGTAGAAAATTGCAAGGAAGGGGTAAAAAACAAAACCCAAAAAACAAAAACAAAACAAACAAAACAAACAAACAAACAAACAAACCCGGACGACCATTGGTCGTGTAACAGGAAATCCTTGGAAACACTGCGTCCTCGGCTCGAGATCACTGGCCGCTCTCCTCCCGGGCGTCTCCGACTCAAGTTGCTCCACGATCCGGGAACTCAGGCCACGTAGCTACCAAGATGGGGTACTGTGCAGCAGGCTCACACTGGGGAGCACGTGTCTGCTCCTAAAAGGGTATCCCGGTGAAGATTTTCAGGTGTGTCGGGGCTGGGGAGATGTAGAGCTCGGCAGGGATGGGCCGGGCCCTCCAGCCAGAGCGGGCTCTCGCCGAAGACGTTTCTTTGATCGGTTTGAGTCGGAGTGAATTTGGGGGGCAGCTTGTGGGGGGGCATGGAGGGGCGTTTCCCATTCCTCAGAAAAGGTGAGAACAGCACTGTTATCTCAAAATTACGAAATGATGCAAAATCCTCGAGTAGAAAACTAGCCAGTCTGTACAAAGTGCCTAGAGTCTGAAGGAATGGAAAAACGGAAAGGGCCTCCAACAGTGCCGAGATACAACAGTTATCTTCAACTTGTTCCGGACTCACTGTTCTAGGTCCGTGTTTTGAGAGAGAGAGAGAGAGAGAGAGAGAGAGAGAGAGAGAGAGAGAGAGAGAGAGAGAGAGAGAGAGAGAGAGAGAAGATATCGAGACAGATCCAGCTCTGTGGCTCTATCAAGTTCTCCCTGGCTGCTGCGCTCTCCATGGACGCAGCAGGACATTCGCCATCAGCTTCAAACAAATCTCCTTTCCAGTAAAAACCTGAAAAGACTGGGATTATCACAAGGCACTGCCAAAAGTCTGCAGGCAAACGAGGAGGGGGGACGCTCTCGGCGGGCCGGAGGGGGCGTCTCACACGGGAGCCATGAGAGCGTCAGCAGCCGCGCTGTCCTTCCTCGGGGTCGGTGGCGTCTCTGGGCAAAGCCCAGGCCTGTTCACGAGCGACGGGGTCATCCGTGAAAAGAAAACGGTTCAGAGGAAGTCTTCCCGGTCAAAAGAAGAGCCCTGATTCTCAATGGCTGCATTACTGGGGGCATTTATATGTACCAGCGTGCAGGGCACGCCGCCTTTGAGTCAATGAGTTTCAGGGATCGGAAAACGTGAGGGATACGGGAAAAGACGCTGCAAGCATTCAAGCTACGTCTGCTGTGGTGGGTTAGAGTTGGTGTCATGACCCCCGCCCCCCCCCCCCCCCCCTGTGCTGAATTCTGACAAGTCATGTATACTTGACATGGGTGAGGAGGCCCACGTTCTCTTTAGGGGGCAGACCAAGTAAAAGTCATCTCATTGGCCAAGCCTCGGGACACGTTCTTTAAATCTCATCTGCGAGAGGTCAAAACCAGTGACTAGGGGAAAGCGTTGGGAAGATTGGGTAAAAGGACCTCGAAGGGACCCCTGAAGACACGGACAAAGGTCCTGGAACCTTTCAAGTCAACGGGAAAGAGTTCAAGTACCTCTAGGTGTCTGGAAGGCTGAGCCTCAGAATCGAGGCTCTTTTGGTTTCAGAGGCCAAGTCCAGGGAGGCTCCAAGGAGGTCTCGTGGGGAACTTCAGGAAGGGAAGAGGAAGTGGGGCTGCTTTCCTCAAACAACACATGACACGTCAGCTCAGACTCTGGCCAAGGCCCAAAGCCTTCCTTTCCAGGCTGTTTCCAACCAAGCTTCTCCCCCCTCCCTTCCTGTCCTCCCTTCCCCTGCGGTCCCCTCCCATCCCCCTCCCCAACTTTCTCACTTAAAGGTCACAGCTCCCCCCCTCCCCCCCAAAGTAGTTGCCTAAGTTCCAAAGCTGGGCTGGCCCAAGTACGTTTGCTACCAGAGAAAGAAACGCACATGAGGGGCTAGAACCTTCCAGTCCTTTTCCCCCAGAGTCCCAAGGAACCCTCTGAGGGCACCCACAGCCAAACACACTCGTCAGCTGCCTGTGGCACAGAGGAAACAAGGAGATCACAGAACACCGAGTAGTATAAAGAACTGTCCCAGTTGTTGGTCACACACCCTGCCTCCCGACCCCTATATGGCACAACGCTGGTTGGTTCCTGCGCCCAAGATGACGGGGAGAGGGGCGCAGTCCAAAGGGAGCGTGCCGGGGCGGGGCACCAGCCAGATGGTTCCTTCTGTTCATATCCCCGAAGGTGGTCACGGGAAGCCGTCCCCGCTGGCTTGGGGCGACGAGCCTTGGTCTTAAATTCAAGGTGGCGACGCGTGAAGGTGGTCGATGGGCTGGACTGTCGAGAACACGTGACAAGGTTCCCGCTTCGCGCGGATCGTCCTGAGCGGGACGTGAGATTTACGACCGAGGCTCATCGGGCCGAATGGTGGTAGAGGAGGAGTAAAGCGGCCTTGGAGGCGAGGTGGTGGTGTAAAGAGCAGCTCTCCACGGCCGGCCGGGGATCCGGAATGGGGGTGCGGAGGGCGAGCTTCCCAAAGCATCCTGACCGGTGTTTTACAAGACATCAGGTGGCAAAGTGGGATGAGGGGCTGGAGTACCCGCTGTACAAAGTGACCGTGTCTACAGAATGACGAGTGCACCGCAGCAGGAGGGGGAGGGGACCTTCCTGACGGGTGTATTCACTTGGGCCCGGGGGGGCCTGGGGCCGAGTTTTGCACGGGAGATGGTGGAAAGTTTGGCAAATTCAGCCCGGGTTGGAAAGGGCTCACCGATTGGCCGGGGAGCACTACAGGCTGTGGGGTTGTTCCTGAAATTCCCACCCACTGCACCGGATACCCAGCGGTGCCCACGGTGTTGTATTGGCAGGCGTGGGGCACTCCGTAAGAAGGCAGGGCTCCGGGGAAGGATGGCAGCGAGATTCCTTGAGGCAAGGCTGCTGGGACGGGGCCGCGGATTTGAGAAAGAGATGAGATCCAGGCTGATGTGTAGGCCACCGTGGACGACGGGTTCTGAGGAGGAGAGCGACAGTGACAAGCTGCGCTCGCTTTCTCGGCTGTCACCTGTCCCCGCTCCCCGAAGCCAATCCTCCCTGGGGGCCTCCCTCCCCAGCTCTCCTCCCGGAGAGGAATCTGCTTCTCGAGGGCCGCTGAGCGCCCAGTTCGGGCAAGAAGCCCTGCTGGGCCCGCCCCGCTCACCTCGTGAGTTTTGTTCCAGTTGTCTGTTTCCAATCTTTGTTGATTCTGCTTGAGTTGGTTGAGGCTCGGTTTGATGAGAGCACTCCCCACAGTTTCCTTCGTCCAGTCGTCCACCAGCTTGTGTAGGTCATCGGTGAACATGCCTTTCTTGCTGGCCGGTGACTGCTGGCAAGATGTTGTGCTGTTCACCATGCACATCGGGTCTGCAATGAAGGGAGGAAGGGTGAGGGGGTGTGCTGCGGGACTTGGGAGAGCCCATTACAAGAGACCCTTCCCTTGGGGCCCATAGCCAGACTGGTTGACCCCCGGGGGAAACATCCCATCCGATGAGAGGATGGTGCTACTCAAGCCCTCCTGGGCTTCCTCCCCAGAATCAATCCATTAGCCTTTGGTTTTCCCTCTGTTCTCCATGGCCGGCCCATAGCAGAACCTGGCACACAGAAGGCACTTAATAAATGCTGACTGACTCTTGTCCCAACTCTCCCGCTCATGCCACTATGAAGACAAGTCTATGAAGTGACAGCCCTCAGACCTGGCTGTCACCCGAATGCCAGGAGGTTCTGATCAGTAGAAATGGTTTTTCAGGCCAGACCGGGTTAAGGAGTGTCCTGGAGTGCGGCCAGCTGGGGAGAGGTCCAGAGCTAACCCCACGCGTGAACTGACACAGGGGCCCTCCTCCGGCGGCTACTCGGGACGGGCAGGCAACAAGACAAATTCTTCCAGTCTAAATGGGCTGCCTTTGTTCACGCTCGGGCACGGGTATGGACACCGAGTTTCCTCCCCACCACTAATTAAGTCCCCCAAGGAAAACTCAGAAACTGTTGGGCTCAGTCCCCTTTTTTAAAAACGTTCCAAGACCATTTCTATTTCTTGTCAGGTAGGCCATGGGGAGGCTCTTCAGATACCCCCCCTTTTTTTAACCAGATGACGCCCCAAGTTTACCTGTAGCAACAATACCATTGTCCACGTGTGTCAAAGATTGAGGGCGACTTCGTAGTTTACTCTTGAAAGATCTTGGACGTCGAGGAGATGCAGGCTGCAGCGGCAAGTCAGAGGATTCTGACTTGCTGTCTTTGATGGATCGGAGACGATTGTAAAGCTCCTGGAGTTCTCGGTTTTGTTGAGCTTGAAGGCTCACTACCTCTTGGATGTGTCTGAAGAGCCAAAAGAGAACAACGTCAAGTCAGAGTGAGGGCACGCCCACGCACGGGCAGAGAAGCACATGAACAGCAGGCCCGGTTTGGGGGCTTCGCTTAATGGATCTGGGTGTGGGGACGGACGGTAGTGTGATGCGGGATCTGGGACCACATTAAGGTAGGCACGGCTTCTGGAAGGAGGGAGGTCCGCCATCCTAGGTGCTGTCATTTAAAAAAGGCCGTCACTAAATTGGAGAGCAGCTGGGAACAAGCCGGGGGCGGGGGGGGGGGGGGCGCCCTTCTAAGCCACAGAACAGATTTTACTTAAACTTCCAAAGAAAAGAGGGATTTCTTAGAGGAGTTATCAGTAAACACAAACGAGGCATTAGAAGACTTTGAAAAGAAAAGCAGAAAGTCAGCTTTTGCCACTCCAAGCTACCCCCGTTACCAAGTACATTCTGGACTTTTCGGGACCTTTTTGGAGTTCGTGTCAATTCTACCTGCCTTTGGCTTCTTGAGCCCAAATCCTGAGCTTGGAAAGCCAAGTATGAGAGATGACAAAATCATTACTTACTTTTCCCGTAATTTCTGGAGTTCCATTTTTAGGTCTTCGTCTTCAATTTCAGACTCATTATCGCTACTCATCGGGGACGATGGAGAATAGAAGAGTGCGCTCTGAGTCTGAATGAAGGATGGTTCTTCTTGGATTGGTAAGCAACAGTTTCTCTCTTCACCGGGACTTCCGGCCAGCTCTTCTGAAGGGCCGAGAGGTGTGGAAGATTCGCTCTCGGAACTCGGGTGTGTCCAAATTGCAACCATTGGTCTATCCTTTAGCCATAGCTCAGGTCCTGATTGTATACTACTTTCTGTAGCAGAAGTATCTTTCTCTGGAGTCATGGAGGTTGCATCATTGTCACATGGGCCGGCAGGTAAAAGGTGTTCCCCTTCTTTCAGAGCTGGGTCATCGTGGCGAGGTTCAAGGCAGGAACTGAGGCCTGGTGATGAAAGCCAGTCCTCTTTGGCAGCAGCTTTGCTGGGGCCACTCAGGAGTTGTTTGGTTGTAGATGCGTGGTCTTGTTCACAAAAATCAACTTTTTTCACCTGTTGATGAGGTACAGTGATCACCTGAGGCATGAAAAGAATGGCACAGAGAACGTCCTCAGGGGCAATCTGCAAACCACTAGCTGCTTTGAGGGAAGCTGAAGCCTGATAAAGGACCCCAAAGACTAATAAAAAGGACCCCAAAGGTTGATAAAGGATTCCTAAAGACTGATAAAAAGGCCCCGCAAAAGGCCAAGATACCCACCTGTTATGTTGATAAAGGGGCCCCCAAAAGAACCCCAAAGGCTGATAAAAATAATCCCAACCGCTGATAAAAAGAACCTCAACCACTGACTGTCCTCCCCATAAATCAGGCCCAGAGCATTCATTCCATCCTGGCAGGGCCACCTGCAAGAAGGGCCCCAAGCCAGAGAAAGCGAAAACCCGCTACTTGAACAAAGAACGCAGAGAAGAGAAGCCACCCAAGAGACGCAATGCTACCTGAGGCCTAGGGCGTCATGACCAAAAGGAAATTCCAAGTCCACGTCCCGCACCCCATCCCCGCCTCCCCGAAACGAGTGAACAGAGAATCAAGGAGAGATACCGACCTGGAAGCGGCCTCGCTGGAAAGAGCCAGTTGCCACGCAGTTGTTAAGAGCGGGTTCGGCTGTGGGAGGCAGCGAGGTGGAAGCAGCTCTGGATCTTAATTCTAGCTCATCTGCAAATAAGAGCAGCGGTTGTCAAGATTTCCCATGTTTATCAGACCCACCCCCCTCCCCAAAAGTGTAGAAGAAAGAAACTCCACTGGGCCTACAGAGTTTACAAGGTGTCAGCGCGAGAGTGCAGGACAATGAAGTGAAATGGAGAACGGGAAGGATTTGGTTACAGAAGGCAAAGGACCGTGACACTAGCATGCATGGGACATGTTGCAAACGTGAGGTTGGGGGAAAGGGCCTAGCACTTGTTTACGAAAACCAAAATCCCCGAGGGAGATGAGAGGAGATGTCAGCGAGTCTATGGCCCTGACTGTAAGCCTGCTCTTCTGATGGGCTTTGGCTCTCTCACCAAAGCCGGGTGACCAGAGTCACCTGCGAACCCAGCTTCTCAGTTGGCAAGTTTAAGATTTCTTGCTAAAAGGCATTTTGAGACTAGGACAAACAGAGCTTAGGCCAAGATACCCACCTGTTATGTGTGGATGGAAAGTACCACTGCTGCCGCTGCCGCTACCACTGCCGCTGCTGCTGCTGCTGCTGCTGCGCTGCCGCTGCCACTACCGAGCTACGCTGCTGCCGCTGCTGCTGCCGCTGCTGCTGCCGCTGTCACTCGACATCGAAGCTGCATCCCCTGGAAGGGAAGCATGAGGCATCGGCTCCTAAAGGAGAGAAGAGAAAGGAGAGATCAGTAGAGATCATTGGCCGAAGGTTTCGCGCAAGGCCTGACGTCTAGTAGGTGCCGTAGAAACCCTTCCATCTGCCCAACAGTCCATCCTTCCTGCCTGCCTTCTTCCCTTCCACCCCAAGGACCTGGGATCGGGGGTCCCCGAGGGGCCATACAATTTGGGAAGAGCTAGAGTTCTGTTCTGAGAGATTCCTGGAAATCTAACTACCACTTATGTGGCTCCTGAAAGGTCCAAAGGCCGGTTCAGGCTCTCCTACCCAGAAAGCTTCAGGCAGTGTCTGAACCAGAGCCTCAATCCCAGCCAGCAAGCAGTGCCCCCCCCCCCAGCCAGGGGGACAGGGAGGTATCGGGCAGAGGCTGACACGGAAGCAGAACAGTCCCTGTTCAAAGCTCACAGGAAAGAACGGACCCGAGTCCTGCTCTCTTCCCTTAGGCTGCCCAGAAAGCCAGCGAGACACATTCCTTTAAGGAAAGCTAGCCTTGGAGTGGGCCATCCAACCCGAGGGGGTTCCCAAGTGTGGGTGCCCTCTGACTTCACTGGGCTTCTGTCTACAGGCTACCTCTGAATCTCCTGCCAAAGACGGGGAGCCACCAGCACCCCAATCTGGCACCAATACTACCACCCCCCAAAACCAACAGCCTGCCTGAGGGCTTTCTGCTCCCTTTGGGAAAAGGCCCTTTAGGGGCACAGCTAGATGGAGGCGCAGTGGCTAGAGCACCAGTCCTGAAATCAGGAGGACCCGAGTTCAAATGTGGCCTCAGACACTTCACACGTCCTAGCTGTGTGACCTTGGGCAAGTCACTTAACCCCAAATGCCTCAGCAAAAAAAGAAAAGAAAAGGTCCTTTATATCTACAAGAAATGTTGCAAGAGATTTCTAAAACAATGAAATAAAATTCTGGGAGAAATAATTTTAAAAGCTAAGAAGAAAAAGTAGTATGACTTACTAAAAGGCTGTGAAAACTACAATGGCCCAAACAATAAGAAATCACTGCCCACAGGACACGTAACACTTGATAGATTGTTGAATAATAAACATCAGAAAAAAAGCAAAAGATTGAAAAAAAAATGAAAACATAAGCAAATATGAAAACCAATTGATTCATAAAACCACGGAGAGATTTAAGAATCCCTTGAATCCCTTAAAACCATGAATTTTAAGAGTTACTCTGAATTTCCTTCCAAAGAATGGGAGCCACCAGCACCCCAATCTGGCACCAACACTACCACCCCCCAAAACCAACAGCCTGCCTGAGGGCTTTCTGCTCCCTTTGGGAAAAGGCCCTTTTAGGGGCACAGCTAGATGGCGGCGCAGTGGGTAGAGGACCTGAGTTCAAATGTGGCCTCAGAACAACTTCCTAGCTGTGTCACCTCTTTGACAAGTCACTTAACCCCAAATGCCTCAGAAAAAAAAAAGAAAAGAAAAGAAAAGAAAGAAAAGAAAAAGGCCCTTTTAAGAGAGTTGCTCTGAATCTCCTTCCAAAGAATGGCACCCCAATCTAGCACTAACACCACTACCCCCCAAAACCAACAGCCTGCCTGAGGGCTTTCTGCTCCCTTTGGGAAAAGGCCCTTTTAGGGGCATAGCTGAGAGAGTCCCAACCCTAAAGTCAGGAGGAGCAGAGTTCAAATGTGGCCTCAGACACTTCACACTTCCTGGCTGTGTGACCCAAGTGGCTCAGCCAAAAAAAGAAAAGAAAAAGGCCTTTTTAAGAGAGTTACTCTGAATCTCCTTCCAAAGAATCTGATATTAACACTACCCCCCCAAACTAACAGCCTGCCTGAGGGCTTTCTGCTACCCCTACCTTTTGAAAAAGGCCCTTTTAAGAGAGTTACTCACGTGTCTCAGTCCTAAGGAGTGCAACAGGGAGCTGAAGAGAAAGATGACATGGTTCTGGGGGAACTCACCAGCCCCGTGAGCCCTCATCAGATGTCTCAGAAGGGCACACACTAAGCACAGCCAAAGCATCTCTGGCTTCAGGGTTGTCAGACACTAAGTTAGGGATTTCCTGCCCGTGAGTTGCTAACAAATGCAGAGCCACCCCGTGTGTTCGGCACCTAGGCCCCGATAGTTCTGTGGCCTATCAACCAGCCTGGAAATTTCTCCAGCCTCTGCTACGGATCCTTTTGTACCCGAGGGATCATGGGAAGTGCTACTCTCAGGATGGACAAGATGGCTTGAGGACCCTTTCGATCTCAAAAAGCATGGTGGTGTGTCTGCCCCTCCATCTCCTCCTGTCCCTAGCCCAGGTCTACTCAGTTCACCGGAGGGCTTTTAGGCCTCCTCTGCCCGGCCCCGCCTCAGCTACCTGATTATGTCCTACAAAGGGGTGAGGTGAGCACAAAGGCCCCACCCTCGGGCGGGCACAATGGCTGCCCGTTGCTTAACAACCAGCTGAGCTGACCTGAGGGTCAAGCAAGGGGTTTTTCGGTCAGAGCCGAGAGCGTGTCTACGCCAAGCGTGGGCTCCCGCCTCCTCTGGGCCGGCCCACTTTGCCCTCTGAGGAAAGAGAAGGGGAGAAGAGGGTAGGGGAGGATGAGAGATACTTACATGTGAATCCAACTCAATGGCTACAGAAGCGGACACACTGGCTGGCTCCCTTTTGAACACGACAGCCGCACTAGAGGGTGGAGCCACAGCAGAGGGAGATGGAAAGTCCTGCTGCGTGGCGGTCCGCCGTGCAAGGCTGCCTTGGCTTCTGTGGTACCCTGTGCCCAGAAGTTCCGACCCAGGCCCACAGGGCATCTCCTCAGCCGAGGAGGAAGAGGAAAATGGAGACTCTGCATTTGGGGTGTCTCTCTGACTCTCGGGGTACAGGCCAGTGGTGCAGTGCTCTTGATACAGCAAGTTCCTTAATTTTTCATCCAAGGTCTTAATACGGTTGTCAACAAATTCTAATTTTGGAGGTCTTTCACCATCTCCCTCGGGCACTGAGGAGGAATGAAGAGGGGCTGGCTCAAGGCCTGGGCTCTGAGCAAGGATGTCCGAGGGAGGGGTGGAGGCGGCCTCGGTGCTCACAGCCACCGTGGAGGACTGAGGGTTCGGCTCAGACGCACGGCCCCGCAGTGGGACCAGGCTCTCGGGGAGCGCTGCTGCCTCTCCAGGATGGGAAACACCTAAAGCCAGGCGGTCCTCGGCTCGCTGCCCCGAATACACGGGCGGACACGGACCAGAGGCTCGGCGGCTGGACTGCTCAAACTCAACCTGAGCAGGATGTCCCGAAGCAGCAGGGCCGCGTGGACTCCCGGCACAATGGGCCGCTGGCGCCTCGGTCTCGTCCACCTGCCCGAGAGGGCTTAGCTGGGCGGTTTCAGGACCAGTGTGCTCAGAAGTCTTACCGTCTGCTAAATCCTTGGATTCTGGCGTGGATGCCAAAAGCTCTTCCTGGGGCGCGTTAGCTGCCACAGTGAGCGTATCCTGTGAGGAGAGTTCTTTGTTGCTAGTGTTTCCCAAATCTAGAGCGAGAAGAAAAGAAGGTATAAGGCAGGCATCTGACGAAGACTTCAATCTGTGCCGGATACAGACCTTCTGTGGTAAGGGGCTCTGGCCGGGGAGATGGGCAAAGCGGAAACCCCGCCCCCATCTGAACTCAAAAGGTTACCATCGAGACCCTATGGAGAGCCCTCTCTCACCTTCACCCACTCTCATCTTCCCAGGCACTGAGTTCTTACAACAGTTTAGTGTAGAGAGTGATCAAAAGGCATCCCACGAATAAAGGCCATGTCCACATCGCCAAGGACAGCGGCCTTCTGGGCGTCTCCCTAGCTAACTATGAGAAGGAAGGAGGATGTGGGTGCTTTGCACTAGCAACTTTAGCAAAAGCGATTTTAGTCTTTGAAACGACCAGGAAGTCTGTGCCTGATCATTTCTGGCCACGCTTAGGCTGGCAGTGAAGAGAGAAAGAACAGTTTTTCAGGCCTGAAAGCCCAAAGAAGAAATTTCAGAAGCTTCCAACATGGCCACAGAAGCCAGCCTCACCCACCAGGAAAAAAGGAAAAATGGCCAAAGCTTGCCGACTCGGCTCCTTCGGGTGACGAGCAGCCCCGAGGAGCGCAGGGCAAAAAAAGCTGAGGGGGAGCAGCACGTACAGGAACTAGTTCATCTAGACCAGGGATTTCGAAGGTTTGAAGAAAAAAAAAAGGAAAAACAGGATCAAAGAGATTCAGAAACAGAAGCTAACTGAGAAGACCGCTGCTTGAGAACCTCTATTACACTACGACATGGCGTTTTCCTTCAAAAAACGATAGAGAAAATTTACAAGGAAAACAGTGCTCAAAAAGACGAGCTCTCCCCAAGCCTACCACAACGATCCTAGGCCTGGATTGGTAAGCGGGAAAACTGTCAGTACACGTACCCGAAAACAAGAAGAAAAGGGAATTATCCGATTCAGGAAGAGAATAAAACCTTTATCAAACGAACAGGAGAAATCATTGGTTTGTTGTTGTTTTTTTTTCATTTTCAACACCCACCCCCACCCCCACCCCCACAGGAACACTATCATACATATAACAGAACACAAGAGAAATAAGGTTTTGTTACACAATGAATCTCCATTTATACCACAATGTTTTAAAATAAATTCTGTACATTACTTTTGAAACTGGCCAGCTCGTCCTTCTTTTCTCTTCTGTTTCTTTTGTAAAATGCTTTCTATGGCCCTCTTTGTTTTTTGTTTTTTTTTTAAGGCCTCCCTTTACATCCCACCCCTGTCATATGAAAACAAAATAAAACAAAACACGGGGGAAAATCTGTTGTGACAAATAAACAGAACCAAGCAAACTGCACCACACACAAAAAGGATCTTTCTGCCCTAACTCCCATCGCTTCTTTGGCAAAAGGCAGAGGACCCGACTCATCATTAGTCTTCTGGAAACATCGCACTGGCCAGAGGCTTTCGGTCTTTCAGAGTGTTGGGTGTTCCAGCCGGCTAGGAAGGCTTCCCTGGCTTCTGCTCCCTTCACTGGTCTCTGAGATCGGCGCCGTCGGGTTTTCTGAGGGCACCGTGGCCTCCTGGGCTGCGCTCGGGTTTCTGGGGCCTGGCTTTTCCCTTGGTCCTTTTGGGTGCGCTTGGATCCTCTCTCCCTTACCCCCCATTGCCCCCCGCCCTCCAGTCTGAAGGGATGCCCCCCACTGAGTTCGGTATCTTTCTGCACCCGACTGTCCGGCCCTCCTCGGTCCGTTTCAGAGAGGAACGAGCTTCCTCCGTCGCCCCAGCTCTTCCCGCAGGTCTGAGAACCGGACCGTCCTTTTCGTGCACGGCGGCCGAGAGCGCGGCCAAGCGCCTCCGGCTTGCTCTTCCTCGGGCTTTGCCAAGAGGGTCTCTGTCTCCTTAGCCTCCCTTCCTGCTCCTCTCCCCATCTCTCCTCGGGGCCTGGGATTTCCTCCTCACGCTGTCTCAGGGGCTCTTGGAAGAGATCCAAGGTCTGAAGGGGACCCCTGTTTCTTTCTGCCCCGGTAGCGTTAGTCCAACCTCATTGCCCGTTCCTCTTCTGGGAGCTTCCCTGCCTCTCTCTGGGCTCCTGCTGGGAGCTTCCCTGCCTCTCTCTGGGCTCCTGCTGGGAGCTTCCCTGCCTCTCCTTGGATTTCTCTGGACTCCTGCTGGGAGCTTCCCTGCCTCTCCCTGGATTTCTCTGGACTCCTGCTGGGAGCTTCCCTGCCTCTCCCTGGATTTCTCTGGACTCCTGCTGGGAGCTTCAGAGTTTCTTCCTCCTCAGCTCTGGGCTTTTCAGCACGGATGCTAGAAGCTCCTCTCCTCCTTTCAAGCTCCATCTCCCCCCGCCCCATGATAGCTCAGCTTGGCAGGAAAAGCTCTTCCCAGCTGCAAGCTGTCGCGAGGGCTCCCTTGGCCTTTGGGATATCAGCGGCCGGGGCTCCGGGGATGCTGCCTGTACTTCTTTGGCAGTGAGGATCTTCAAAACAGGCCTGGATACTTCTTATTTATGTTGACATCGAAATTCCACCACACCTAACACCCCATTCAACGATAAGGTCAAAAGGGGTTCACTAGGAGGGCAAGCTAGGGGAACGAGGGACAATCTGCCTCAGAGCTGTGGAGAAGGAAGGGCTCTGTGGCCAAGGGAGAGCGAGAGAACGCTCTGAACTCTACGATGAGTCATTTTGATTCTATTAAATCGAAGAGGGTCTGTACGAACACAATAAATGTAGCCAAGATGAAAAAAAAGTAGCACACTTGGAAAAACATTTTTATATCCAAGGGCTCGATTAGGGCAGAACTGACTAATTTATAAGAACTCAAGCCCTTCTCCAACTGCTAAGATGTCCCAGGAGATGAACACTCTCCAGATGAAGAAATTTAGGCTAGTTCTAGTCACATGAGAAAATGCCCCAAGTCATTATGGGTCAGAGACATGGAAACAACTGAGGTACCACTCCCCGCCTCTCAGGAAAAGACACACTGACGGTGGAACTGTGAACGGATCCCACCATTCTGGAGAGCAATCTGGCCCTGGGCCCAGAGGGCTATCAAACTGCGCGTACCCTCTGACCAGCACGGTGGCTCCTGGGCCCGTGACCCACAGAGTTCATTAAAGAGGGGACAGGCCCCCCCACGTGCACAAATGCTTGCGGCGGCCCTTTTTGTGGTGGCAAGAAACTGGGAACCGAGGGGATGCCCATCAGCTGGGAACGGCTGGGTAAGCTATGGAGGTCGTGGAATATCGTTGTTGTGTGAGAACATGATCCTGCAGGATCATTTCAGGGAAGCCGGGAGAGACTCGCAGGAAGGGAGCAGAACCACAAGATCATCATGCAGGGCCACAGCAAGTTCATACAATGATCCATGCTGATGGGCGTGGCTCTCTTCCACAATGGGACGCTTCAGGCCAGTTCCAATGGTCTGCTGATGGAGAGAGCCATCTGCACCCAGGGAGAGGACCGTGGGGACTGAGTGTGGAGCACAACACAGCCTCCTCACTCTGGTTGCTTGCTTTTTGTTTTCTTCCTCACTTCTTCCCCTTTCTGATCTGATTTTTCTTGAGCGGCGTGATAACTTGGGAAACACGTACAGAAGAATGGCACGTGTTGACCGTAAACTGGATCGCTCGCCGTCTAGGCTCGGGGAAGGGGGAGAGAAAAGTTTGAAGCACCAGGTTTGCAGGGGTGAATGTTGACACTATCTTTGCGTGGATTTTGAAAGCAAAAGGCCATCATTTAAAAAAAGAAATAGAGGGCCCGGCCTTTCTTCTGAATAATGGTTTTCAGGGAATCCAAACCATTCTCAATTTCTCCCTTGAACCCTGAGCCGTCTTTGCCGGCTCCTCTCGACGGCAGAGCCCTTGCGTGTTCTCTCAGTCTTCTGCCTGGTTATTGCCTCATGAAGTTGCTGCTTTCTCTTTGCTCTTTCTGATTTTAGGGGACTTCGTGATTGGGGGGGGGGGTGGACCACATTGTCCTCGAAACCATTTGTTCTCCTCCTAATTCTTTCTTCCAGAGCTTTCCATCAGTTTGTTTCGCTTCCCCGTTCCTGTCTCGTTTCCTTTCTTTTAGGTATTCATGGAGTCCTTGTGGAAAACCCCTTTCTTTCCCTTGGTGCCAGCTTATAGTGGGCCCCTTTGGGGTGTCTCGGTCGGCAAGGAGCGCCCAGCTCCGTCTCGGATTCCCTCTTCTCTCCGGCTTTAGTTCCTCCTGGCTGACTACACCCGCAGTTCTGGGCAGGAAGGTATCACTGACCCTCTGGCTGACCAGTGTGCGTCGGCCCAGCACCTGAAGCACTTTACAGGCCGAGCCATTCGAGCTACCCAACCACCACTGGTAAGAGGAGGCACTGATATTACTCTCGTTCTCTAGGTGGGGAAACTGAGGCCGCCGAGAGGAGTGAAGTGGCCTGCCGTGGTTCACACGGTTCGCCTCTAGCGGAAGACTTGAATGCGAGCCTTCCTGACGTCATCTGGCGCCTGGCTACTTCCCGGAGGTTCTCAGAAGGGTTTTTGATCTGCATTTGGCCCGAGGTGAATTTCAGGCTTTCGCTGTAACCCCAACTCTGACCCCCAAATGGTCTGCCTCCATCCAAGCAGCCTTCTTGACCAGAAGTCCCGACCGCGGAGTCTCTGCCCACTCGGGCCAGTCTGTAGCCAGCCTTCAAAACACAGGCCTGACCGGACTTCCCCACTCGAGTCAGCTTCGGTGGCTCCCCGTGGCCCCGGAGCAAATGCGAAACGGCCTCCGGAGCCCGCCCCCTCTTCCCTTTGCAGTCACCCCTTACTTCTCCCCAATGAGACACTTCTACCCAGGGCCACCAGCCTCCTGGCTGTTCCGTGAGCAAGACCCTACCTCTTCCAGCTCCTGGCATTTTCTCGAGCTCTCCCCCATGCCTGGAATACTTCTGCTCCCCTGCCATCCTTCCTGGCTTCCTTCAAGATGCCCCTACTGCAAACAGGCCCCTCCCCCCCCCCCAGGCTCTCCCGGTTCCCTCTTGGCTCTGCCTTAGACGGGGAGATCCTGGAAGAAGGAGACTCTGTTTTACTTTCTCCTGCTTTCCACAGGGTCCAGAACAGTATCTTGTATTCAGAAGGCGTCCGTCGGGTCACACGGCGTCTGGCGTCCGGCCCGTGCCGTGCCGAGAAGCTCATTTCGGAACTTTGGCCCCCACAGGGGGAATGATTTCCAGCCCGGGCAGAGAGAGAAGGCGGAGGGCCCGAGTTCTTTGCCCTCATGCTGGTCACTGGGAAAAAATCTCTTGCGATGAAAAGCATGGGGTACAGATCCAAGGCCCACTTGTCTAAGCAGATTTGACTCAGAAGCTAAACCTAAAGGATCATGAGCCCTAATGGGAACTGCTTCCAGTGCTTGGTTTTGTTTCTCTGCCTCTTCTCAACACCAGGGCCTAGCACCGAGTCCTAACAAGAGGATGCGGGGGCCAGGAAAAACTCAAAAGACTCTGGTGGAGAATGCCAGCTAGAGAACGAAAGCTTACCAGCAAGGAGCTGTGACTCAGGAAGGCTCAGGGGCTCCCGATTACGTGTGGTCTGATTGATACAGAACCTCCAGCGACCAACTGGGGAGGACTGAGGAGCAGAGTCAGCTGCAGAAAAAATGACACAAACACATTAAATTCATGGGGAAGCTTTGTGAGCTTGGGGGCTAAGGCAACCGCCTAAAAGCACTGATTGTTGGAGCAGTCGGACACGGTCACTGGACTTCCAAGGTGTCTGCCGCGCCCAACGTGGAAGCGCCTCTCATCAGCTGAAAATGTGCTAGAACAACAAAAGTCCCCACTGCAGTGATCAGAGGCAGGCCAGACTCTTCGGGGGTTTTCAGCGGGACCATACTTTCCTTTAAAATCTCTCTGTACACTCCAGCTTAGTCACAGCAATCAATACTCCCCAGGCGCAACTCACCCACACGATGAGGGTACCCTACACCACACAAAAGCAGAACCCACCGGTCCCACAAAGCAGGCAGCAAGATGCAAGAAACCAAGCAAGACAGCCAAGGAATCCCCCACATTGCAGTTTGCGATCCCCCAAGTTAACGACGTTCCAGTTTTAACGGAAAGGATGGATCCAAAGAGCCACCACTGTTGGAAGGAGCCAAAGCAAGGAAAGGCGATTCACAGAGAAGCGCCAGCCAGTCACCATAGAAGTGCCATGTCCACTCACAACCTCTCTCGTCTCCCTGTTGCCAAGCGTGTGTGAGCTTGGAGCTCCTGGAGAGAAGACCAGTCGGGGATGCACGGCTTAGTGTGTTCCTAGCAGCCCCTACAGTTGTGCTTTGGAAATGCTGGGGAAGTTTCGCTACCAGTTGGGCTCCCTTCCCATCAAACCCCTTTTTTGGGAACCGGGGCAAAAGCGTGTGCCAAAAGGTGAATGGACACCAGGTACTCACAGCAGCCTTGCTGGTTGGACAAAGGATTCGTCTGTACTTGTTCGGCTGCTCCCGTCTGAACAACGAAAGGAGAAACCGAGTGAGGCCTTTGCGAAGAGCACGCCCACATGCCCTCCCCACATGCTCACTCTCCTCCACACGCACACTCGTTCACACACCCACAGTCCCAGATGCACATGGCACGCTCACACCTCCCAGCCGCACTCCCATTTCCACATGATATCCTTGGGCTCAGCCACACGCACAAGTGCGCATCCCCCACTGCTCTTACTTGATAGCTGCTGGAGTCTGATGGAGCCAACTCCCCACCAGGGAGAGTGCGAAGGAACTCCTGGGCGTGGCACACAACCACCTGCAGTTCTTCCACAAATCTCCGCTTCTCGCACTCGAGCACAAAGTTATCTTCAACCTGCCAAGAAACAAGTTCCTATTCAAGAATGGGGTTCTCCCGTTCTGTTGGGCCTGACAAAGAATGTGGCCCAAGCTCGGCTGTGAACCACGAGTTTGGGTCCCCGCACAGCTACAGATGAAAAAAAGCATACCCGCTGTCCTTTGGATCCTGCTGTGACGCCTGGGTGTGAGAAGAGAACAACACCTCACTTCACCGGGCCCCCTGTGACAAAGTGCCCCATGTCCCCCATCACATCAAAGAAAAAACAGCCGTGCAAGATGGAAGAGGCCGGCATGGAGATGTCTCTCGGTCACTACACACACCAAACTTGAGAGAAAAAATAATCTGATGAAGAAAATGGGTCTCGAGCTTCAGGGCTGATGGGCTAGTAGCGGCCCACGACGAACCGGCTTGTAAGAAAGTACATATAATGTGCAAGAATGTTTGTGGCAGCCCTCTTTGTAGCGGCTAGAAACTGAAAACTGAGCGGATGCCCATCAGCGGGAGAACGGCTCAATAAGTTATGGGATGTGAATGTTATGGAATATTATTGTTCTGAGAGAAATGACCAGAAGGAGGATTTCAGAAAGGCCTGGACAGACTTACGTGAACTGATGCCGAGTGAAATGAGCAGGACCGGGAGATCGTTGTACACGGCAACGATACTATATGATGATTAATTCTGATGGACGTGGCCCTCTTCAACAATGAGATGAACCAGATCAATTCCAAGAGAGCAGTAAGGAACTGAACCAGCTACACCCAGCGCAGGAACTCTGAGAGATGACTATGAACCACTACACAGAATTCCCAATCCCTCTATTTTTGTCCACTTGCACTTTGGATTTCCTTCACAGGCTAATTGTACGCTATTTTAAAGTCCGATTCTTCTTGTGTAGCAAAATAACTGTTTGGACACGTATCCATATATTGTGTTTAACTTATACTTTAACACATTGAACATGTATTGGTCAACCTGCCATGGGGGGGAGGGGAGGAGGGGAAAAGTTGGAACAAAAGGTTTTGCAGTTGTCAATGCTGTAAAATCACCCATCCATATATCTTGTAAATAAAAAGCTCTAATAAAAAAAAGAAAAGAAAGTACACATGAGACACACTGAGTGACTAGAGAAAACCACGGGAGGTCTCCTGTAGGAAGGGGCACCTAAGCCTGAAGGGAGGCTGGGCTTCCAAAAGGCAGAAGAAGAGACCGGGGAGAGCCTTGCGAGGGGAAAGCAAGGCCAGACTGAGGCACGGAAGCATGGAGGCAGGCGATGGAGGCTCGGAGGCAGAGGAACACAAAGAAGTAGTTTTGCCTGCATTGTAGACTGGGTGGGGGAGACTAATGCATTAATCAAGCTGGAAAGGGATCCGAGCCAGCCTGGGCAGAGAACAGCTCCCAGAAAAGCACAGCCCAGGGCCACACAGCCACATTCCAGTTAAGATTAACAAAAGCGTACTGGGCTTTTCCTCAGTGACAATGGCTTCTGGATGCTGCAGGGGAACGAAAGGTCAGTTAAAATCTCAGCCACTGCAGAAATATAAGTGATGTGCAAACTGACTAGAGACATCACTCTGCCATCTGCTCGGAATCACACGTCACATCAAGATGACCAAGGATGGAAGTGAGCAGCGCCAGAGGGGCTGCATGAAGACGGGCACCCTGGTGGCTCGCGCGGGGGGCCGCGGATCGGGACGACGATTCTGGCAAGCCGATTTGGAACTGTGAAAATCAAGGGACCGAAATGTTCATGCTTCTGACTTGCAGATTGCCCTGCTAGGCGTCTACACCAGGAAAGTCACTGGTGAAGAAGAAAGTCTCCATTTATAGCACAGTGCTCACAGCAGCATTTTGGGAGCAGCTAGCTGGCAGGAGGAAGTACCGGGTTTCCATCCCACCTCGAGCAGAGAGGCTCCTGCTTCTCTGGGGCTCCCTGAGCCCGAGCGTGGAGCCGCGATCCTAAAGGAGAACCTACCATGTAGGTGGCAATGTCCTCGGGAGCATCTCCATCCACATCAAACTTGAAAGTGACCATCTTGTTATTGTGAGTCTCCAGCTGACACTCCACCATGTTGTCTCCAAACGTTGAAACCTAGGAAAGAGAAATCATGGGGTTCTTCTTTCAAGAAGGGACAAAAGAAATTCAAAGGTGAGACTCTGATGACTTAAGGCCACTTGCAAAGTCCTGGGGCCCAGATCCAAGACTGCAGAAGAGGATTCAGTCTGCTAGATCACTGCCATCGGCCCGACGCTTTAAAGCTCCAACCCAAGCCTAGTCCAGATCCCTTTTCTTCACGATTGACTAAGCAGAGGCCAGGTTCATCCCCAAGACTCCGCTGGAAAGTAGGAAACACTACATCGAGGCTTCTAAGAGAATTACTGCAGGACATCCTGCAGGCCCACATCGGCTAGGGTGCCCTTAACATGGCTGCCACGGGCACCCTGGCTCCTGGAGCGGTTCAGCTGATCTAGTCCACTTAGCAGGATTAGAAAAGAGCTAAGTTATTTCTGATGTCCAAATCTGACATACAAGATCTACGGGGAAGCAATGAAATCTGGAAGAGGAGCCGTTTGACAAATGGGTTTCCTAGATGAGGCAACTAGGCCTCAGAGGGAAGAAGCGCTGGGCCCAGGTGTCAAGGGGCAGTCTGATCAAAGCAGGGAGCAGCCTGAGAATGAAATGTGCTCCCACCCTCTGGGAGAGGGGCGCTGGCCTGGAGCTGCCAGTGTGGTGCCAAGGAAGGCCTGTTATTGGGGGGGGGGGAGGTTAGCGCCGATAAAGATGCAAACAAGATGCACGTTCAAGATGAGACAGTAGAGCGGGGGCCAGGTTGGCTGACGTGGTACTTGGCTTTCCGAACTCTATAGTCACACTTGCGGCCTGTGAGCTTTGGAGCTTCTCTGTGGTCTGTGGGGGTTGTGCTTCATTAGAAGCATCATCATCATAACAGAAATTAAACTGGATGGTTCTGAACCTTTTTGCTCCTAAGTGGTTCTTCCAGGGAAGCAACTGAGGAATATGGCAAGGACCCGAGCTCCGGGCCTGCAACACTGAGCTGGAGCTAGTCCGTTGCCTCTCAAGAACTCGAGAAGCTTCAGCGTTCTAACCCGCCTTCCCCAACAAGTTGCTCTCTCTGATTTCAAACTGAAAAGAACACTCCCTACCTGGAGAACGGTCAGTTGGAATCTGGGCCCCTTCTCCGGCCGAGGACACGAAGCCCTCCTCTGCTTCATCCGATCCTGTTTTCCATTTCCGAGAAGGGTCTCAAATCCCTTGGTACCATCCTTCAATGCTGTTCCGTTGGCAGCAATGCTGAGAACGGCAAAGAAGAACTGCCATCAGATCTGAGAGCAGATGGCGGTCTCCAACAGAGGCCGGGCCCAAAGCAGCACTGATTAACCAGGGAAGCCACCACCCCATTTGAAGCGTTGCTCGTACCTCCCTGCAGCAGCCGAGGGGCAACTCATGGAACATAAAATCCCACGGTTCAGGGGGGAAAGACCCCCAGGAGCGATTCCCCCCCTCCACTCGGGCACAGAAAGGACAAAGCTTCAGGTCGAAGTGTGCAAACCTTGTCTTGTGAGGAACTTACTAGGGGCAAGGGCTGGGGGTGACCCAGCTCTCAAAGGAACATGAAAGACAGCAGAAGGCTCCTTGGGAGAGGCTCTGAGAAGCCCGCTCCAAATGGGAAGCTTGGAGGCAAATCATGTCTGAGGTCAATGGAGGGGCTGGTGGCCTGGGAGCAGAGATGAGAACAAAAGCATCCCGGGGAGAAAGAAGGAAGTGCAGAGCCTGGGAAGCCGACCAAGAGGAATCCAGGAACCTGCTGCGGCAGCTAGGCAACAGACCAAAGAGGGAGCCGGGCAGCCGAACCCAAGATGAGCCGTGGAACAAGGACAGGGAGAGGGACTCGCCTCCTCGGTGCCTAAGGGAACCAGTGAACTGAAAGGGGGCGGACAGCTGCTCTGGGCCAGGCATCGCCAAGCAGAGCCTGCCCTCGAGACCCTGGCCTTCTCTTTGAGTAAAGAGCACATCTGTGTGTGTGCGCACACATGCACACATGCACGCACACACACACGTACACAAATTTGAGGGGCAAATCAGGAAAGGCTTCAGGGACAAAGTGGTGTTTAGACTGAAAATGAAAAGGAGTGAGGGCCTTGGGGGGCGGAAGGGGAAGAAGCCGGAACGAAGGCAAGAGATGGAACAGTACACGTGGGAGCTGGAAAGGTCCATTAAGCCGGAGAGAGAGTGGGGGCCATAGATATGGTCAAAGAGGAGGGAACAGGAGAGTCTGTGTTTGAACTCGGGGGTCAGAGGGGAGAAAGCCCCAGAGTTCACTGAGCAAGAAGGCAACACGGTAAGAGCTGGCCCGTTAGGAAGACACTGTGGGTAGCTGGCAAAAGGCCGGGCCAGAGAGGGGAGGGGGCAAAGGAGACAGTCTGGAATGGGAAATAAGCTAGAACTTTTAAATAAACGAGCAAAAAAAAGAACCGAACTCAATGTGTCATTAAACCACGAAGGCTCGTTGACTGACATCAACGAACACGAAAAGCAAGAAGATACGACGTCTCCCCACATCCACCAGCCCAGATGAGTCAGGCCGACGCATCTGGGCAGGCGGCCCCGTGGGGCTGCAAGGCCTCATGGGATGGGGCATGGCTGAGAGCCTGCTCTTCGCTTCGTTTGGCTGGGAACGCCAGGTCCTAAACAGCTCTCTGTGCCGCTTCCGAGGCTTTCTGAGACCACAGAATACTCATTTTTTCTGACAAAAACAGAGAAAGTGAGCTCAGAGGGTCAGCCACGACTACGGACCGGGCCAAGCTCCATGGGGGCAGGACCCCGAGAGTCTCACCGGGGTCAGCTACGACTACGGACCAGGCCAAGCTCCGTGGGGCAGGACCCTGAGTCTCTCACTGGTTCTTCCTGGGGCCACTCAAGAGACACGGGAAGGCGAGAGCAGATCGCCTTTCCAGAGGTCAATCTCTAATCAGTGGTTCGGGGCACACACCTCTCTGGTTCTCGGGATCCGCCGGTCCCTACTCACCCGTGGGGTACATCTGCTTTCGGAGGAGCTGCATGTAGGTGGTCTGCTGGCTGCTGGGGTTCAGGCTGGGAGCTCTGCTGAAATAACACTCATCAGAAGAACAGCTAAAAGTCAAGGTACCCCAGCCCCCAGCCCGTCTGCTTCACCCCAAGTTCTGAGCCCACGTGTCAGTCTGCGATCAATACTGCCAGGTGCTATCCAACTCCATCAAGGGTTTGCCAGGCAATCTACGTCACAAGGCGAACAGAAAGGAAACTGGCTCCCCAACGGCCGTGGTTTC
This sequence comes from Sminthopsis crassicaudata, assembly GCF_048593235.1. Lineage (NCBI taxonomy): Eukaryota > Metazoa > Chordata > Mammalia > Dasyuromorphia > Dasyuridae > Sminthopsis > Sminthopsis crassicaudata. The sequence goes on along the minus strand of NC_133623.1, from coordinate 747,771 downwards.
TCCTTGTTCTCTGTCCGTAAAGTTAACACGCCGTGAGCTCCAGCCCGCGGGCCCTCCAAACAAAACCCTCTAACCGCTCCAGAAAGTAGCCACTGACATGGAAACTGCTCCAGAAAGTGGCCACCAAAGGAAGGCCCACACACAACCTGGAGTGGGCACCAACGTGGACATAAGGGAAGACAACCTTGAAACTGAGCAAGAAGCCAGAGCTGTGGCGCCCTACTGCGCCCATCTGTGCCTCTGGGGCTGCCCGGCTCAGCACCGGCCATTCCCAAGACTGCCGGTGGCAGCTTCCTACTCTGGGGGCCTCTTCAGGGCTGGGGAGGCCGAGAAATCAGACAAGACCTTCCCTCCTGGCTATAAGGCCCGGGCTCGAGCTTACGGGCCTTCAGGAGGGTCGGAGACGGAAGGGCCCCGAAAGCTCATCCGCAAGCCCAGCACTGAACATCAAGCAACCCTACTGGCTTTCCACACCTAGCGGTCTAATCCAACGACTCTCTTCCTTTCACAGGGCGGGGGGGCAGCCTGGGGAGTGACACCAGGCCCTGGCTCTCCCCACAAAAACCCAACTTCTTACTTGAAACCAGGAAGGAAACCCCATTTAAGCCGTGATGGAGAAGAGGGTGGACCCCCAATTCTACAAACTTCAGCTTCCCCTGAGACAGAAAGCTTAAGGACCCGTTGCCACCACGGCCCACCTGCACAGCCCCTCAGGTTCTCTGTCCCTCTGTTCCCCGGGCCAGGGCTGGAACCGAGATGCAGAACATGAGAGCCGCTGCCCACCAGAGCCAAACTGGGAGAGCAGCAACGGATAAAGAGGAGAGGCCCGTCCAGTGTTCAAGGAGGGGGCCAAAGAGCACATCCCTGTCTGGCCTACCACACACAGAAATCCCTCCTGCTTTCTAGAACACGTCCCCAAATCCAAATGCCAGCAAATACTCTCGGAACAAAAGAACTCCCATGACAACGCTTACCTCTGACCCAGAGACCCTGGGCTCCCTGGCCTCTGCAGCAGCCTTTTCAGGGAGCCGACATGGGCTCAGCACATCAGGTTACACGAGGAAAGGACGTGTAGCCAAAGAGGCAACAATGGAGGAGAGCCAGGAGTGAAAGTGTGTGGCCCGCCCCTTCCTCTGAGCGAGCGCACCAGCCTTAGCCTCCCTCACCAAGCTCCCGCACACGGAAACATTATTGGGACTGGCAAGGTTTTCTCACTGCAAGCAGAGGGCGGGACCAGCCAAAAGACAGGGCGCCGAGGCCAGAATCGAGGCCGGCCTGGACATCTCCCACGTGAGGAAATTAAGGGCCCGGGAGAGGCTTGTTCAGAATGGAATTCCCCCCCCTCCCAGCCCCAGAATCCTCAAACCTCCTCAACCCCCCCCCCCCCGCCTCAGAATCCTCAACTCCCCTCCAGCCCCAGAATTCTCAAACCTCCCCCCCCCTCCAGCCTCAGAATCCTCAACTCCCCTCCAGCCCCAGAATTCTCAAACCTCTCCCCCCCTCCAGCCTCAGAATCCTCAACTCCCCTCCAGTCCCAGAATTCTCAAACCTCCTCAACCCCCAACACTCACCTTTGGAACATTCTGGCCTTTTAAAGGGTGATGCTGATGCTGGGCTTGCAAGACGGGAACGCCTTGGACAGGAAGTGAGGTGGGGAGCACCGGGCCGGTCAGGGGCAGCTGGCCCACACAGGCCATGGGGCGCTGCTTGGGCAGGGCCCCTCCCGCAGTCTGGTAGAGAGCTGCCACCTGCTGCTGCTGTAATTCTAAGGGCCCCGAAACGGGCGCCTGGCTCAACGGTGGCTGCCACTGGGGCTGGCTATACACAGGCTGGTGCTTCTGGCAAGGTAGGGTCTGACCGCACTCGGTGGCCAAGTGGGGGACGAGAGCTGGTGCTTGATGGGGCTGGCAGGGGGCCTGCTGCTGGAAGGCGCCTGGCTGACCATACGAGAGTTGACCCTGCTGACTCCGGGGAAGCTCCGGGGTCGGCAGCTCGAGGTGCGGCACTGCTGGTAGATGAGAAGGGCGGACTACTTGCTGATGTGGCGTGAGCGGGGACTTCGAGAAAGGGCTCAGGACATGCTGCTGCTGGGCCTGCTGCAGCAGGACAGGGGAGAGAGGCTGTTGGGGGAAAGATGGCTGCAGCAAGGGATAGGGCAGGCCCTCGCCAGCTCTTGGAGCGCCGATGGTCACTGAAGGAGCTGGGCTTCGGAGCTGCTCGTTGCCCCTGCTGACGTCCGCCTGCGGAACGGCCATCAGTGTCTCTGCTGGGTATAGCTGGGCCTTCTGTTCCACGCCCGCCAAAGGGATGTCCGGTGGCTGGCCCAAACACACCTGGGGCTCCGCGGCAGGCACGCCGTAAGGCTGCTGCTCGTCCGGAGCTTGCAGTTCGGGGTTAGGGCTGGCCGAGTGGGCCTGGTGGCCCAAGAATGTCGTCTGGAAGGAGGGGGCCGCCTGGCCCGCGTATGGTGAAGTCTCAGGGGGCAGGACAGGGTAAGGAGGTTGGTCTATGGGCTGCCCCGTGTAAGTCCCCTGGAGAATGTACGCGGGCTTCTCCAGGTAAGCAGGCTGGGTGTGGTACATGGCAGCCTGGCCGGGCTGGGGAGCGGAATAGAAGGATTGCACTGCGGGTGGGGGGAGGGCGTAAGCGGGCGCCGGGCCGTACGGCGGCTGCGCCGGCACCTGGTAAGGAGACTGCTCGGGAGCCGAGACCAGACAAGGCGGCTGCATGGGATAGGTGGGGTAAGGCAGCTGCTCGGTAGGCTTCATCACAAAGATAGGCCGCTGTTCGCCAAGGGAGATCAGGCTTCCCCTCCCGTCTCCTTCCGGCTGCTGCAGGACCCCCTGAGCGTCGGGCTCCTGGAGTCCGGCCTCTTGGGCCGGCTCCACGGCCTTCAGCAGCAGAGTCACCGGGGGGGGTGGGCAAGGCACTGGGTAGTAGTGAGGCTGTGGCCCCGCACAGAGAGGGCCCGAGTCTTGTTGGACCACCGAGTACGCCTGGGACACTAAAGGCAGCTGGGGGGTGGAGAGCTGGGCTCCTTGATGGCCTTGATGGCCGACCAGAGAAGCCGGAAGCTGCTGGGCTACCCCGAGGGGCCCCTGGGCACTGGTCATGTACTGAGCGGTGGGGAGATTTGGTAAGAAGCCAGAAGGCTGCTCAGCATCCAGGGTCGGGCCTACCATCTGACCCCCTTTCCGAAGGCCGTGATCGAGCAAGATGCCTGCCGCAGGGTGCTGAGCGGAGGGCAAGGTCGGAGGATTGGCCTGGCCGTCGGCTCCGAAGGGCTGCTGCAGCTCCTGGTACGAGAAAAGGATGGGTAAGCTTAAGCCCGGTGCGAGCGTGCTGGCCGACACGGCCCCCCCCCCCCCGGGGACTTTCCAAAAGCAAAGAACCCCCAGGGCCGCTCTTCTGTGGAAGCCCTAACGCCCTCGTCCCAGAACACCGCTTCAGGCCCTGCGTCTCCAGGCTCGACGTGAACCACCGGGTAGCTACAAAAACCGTGGGCTCAGCAACTGCTTCCGAGGGGCTGGGGGTCACGGGGACATGACGAGGGAAAAGGAGATCGGGCACCAGATGAAACAGAGAGAGCCGGCCCAGGTCTTCTACATCGGCCTCACCCCGGGATGGGCCTCGGATGGCAGCGGTCCACCCCAAGGGCTCTGCCACCCACGAAGGGGTGTGTGTGAAAGGGTGAGCCGCCCGTGAGGGGGCGCGTGCGAGGGGGTGAGCCACCCGGCTCTGGGAATCTTACCACTCTCTGGGAGAACTGCTGGACAAACATCTGGGCCTGAGAAAGGGTTGCTTGTTGCTGGATCTGGTTGGAAAGAAACATTTATTAACAATGTTGACGATGGCTTTCGGTGCCGGCTCTGAGACAAGAGTTCAAACAAGTTCAAGCGTCTCCACAGTTCCGGTGGCTCTTACCCCTGGCATTTGCTGGTAATGTCCCACCAGTGGCTGAGGTGGGTACGGGCGCCCTGGAAGTTGGCCTTCAGTCTGGGGAATGTGAGAAACCTTGGCAAGGACTGTTGTTGGATCTGGGCAGTAGGCCACGGTGTGTTGACTCGAAGAATCAGGAGGCTTGACTGCCCCAACTCCCGTGTCAGGCAAACCATCAGCTGCAGCAAAGAAATATGCCAACTGTGAGCGCCCTAGGGGGATGAAGGCGGTGGCCAACAATCACTCAAGACACACGGGAGTGAGCCGTGGCCGCTACGGGATTCATCTGAAATGAGCCGGGAAATCCCAATGGCAATGTGGCAAGTTGCTGCCCCGGGAGTTACTCGAACAATTCACTGCCATTTGGGGACTTAGTTTCCCCATGTGTAAACGGGAAGGAGAAGGACGAGGAGAAGGACGAGGGGAAGGAGGAGGAAAAGAAGGAAGGGGGAAGAAGGAGAAAGGGGAGGGAGAAGAGGAGGAAGGAAGGAGGAGAGGAGGAAGAGGAGAGGAGGGAAGGAGGAGGAGGAGGCAGAGGAGGAGGAGGAGGAGGGGAAGAAAGGAGGAGAAGGAAGGAGAGGAGGAAAGAGGAGGAGGGGAAGGAGAAGGAGGAAAGGGGGAGGAAGAGGAGAAGGAGGGAAGGGGGAAGAGAGGAGAAGAAAGAGAAGGAAAGGAGGAGGAGGGGAAAAGGAGGAGGAGGGGAGAGAAGGAGGAGAAGGAGGAGGAAGAGAAAGAGAGGAGGAGGAGGGGGAGGAGAAGGAATATATATATATATATATATATATATATATATATATATATATATATATCTTTTCTTAACTGTAGCTTGCTTGGGGGTGAGAGGGGATGAAAAGGAGGAAAAGAATAACAAAGAACGTATGCAGCAAGAACAATTCACAAGGAAGTAAAGAAAAAGTGGACATTCATGAATATAATTTCTTCTACCATATATACATATACTTTCTCGATCAGGCAGTCTGTCATTATATATTTTGAATCGTCCCTGATGTTCTGCTGGGCATATGACAATGTTCTCTTTTGTTTTGCCTTACTTGGTTTTGTTTTTCTTTTTTTCTTACTCTAAGTTTTTCAGATAAAATTAATTCAATAAAAATATTTTTATCTCAAAGAAAGAAAGAAAGAAAGAAAGACTTTAGCTATCCATCTACCGTTCCATAGTTACAGAATTTCTTTCTACCCTTAGAGCCTAACTCAAATGTCACCTTCTCCTTGTCTGTACCCCACTCAGGTCTCGCACGTAAATTTGCCCAAAGACTCGAGTTTAAGTCCAAGAGCTGATATGGACGGTCACTAATTGTACGTGGCGTTTTACACCTCTGGGACTCAATTCTTTACTTTTTAGACAAGAATATCTTAAAGGTTTATGGTAAGGAAAACATTTTGTTAAGACAAAGTTCTAAAGAAATTTGAGTTCTCTTCATTACGTATTAATTCATTAACATGAATGAACTGACACATACTGAATTATATACCAATGTGCCAAAGGGAGTAGGACAGGAAAAGGGGAAGGAGAAGGAAGGAGGAGGGGGAGGAAAAGCAAAAGGTGAAAGAAGGAAAGAAAATCTGTGGGAGAAAACAATCTGGCTGGCATCCATGGAGAAGAGAAGAAAACAGGAATGGTTTCTAGCAGATAGGACAAGAGAGATTTCCTAGCCAAGTTATAAAGACCTATAAACCCTCTGAAATTGTCCTAGTAAAGCCCTTCAGGATGAGGGAGGGATAGGTCACATCGGGCAGTTTCTTCCCCTTTAAAGGCCCACGTGGGCAACATGAGGACCATAATCCACAGTGGAGCCCGCCCCTGCAGACGCAAAGGTCTGACAGGAAGCCAAGACTGGCACTCTTGTGGTGACCATACCCACACATAATCAAACTCCCAAACTCCCCCTCACTGGGCTTGCCTGGGGGTCTGCGCATTGACAAGATTGCTGAAACGACCACTCCAACTCCATCCTAATACCTACAAAAGCCGCTTTGGCTATGGCTGCCAGGCCATGCCCAAAGCCGCAATGGAATCAAGAAAGCCCACGTGTACCTAGAGGGGGGATGGGAAGTTCAAGAGGAAGAAAGCAGCTCCTTGGCTGGTGCGGTTTACCCACTTGAACCCTTTGCCCTCTTCACATGACAGGAGGGTGGACTCACAGCTCAGGGTTTTAATGTGGCCTATGCCACCTGCCCCCCGTGAAAAGTGGGCTACGCCCCCTCTCCCCTCAATGCCCGTTTCCTCCACTGTAAAATGAAGGGCTGAACTACTTTGCATCGTTTTAGCTCTCAACCTAACCGACTCTGCTCTACTGCTACTGCCAGGGCTGTTCTGCCCTGCTCTGGGTACAAAGCCAGGAAGAGGGAAGAAAAGGGAGAGCTCAACAAGGAGCAGGGGGCCCAAAACTCAGGGCGAGTGGTTTGGCGGGAGTTGCAAGTGGCAAGAGATGAAATGGGCTTTTTTGGTGAGACGGGGCATGTCTTTTTGTATCCCCAGTGCTCGGCACGGTGCCAGACCCGTAGCTGGCATTCAATGCGTCAAGAGGGTCAGGGTGTCTCACAGCCCAATAACTGGATGAGGGGACAATAAATGAGAGGAATTCCCGAAAAAGGTTCAAGGGGATCCAAAGTGGCCGAGCAACCCCGAGGGCCCCTCTGCCATTCTAGATCGATGAACAGGCCAGGGACTGGCCTGTTTGGAACTCAATAACAACTTGTCCAACAAGATCCATCACCTATGCCCAGCCACCCACCACCTCCACTTTCCCTGCCCCCAGGAGGCAAACTCTGGACAAAGAGGGGGAGGGTCATGGGATTTGACAAATACCAAGAACTGAGGCAGGACAGGGATGTGGCTGGGTCTGTTGTTTTTGGAGGAGCTGTTTTCGCACGTGCTGATCAACCTCTGTCTCTTCACACTCAGTTCCAGCCAGGTGAGAAGTGCTTGGTTGTGGAGGCTTGCTCTGAGAACCCCGGCGCTCTTCCCCCAAGAGGCCAGCCTGCTTCCTCTCCCTTGTCTTCTTTATCAAAGCAACCCGATCTCTAATGGACTTAGCAACAGCTTTGGAATCACTTTCATGGAAGAAGCCAGATTTTACCTAAAAAGCGAAAGCCACATCCAAGTTAAGTTGGATCACATGTGAGAATTTTTACCTTTTTAGAATTCTAGAATTCTATTTGGTTAAGTTGGATCCCAGATGAGAATTTTCACCTTTCTAGAATTCTAGATTCTATTAGGTTAAGTTGGATCTTTTTAGAATTCTAGAATTCTGGACTCTATTAGGTTCTATTATGTTAAGTTGGACCTAATAGAATCAATAGAACCTAATAGAACAGACGAAAATTTCCACCTTTCTAGAATTCTAGATTCTATTAGGTTGTTGAATCACAAATGAGAATTTTCACCTTTCTAGGATTCTAGATTCTATTCGATTCTATTAGGTTAAGTTGGACCTAATAGAATCTAATAGAACCTAATAGAACAGATGAGAATTTTCACCTTTTAGAATTCTAGATTCTATTAGATAGTTGGATCACAGATGAGAATTTTCACCTTTCTACAATTCTAGATTCTATTTGGTTAAGTCAAAAATCACATATGAGAATTTTCACCTTACTAGAATTCTAGATTCTACATTCTATTTGGTTAAGTCTCATCACAAACGAGAATTTTCACCTTACTAGAATTCTAGATTCTATGAGGTGAAGTCGGATCACAAAGGAGAATTTTCACCTTTTTAGAATTCTAGATTCTATGAGGTGAAGTCGGAACACAGACGAGAATTTTTGCCTTTCTAGAATTCTAGAATTCTAAGAGAGGAAGTCGGGTCACAGGTGAGAATTTTCACCTTTCTAGAATTCTAGAATTCTATGAGAGGAAGTCGGGTCACAGGTGAGAATTTTCACCTTTCTAGAATTCTAGAATTCTATGAGAGGAAGTCAGGTCACAGGTGAGAATTTTCACCTTTCTAGAATTCTATGAGAGGAAGTCGGAACACAGACGAGAATTTTTGCCTTTCTAGAATTCTAGAATTCTATGAGGGGAAGTTGGGTCACAGGTGAGAATTTTCACCTTTCTAGAATTCTAGAATTCTATGAGAGGAAGTCGGGTCACAGGTGAGAATTTTCACCTTTCTAGAATTCTAGAATTCTATGAGAGGAAGTCGGGTCACAGGTGAGAATTTTCACCTTTCTAGAATTCTAGAATTCTATGAGAAGAAGTCGGGTCACAGGTGAGAATTTTCACCTTTCTAGAATTCTAGAATTCTATGAGGGGAAGTCGAGTCACAGGTGAGAATTTTCACCTTTCTAGAATTCTATGAGAGGAAGTCAGGTCACAGGTGAGAATTTTCACCTTTCTAGAATTCTATGAGGGGAAGTTGGGTCAGAGGCGAGAATTTTCACCTTTTTAGAATTTTAGATTCTATTAGGTTAAGTCAGATTACAGATGAGAATTTTCACCTTTTTAGAATTCTAGATTCTATGAGGTGAAGTCGGAACACAGACAAGAATTTTCGTCTTTCTAGAATTCTAGAATTCTATGAGGGGAAGTCAGGTCACAGGTGAGAATTTTCACCGTTCTAGAATTCTAGATTTTATTAGGTTACGTCGGATCACAAAGGAGAATTTTCACCTTTTTAGAATTCTAGATTCTATGAGGTGAAGTCAGAACACAGATGAGAATTTTCATCGTTCTAGAATTCTATGAGGGGAAGTCAGGTCACAGGTGAGAACTTTCACCCTTCTAGAATTCTGAGAGAAAGTTGGGTCAGAGGCAAGAATTTTTGCCTTTCTAGAATTCTAGAATTCTATGAGGGGAAGTTGAGTTACAGGCAAGAATTTCTGTCTTTCTAGAATTCTAGATTCTATGAGGTGAAGTGGGGTGCAGGTGAGAATTTTCACCATTCTAGAATTCCCAATTCAAGGTTGGATCGTGGGGATCTGAGAGGAACCCTACGGAACCAACAAAGAACCCAAAGCCAGCTCTCTGTGTAGGTGGCTTGGAGCTCCAGGGATATTCACTTGTTTCATCAGTGAAACGAGAGTCTCAGAGTACAGGACCTCAGCTCCAGATTGAGAGCTCAGAGCTTTTACCAAGTGGGCTTATGGATGAAGAAGTACAAATTTTGGCTGGCTTTCTTCAGAGTGTAATAATTAGAAGATAACACCCCCCCCCCCTGCCCAAAGTGGACCTTCCCATCACCACAAGCTAGCTTGTCAACTGTCACCAAACGAATGGCCGGCCTTCTGAGTTTGGCTGGGCCCATGCCAACAGCTAACCCTAACCCTAACCTTAACTCTAACCTCAACTCTAACCTCAGGGCCTGGCCTGGAACCTTCCAATTCTGCTAGTGTAGCCCATGAGAACCATGGGAAGGCAGAGGGGGAGCCATCAAAGCATTCCAGTAGCAGGCAGGGCCGGAAAAGGTACGGGGGAGGAGCTCAGGCCAAGGGGCTGCTAAGAACCCCCCCCCCCCAATCAGAACTTGAGGAAAGCCTCAATGTGAAGAGACTGTGGAGAAACAGCCAGGAGGCCCTGAGCTCGGAGGTGGGGCTGACTTACCATCTCATACGCTACTTGTTCCGGAATGTCTGTCTCTAAATTAAAGCTAAATTCCAGAGCCTCGTTGTCCTTGTGCTTGCCCTTCAGTTTCTTCGGATCTTCCACCCAGAGTCTTAAAGCCAAGGAAGAATTGAAGCCATCATCTTCCTCGGCTGACTCCACTCTCAGCCCTGTGTCCTCAGCAAAAAACGCGTGGTTTAAGAGGTCCTTGATGGATAACCTAGCAACGAGACACAAGGAGCTGAGTTAGCCGTGCCCAGCGGAAGTGGCAGCAAGAGGCACGACTGGCCTTCGCCTTCTCCTCCTCGAGAGAAGCTCGGCTTGCGTTCCGTTTCCCATAAACAAAACGGCTCTTTCACCTCGTTCCCCCTAAAGACCGGGAACCGGTGCAGAAACGCCGGCTGGCTCCATCTTGCCGCCTCTTGGAGCAACGTGCACGTGTACAGGCCACTCCCATTCCAAGGGGGCTGCTGCCTTTTGGCCTTGGGATTCCCTGCACCCGGCACATAGTAAGTACCTGAGAAATGCTAACCGGCTACAAAGGAAAACCAGTCCAAAAGCCTTTTTAGACTTGGACCAATTTAACTAGCGACCACGACTCATTCCAGAGGACCCATGGTTCGAAAAGATGCAATACCCATCCAACATAATGACTTTCCGAGCTTTTAGCCAGGTGTTATCATGGGACTGAGAACCATATCAATAACAGTAGCTATCATTTATGGAGCACTTGGTGTGTGGCCAGCACTTACAAAGAATATTAACTCATTCAATGCTCAGGACCACCTTTTGGAGACAGGTGCTATGTGGATTTGAACTCCAGCCCTCTCCAGGGGGAGGGGGGCGGCGCCTAGTTGAAAGTTCCGAAGGAGACATATGGAGTATGTTATGTGCTTGCGAAAAGAGAAGCAAGTTGCACATAAAAGAGATTTCTATTTTCTATCTAACCATACACTGTATGCAGAAATGTTCCCTTTTGAAAACATTCGTAATAAGATTAAACCTTAAAAACCCTGCTGGTTACTAATGGACTGCTTGAGGAAGACATAGCCATCAGTTTAGTGACTTTAATTACTCCTGTCTCCATGAAAGCACATCCAGAAAAGAGGCCTGTTAATTAGGCCCGCTGCATTAGACAGAGCTCCAAACTACTAAACGAGAGGATCGAAGATCTGACAGCAAAAACAAGATCAGGCAAGATGAGGCGAAGGTCAGGGGAGCCAATGCTCACCGCGACCCTGGCTCATCCGAAGCCCCACTCAGATATTTCAGCTTCGCTCAAAAGGCCGGCCCTGAGCCCGATCCCTTTTGGCGATGAAGATGCGCTTGGCTCCACTGAGAGCTCCTAGTTCCTCAAGACCAGATTTTAGGCCAACAGGTAGAGACTCTGAGGCCATTTCAAATGATCTACTCTTCAACCATTTCCTTCTAGAAAAATACAAAAGGCAGGAGAAATCCAGCCCTGTCCTTTGGGGTTCGAGCAAATGGCTTCCAAGAGCTCTTTTATTTTGGTTTTTTACCAGACGCAGCCATCTCCATTGGCCTATCGCTTCCCCTCTAGTCACCAGGCTGGACCAAGATGAACAAGGATCATGTCTGTAGCCAGAAGGGACCTTGGAGGCCATCTCCTTCAGCTTCCCCATTTTACAAAAGAAACTGAGGTAAGTCTTCCTGATGCTCCAGTCTAGGGTTCTAACCCCTGCAGCGGCACCATGGAGCTACCCCAGCATAGTAGGTACTGAATTGGGGTTGACTGAGTAACTGACTCAATAAGTTCCAGGGCTTCCCTGCCCTTTAGGACCCACCCACTCACCTTTCTCGTTTGCTCTGCCGGATACACCCTTCAATGATCTCCTTCACTTCTGGATCGGTCACTTTATTGAAACTAGCTGGTTTTATTCCCTAAGAAAAAAACAGAGACCATCTGTTTGAGATGCACCCCCTGGAATTGGAGCCGGAATGGACTGAAGGACAATAAAAGCTCCCTCCTCAAGCACCGTAACACCATGGAACCAGAGAAAGGAACCGTTCCCCACGTGGTGGTGGTGGTGGTAGTGGTGGGGGTGTGCCAAGAAGAGCACGCCACACTAAAAGGCCTCACTCCCCATGTGCCCTTGTCCCCATTCCCATCACATGACTCAGGCCCTTGACATCAGCTTGCTTTCTCTTATCTGCTAAACTAGCGGATGGATCTGTCTCCAAGTTCCCCAGCAGAGAAGCTTCTCCGAAAGCCAGGGAAGTAAACTGCTACCGGTCCCTGACAACAGAGCTGGCTCACGATAAACTCGACCACGCCATGCTCCCTGGGGCAACCAAACGGCTACATCTGGACCAGATGAGCCCATTTTGCCAATTGCTCCCAGAGTGCCTGGTCCATAATATGCTTCAGGGAGTTCATGCGTAGTAAGCCTCAGCTCTATGAAGGGGACCCGAGAAATGAGATCTGCCACGGGAGAACTTCTGGCAGTGGACTGAACCCCTTCCCCCTTAATGTAGCAATCCCCAGACTAAGGGAGACACTTCATCACCAGCATGGGCTCCAAAAGGCCAAGCTGAGCCAGACCCAGAGACCGAGAGACAGATAGACACTCTCCGGACAGTCAAAGCATAAGTGGGGCTGGGGAAGACATCACCACACGGGTCCCCCTTTCCTTCACGGACCCACTAGAAACAGGGCCAGACCCCCAGAATGTCCACCCTGTCTCAGCTCAGGCTTACGCTGGTCACTTTGCGGTAGATCTGAGCAGCATTCTGGCATTCGGAGTACGGATATTCGGAAGTCGCCATCTCTAGCATACACATACCAAAGGCATAGACGTCGACACACTCATCATAATGTTCCTCATACATTTCTGGAGCCATAAACTCCGGGGTTCCTACAAACAGAAAATCACCAGCACCTTTTCTTGAACGGGGGAAAACCTACTCCCTCTGGAGTATGGCACGGGGCCGCCACATGCTTCTGCTTCCTAAAGGCAAGTGTAGATGCTGCACCAACATGTTCACCCTCACTGCTTGCTTGCCACAGGGATGGGTACCTCTTTCTAAGAAACAGTGAACAGGGCCCCTCTCCATCCCTGAGACTTTTAGGGCCCTCTCCATCCCTGAGACTTTTAGGGCCCTCTCCATCCCTGAGACTTTTAGGGCCCTCTCCATCCCTGAGACTTTTAGGGCCCTCTCCATCCCTGAGACTTTTAGGGCCCTCTCCATCCCCGAGACTTTTGGTATTTGATAGGAACCCTGCCCCTGGCCCAAGCCAGAAAACCACAAATATTACCAATCACACTCTTGGCAAATGATGTGCGCATTAAGGTGGCTAGGCCCAGGTCCCCAATCTTCACTGAGCCAGTTGGGCCAGTGATGAAAATGTTGTCACACTTCAAGTCCCGGTGGATGATGGGTGGCGTCCTTGTGTGTAGGAACTGCAGACCTTTCAAGATCTGCCGGCACCAGCTCCTTAACACCTTTGGTTTCATGACCTTAAACCGTTTCAAGTACCTACAAAGAGAAATGTGAAGGCTCATCACCGGAGGCCAGAGGATCACCGTCTTCCCCATCCCCATCTCTCTTCTCGGGATTCCCTAGCTGCCTTGACTCTGGTCTCCAGTCCCACTGTCAGACAGGCAGGGATGTGGCATCCCCAAAGGGCCAGGAGATTCATCTCCCAGCGTGTGGCTGGCTGAGAGGCAAAGAGCCTTCTCTCCCTCTCCAGGAACGTAGTCAGCTCGCTCAAGACCAGCAGAAACTTCTGCTTTTAGGATCAAAGCCAAGGGAGCTAGTGGGGAGGCCTCGGAGAAGCTCCCGACCCTCTGACCCATCCTGCTGCTTGTCTGGTAAAAGGCATCGGCCTTAGACTGGCAGTTGGATCACCCCCTTTGGAGATTCCGTGATTTTCTCCAACTGTTTCTGTAATGACAAGACCGGCCGCCAAATGGGAAGAGAGGAGAAGGGAAATAATTTCTTACGCACCCCAGTGCTTTACAAACGTGACCTCACCGGAGCCTCACAACAATGCTATTACGATCACAGGGGAAGGAATACGGGACAGACGGAATGGAACCGAGAACTCTCAACTGGCAAAACACCCACAGACACCCACATTCAACCACTTACAAATCACAAATTCCCACCTGTCCTCCCCTCACACCAGCCCAAAGTCAAGTTAACTCACGTTTTTAAAGTGCCCGATGTCATAAGCTCAGTCACGAGGACGATGCACTTTTTCCCTTTCACTGTGGACTCCCAAGAATCGTAGAATCGGACTATGTTGGGGTGCTGAAGCCCCTTCAGCATCTCGGCTTCCTCTTTGAATCTCTGCTGCTCGGCTTTACTCAGTTTCCGGTCCTGAAATGGAGAAGGGATTTGGAAATCGGTGAGACAAAAAGGCATTTCCCAGGCGAGAAAGTTCTCAGACATCCAGAGTCTCGGTGGGAGCAGAAAGCTCTCCCTGCCACTGCTCAGTGGCTTGAGTCTCGGGAAGAAGGCCTGTGGTCTGTGGCCCCCGGCACTGCTGCCCTTTACGGGGTCTCCCACCATCAGCGTGGCCCCGCTCCGCTTTCTGCCTCTAGCTCCTGCTTTGCACAGGGCCCCGCACCGAGTAGGTGACATCGATGAGGTTTCCTTCATTTCTCCATTCACCAGTTAAAACACGCAAAAGAATGATTCGCCATTAATGCTTCTCCCTTGGAATCTGGGCAGCTAACTGACAAGACTTCCCAACAGCCCTTGCCTCTTCGGTCAGATGTCACCTAGCTAGTAGTTAGTTCCAGAACCGTACCGTCCCCGAATCTCTTTAGCTTGGATGGCAGAAAAGGCCTAGAATTCTGTCTCATGCTCAATCAACAGACTAGAGAGCTGGGAAGAGAATTTGCAGAGCAAAGGAAAGAACGTCAGCGACTCAGGAGTCAGGACTAGGGGGCGATTCTGAGGTCTCCCACCGACGACCCGTGGGAGCTCTGGAAACTCCCAAGCACTCGGCAATAAGGGTGGGAGCCCGGTCCCGGCCTGCGGAGACAACCGCGCTCCCGCAGGAGCTTCTGGGAAAGAACGCTGCTCAAATTTCCTCCTCCCCTATTGGCAGATAATTACAGGATGATTCACTTTAACATTTGTTTTGGAAAATCCCATTAATTGTAGGAAGCGGAAGCCCAGACTGTGAGGACCACCTCCCTACTACCAGCAGGCTAAGTGACTATCACTAACGTGTGCTGCAAACCCGCCACTTTCTGCACCAACCCGGGGCACACTGGCAGGATCCCCCAGCCCGGAATCCCATTTCCAGGCCACCTAGGCGTGAGCCTCGGCTAAAGGGGGGGGGGGGGGGACGGACGAAGGCCACAGACCCTTGGGAACTGAGTGATCCCAAAGCCTACAAATTCCGTGTCCACGGCTGCTTGGCTTCACAACCCACGGCCCTAGGGCTGAGGCTCCAATCATCTGAAGAACAGAAGCAACCAATTCAAGCTGAGAGCGAGCTGCCCCGAGACACCTCCGTGAAGAGCCCAAAGACAGCCGGGCCCGCCCCCACCCCCTTCATTCCCAGTAACGGACACGGATGGACAAACAGGGTCTGACTTCCCCTGACCTGGAAGGCCAAATGGCAAGTTCTTGGGAACTGGCAGCTCCTAAGCCACGACCTCTTGGTCACTTCCCTCCTGAACCAATTTGGATCCAGCACCTACTATATGCCGGGCTCTGGGCCAAGTGCTGAGAACGCAGAGGCAAAAACCAGGCTCTGACCTCAAGGAGCTCCCAGGCTAACGGAGGAGACCACAAGAACCAAGCTGCAGGGGGGCACTAGAATTCAGAGGGGTCGGGAAAGGCTTCTTGTAGACCAGAGGAACACGCCCCCTCACCGCAGGGGACCCCGGGGCTCTGTCCTGGGCCCCAGGGGACACACTCCCTCACCACAGGGGACCCCGGGGCTCTGTCCTGGGCCCCAGGGGACCCCGGGGACACGCCCCCTCACCACAAGGGACCCCGGGGGTCTGTCCTGGGCCCCAGGGGACACGCCCCCTCACCACAGGGGACCCTGGGGACACGCCCCCTCACCGCAGGGGACCCCGGGGTTCTGTCCTGGGCCCCAGGGGACACGCCCCCCTCACCACAGGGGACCCCGGGGCTCTGTCCTGGGCCCCAGGGGACACACTCCCTCACCACAGGGGACCCCGGGGCTCTGTCCTGGGCCCCAGGGGACACGCCCCCTCACCGCAGGGGACCCCGGGGTTCTGTCCTGGGCCCCAGGGGACACGCCCCCTCACCGCAGGGGACCCCGGGGTTCTGTCCTGGGCCCCAGGGGACACACTCCCTCACCACAGGGGACCCCAGGGCTCTGTCCTGGGCCCCAGGGGACACACTCCCTCACTGCAGGGGACCCCGGGGTTCTGTCCTGGGCCCCAGGGGACCCCGGGGACACGCCCCCTCACCACAAGGGACCCCGGGGCTCTGTCCTGGGCCCCAGGGGACACGCCCCCTCACCACAGGGGACCCCGGGGCTCTGTCCTGGGCCCCAGGGGACACGCCCCCTCACCACAGGGGACCCCGGGGTTCTGTCCTGGGCCCCAGGGGACACACTCCCTCACCACAGGGGACCCCGGGGCTCTGTCCTGGGCCCCAGGGGACACGCCCCCTCACCGCAGGGGACCCCGGGGTTCTGTCCTGGGCCCCAGGGGACACACTCCCTCACCACAGGGGACCCCGGGGCTCTGTCCTGGGCCCCAGGGGACACACTCCCTCACTGCAGGGGACCCCGGGGCTCTGTCCTGGGCCCCAGGGGACCCCGGGGACACGCCCCCTCACCACAAGGGACCCCGGGGTTCTGTCCTGGGCCCCAGGGGACACGCCCCTTCACCACAGGGGACCCCAGGGACACGCCCCCTCACCACAGGGGATCCCGGGGTTCTATCCTGGGCCCCAGGGGACACGGCCCCTCACCACAGGGGACCCCGGGGCTCTGTCCTGGGCCCCAGGGGACACACTCCCTCACCACAGGGGACCCCGGGGTTCTGTCCTGGGCCCCAGGGGACACGGCCCCTCACCGCAGGGGACTCCGGGGTTCTGTCCTGGGCCCCAGGGGACCCCGGGGACACGCCCCCTCACCACAGGGGACCCTGGGGACACGCCCCCTCACCACAGGGGACCCCGGGGTTCTGTCCTGGGCCCCAGGGGACACGCCCCCTCACCGCAGGGGACCCCGGGGTTCTGTCCTGGGCCCCAGGGGACACACTCCCTCACCACAGGGGACCCCAGGGCTCTGTCCTGGGCCCCAGGGGACACACTCCCTCACTGCAGGGGACCCCGGGGTTCTGTCCTGGGCCCCAGGGGACCCCGGGGACACGCCCCCTCACCACAAGGGACCCCGGGGCTCTGTCCTGGGCCCCAGGGGACACGCCCCCTCACCACAGGGGACCCTGGGGACACGCCCCCTCACCGCAGGGGACCCCGGGGTTCTGTCCTGGGCCCCAGGGGACACACTCCCTCACCACAGGGGACCCCGGGGCTCTGTCCTGGGCCCCAGGGGACACGCCCCCTCACCGCAGGGGACCCCGGGGCTCTGTCCTGGGCCCCAGGGGACACGCCCCCTCACCACAGGGGACCCCGGGGTTCTGTCCTGGGCCCCAGGGGACACACTCCCTCACCACAGGGGACCCCGGGGCTCTGTCCTGGGCCCCAGGGGACACACTCCCTCACTGCAGGGGACCCCGGGGCTCTGTCCTGGGCCCCAGGGGACCCCGGGGACACGCCCCCTCACCACAAGGGACCCCGGGGTTCTGTCCTGGGCCCCAGGGGACCCAGGGGACACGGCCCCTCACCGCAGGGGACCCCGGGGTTCTGTCCTGGGCCCCAGGGGACACGCCCCTTCACCACAGGGGACCCCAGGGACACGCCCCCTCACCACAGGGGATCCCGGGGTTCTATCCTGGGCCCCAGGGGACACGGCCCCTCACCGCAGGGGACCCCGGGGTTCTGTCCTGGGCCCCAGGGGACACACTCCCTCACCACAGGGGACCCCGGGGCTCTGTCCTGGGCCCCAGGGGACACGGCCCCTCACCGCAGGGGACTCCGGGGTTCTGTCCTGGGCCCCAGGGGACCCCGGGGACACGCCCCCTCACCACAGGGGACCCTGGGGACACGCCCCCTCACCACAAGGGACCCCGGGGCTCTGTCCTGGGCCCCAGGGGACACGCCCCTTCACCACAGGGGACCCCAGGGACACGCCCCCTCACCACAGGGGACCCCGGGGTTCTGTCCTGGGCCCCAGGGGACACGCTCCCTCACTGCAGGGGACCCCGGGGTTCTGTCCTGGGCCCCAGGGGACCCCGGGGACACGCCCCCTCACCACAAGGGACCCCGGGGCTCTGTCCTGGGCCCCAGGGGACACGCCCCTTCACCACAGGGGACCCCAGGGACACGCCCCCTCACCACAGGGGATCCCGGGGTTCTATCCTGGGCCCCAGGGGACACGGCCCCTCACCACAGGGGACCCTGGGGACACGCCCCCTCACCGCAGGGGACCCCGGGGCTCTGTCCTGGGCCCCAGGGGACACCGGGGACACGCCCCCTCACCGCAGGGGACCCCGGGGTTCTGTCCTGGGCCCCAGGGGACACACTCCCTCACCACAGGGGACCCCGGGGCTCTGTCCTGGGCCCCAGGGGACACACTCCCTCACCACAGGGGACCCCGGGGCTCTGTCCTGGGCCCCAGGGGACACACTCCCTCACTGCAGGGGACCCCGGGGTTCTGTCCTGGGCCCCAGGGGACCCCGGGGACACGCCCCCTCACCACAAGGGACCCCGGGGCTCTGTCCTGGGCCCCAGGGGACACGCCCCCCTCACCACAGGGGACCCTGGGGACACGCCCCCTCACCGCAGGGGACCCCGGGGTTCTGTCCTGGGCCCCAGGGGACACACTCCCTCACCACAGGGGACCCCGGGGCTCTGTCCTGGGCCCCAGGGGACACGCCCCCTCACCGCAGGGGACCCCGGGGCTCTGTCCTGGGCCCCAGGGGACACGCCCCCTCACCACAGGGGACCCCGGGGTTCTGTCCTGGGCCCCAGGGGACACACTCCCTCACCACAGGGGACCCCGGGGCTCTGTCCTGGGCCCCAGGGGACACACTCCCTCACTGCAGGGGACCCCGGGGCTCTGTCCTGGGCCCCAGGGGACCCCGGGGACACGCCCCCTCACCACAAGGGACCCCGGGGTTCTGTCCTGGGCCCCAGGGGACCCAGGGGACACGGCCCCTCACCGCAGGGGACCCCGGGGTTCTGTCCTGGGCCCCAGGGGACACGCCCCTTCACCACAGGGGACCCCAGGGACACGCCCCCTCACCACAGGGGATCCCGGGGTTCTATCCTGGGCCCCAGGGGACACGGCCCCTCACCGCAGGGGACCCCGGGGTTCTGTCCTGGGCCCCAGGGGACACACTCCCTCACCACAGGGGACCCCGGGGCTCTGTCCTGGGCCCCAGGGGACACGGCCCCTCACCGCAGGGGACTCCGGGGTTCTGTCCTGGGCCCCAGGGGACCCCGGGGACACGCCCCCTCACCACAGGGGACCCTGGGGACACGCCCCCTCACCACAAGGGACCCCGGGGCTCTGTCCTGGGCCCCAGGGGACACGCCCCTTCACCACAGGGGACCCCAGGGACACGCCCCCTCACCACAGGGGACCCCGGGGTTCTGTCCTGGGCCCCAGGGGACACGCTCCCTCACTGCAGGGGACCCCGGGGTTCTGTCCTGGGCCCCAGGGGACCCCGGGGACACGCCCCCTCACCACAAGGGACCCCGGGGCTCTGTCCTGGGCCCCAGGGGACACGCCCCTTCACCACAGGGGACCCCAGGGACACGCCCCCTCACCACAGGGGATCCCGGGGTTCTATCCTGGGCCCCAGGGGACACGGCCCCTCACCACAGGGGACCCTGGGGACACGCCCCCTCACCGCAGGGGACCCCGGGGCTCTGTCCTGGGCCCCAGGGGACACCGGGGACACGCCCCCTCACCGCAGGGGACCCCGGGGTTCTGTCCTGGGCCCCAGGGGACACACTCCCTCACCACAGGGGACCCCGGGGCTCTGTCCTGGGCCCCAGGGGACACACTCCCTCACCACAGGGGACCCCGGGGCTCTGTCCTGGGCCCCAGGGGACACACTCCCTCACTGCAGGGGACCCCGGGGTTCTGTCCTGGGCCCCAGGGGACCCCGGGGACACGCCCCCTCACCACAAGGGACCCCGGGGCTCTGTCCTGGGCCCCAGGGGACACACTCCCTCACCACAGGGGACCCCGGGGTTCTGTCCTGGGCCCTCTGCTCTTCCCCCTCTAGACCTCCTGGGGATTGAATAGCCATCTAACTCTGTGCCGAGGACTGACTCCCAGATCTCCCTTTCCTGCCGGGGTGGCATCCGAAATGCCCTCCCCCCAGAAAACAGAACTCATTCTCTTTCCCCCTAAACCCTCTCTACCTCCTACCTTTCCCTTTCCTGTGGAAGGCACCTCCATCCCTCCAGTCCCTCAGGCTCCCCGACTAGAAGTCATCCTGAACTCGTCTCTATCAGCCCCTCCCAAGTCCAATATGGTGCCAGAGCCTGTGGTTTTCACCCCTTCTCTCCTGATCCCGGCCCTCCCTCTCGAACCCCTTCAGTAGCTGCCGGGGGCTGGCCTGCCTCAAGTCTCAGTCCAGTCCACCCTCCGTCTGACCATCACGGGGATTTTTTCCCCCAGAGGTCCCACCGTGTCCCCCCCCCCTCCCCGAATCAACAAACTGCAGGGACTCCCCGTTGTCTCTTTAACAGGATTCCCTCTTTTGTTTTGGAAAATCCCATTCATAGTAGGAAGCAAAAGCCCAGACTGTGGGGAAACCCAGAGAGGCCCAGCTCGAAATCAGGAGGAAGGAGGCAGAAGGACAGAGGCAGAGCCAGAGAGATGGAGAGAAACACCCATGCGGAGGGAGGAGAGAGAGGGTGAGGGGCAAACCACCCCGGGGCACCCTTGCAGCCAGCAAACCTCCCAAGCTGGCCTGACCGCAGGAGGGGCGCGCAGGGTGCACTAACCTGTAACTCACACCAGGCAACCTCCACCCAGGTTTCCGTGTCTAACCCTTTGAACACTGTCTTGAAGGCTCCTCGGCCCAGCTCGATGTCAAACTTCAGGAAGCGACCGCTCGGGGAAGTGGCCACCGCCTTCATTTCTGCTTCTTCCTCTATCTCTTTTTCGCTTTTCTCCTTAGGGGTCTCAGCAGTCGGTTTGGAGCCTGACGGTCTCCCGGGGCTAGCCAGGCGAGCTGTTTTTGGAGTGCCCCGGGGGTGGTCGGCTTTAGGAGACGGCTCGGAACCCTGCTCATCATCCATCATCTCGGTGCTCTTCCGAAAGACCCTGGTCCTCTCGGTGGTCCTCCCGGAGGTCTCCCCAGTTGCGGGGAAGCCGCCGGCGTCTTCCTTTGGCCCCGTCTCCGTCGCTAACCCCGCGGCCACCGGGAGAACTCCGCTGCCCAAAGAGCCCCCATCGGGTTTTTCTGAGTCTTCGGTGCTCGCCGGCTCGCCCGAATCTGTCGCCATCGCAGTGAAATTAAGATTGGCACAAGAACTGTTCACACTCGTCTCTTCAGGCCAGGCGCATCTCAGACATCAACATCACTGGGGCGTTTGTCCTTTCATGCTGTTACACGGAATTCCCATAGCAACCTGGGGTAAAGAGCACCCGGTCAAAACTCCCCCCGCACGAAGGCGAGCGCCACGCGGAAAGCCACCCTTCCCTCCTCCGGACAGAGGACCGAGCCGGCCCCCGCAGCCCTCCGCGGCCCCGCCGTGGCCTTTAGCACGCCAGGCCCCTCTCCAGGCGCCCGCTCTAGAGAGACCCAAGCTTCCCCATCGAGGAAAAGTTTAGGAAGCAAAGCTAAATAAAGGGGCGCGAGGCTTTCAGTGAGGCAGAAGAACGGCGCGGGCCAGCCTTTCGGCACTGGAGGAGAAAGAAGTCCCAGCGAGCACGACCTCTGCCGGAACAGGTTACGGGAAGAAGCCAGAGACCCGGAGGACCCTTGGGTGAGATGGCACAAAGTGATGCAAAAGCTGGCTCTCTAGCCTGACTCGTTAGGCCCTTGCCAGACATCTCCTCACGTTAGATTCAAGGGGCCTTTCTGCCCAGCGAGCGACCCGAAGAGACACTCCCGGCTGGGCCGGCCGGCACCCTGGAAAGGTTTTGTAGCGGACCGGATGGCTCCACTCAAAGGCCAGCGGGGAGGCGGCCGAGCCAGGGAGATCCCAGACTGCACCAGGCTTTCCAAAGGCCCGGGAGATGCTGCCGCAGTACTATTACCCCCCCCCCTCGCCCCCCCCCCCCCCGACTCACATCCCCCCTTTATCTCCCCCCTCCATCTCTCTCCCTCCCCCACCTCCTCTCTATCCCCCACTCTCCCATCCACATCCCCCCTTCTCCCCTCCCCCCTCCCCCTCACTCCCCCATCCCATCCCCCCAGAGCACTCGACCTACCCACTTCCCACTGGAGTGACAGCAAGCCCCGGAAGATTTCTCAAGTCCTAAGTGTCCCACCCCCCATCCCCCCGGGGCCATCCTCCGCGTTGGGGTGGGTACCTGATGGCTGCTGCCCAGACACCTCATCGAAGAGAGATCACAGTTACATAGGGAAGAAAGGAAGCCCCCCGAACAGCTCCAATACATGTTCCAAAGTGCTTTCCTGCCTGTGACGCCCCCGGTTCCTCACTTGTTTTGAGGTGACTTTCTCCTCCAACCCTAATATCAGGCTTGGTGCCAGTGGCCAGAGTGGAGAATGGCCAAGCCCACCCAGTTCTAGAAGATTTTCATCAGCGGGCCGGGAGGGAGGCTGGGGGAGCCCGGTGGGGGAGCAGCGGTGGGCTGGTAGCAGGGGCCCGCAGGGCCAGCCTTGGAGTGGGGCCGGGGCCAGGCTCTACCATTCTTTAGGAGCCCTGCCCCGCAGCATCATCAACAGCTCATTGTCTCATGTCACAGAGGGCGAGCCGGGCCCTGGCTGGAGGGAGGCTTGGGGGAAGCCAGGTAGAGGAACAGGGATGGGGGTGTGGGCGAAAGCTCTCTCTCCCAAGGAGCCCCCGCGAGCGGCCCGGCCCTTCTCTATGGCCAGCAAAGCCCCCCCCCCCCCCCCCCCGCTTTCTCACACCACACTTAGAGATGAGCTCTCACTGATGTGCACCCAACACAAAGCAACCCAACTCCCTCACCCCCAGATGAGGGTCTGAGACCTCTGGGGTCCCCAAAGCCCAACACTGTCACTTTACGGAGCAGGAAACTGAGGAAATCCAGTGGGGAAACTCCCTTGCTTGTGGTGGGGGGGAGGGGGAGGGAGAAGTATTAGAGCAAGAATTAAATAAGGTCCCCTGACTCCAAGCCCGATGAGCTTTTCAGGAAGGGGTTAGCAAGGCCGGGACCTTGCACTGGAGCCAGCCCCTCTCCCCCGAGGCAGACCGCCGTCACTCCACACCTTGGGGCAGCCAGAAGAGGCTGGAGGATGCCCACGTCTAAGACCGCCGATGTTTGGGGCCTTTTCCTTTAAGTCAATCTGGTTCATCTGCACCCGGGAGGGCCGTGGGCCCGACCCCTCGGCCTAAAGAGGCGATCTTCGGCAACGGGGGGAGCTGAGGCCGATCCCAAAGCAAAGGAGTCTGGCCGGCTGTCCCGGAGCCCCCACAGCCCAGCACATTTAGGGGGGATCCTGGGAAATGCTTTTCGGTGCTTCTATAGGAAGCCAATTCCATTCAAACACAGTGATCCTGATACTTTTTGAAAAACCAAACCCAGCTTCCTGGGCTAAAGATGGATTCCCCTGACTTTCTGAACCCAGAAACCTAGTCTCGTGGGATCCAGGACTGGCTTAGGATACTCCAAGTTTGGGTTCTTTAAAATATTTTCTCTCTCCCACGTTCATCTAAAACCTCTTTTAATATGTTTTTAAAACTTGGCGTTCCACAACCCCCCCCCCCTTCTCCTTCTCCCAATCCCCCAATTAAGAAGGCGCATGTAAAGTGAGGCAAAACATTTCCGTAAAGGTCAAGGTGTGGAAGAAAACACAGAGCACCCCCCCATCCTAACGAAAAATAAAGTTACAAAGCAAAAGCCAGCTTCGTTCTGCATTCAGACACATGAGTTCTTTCGGGGAGGGGGGAAGCACTTTCATCTGAAGTCCTTCCGAGTAGTCTAGGGTCGTGGTGTCGCTGAGAACAGCAAAGTCATCCCATACGGACCGCCCCTCCCAACATCACCATCCCTTTGTACGGGGTGCATTTGGCTTTTCCCGAGCCCACGGAGGACTTGCCAGGTTTTCCTGAGAACACCATTTCCCATAGAACAATGGGATTCCATCATAATCACAGGCAAGCCCTCCACTGCCAATCCTTGGCCCTGAGAAAAGCGCCATGATATTTTTGTACATACCAATAAGATACAGCGCTTAAGCCCCCCTCCCCTGCCGTTAAACCGTGGGCCCTTGAGGGCAGGCACTGGCCGGCTTGGCCACACCGCCAGTATCTGGCACGACGCTCGGCCCGGGGCACCTCACGCACGCCGAAAAAACAACCGATGGCGGCCGCCGGCCTTCTTGGAGCAACCTTCTCTGCCGGAGGACCACCGTTACCAAACAAAGGAGACGGCTCACCGAGCCGAGTGGGGTCCCCCTCTAAGGGCCCAAGGGGAGCTTTCAGCCACACAGATGCTTAAGAATACGGACTTCTCCAGCGAGAATGAAAGACGGAGTCTTTCCTAAAGGGGACATTGGTCCTGGCCTGCCATCGCTGTCCCCACAGCACCGGTCCCAAGTACTCAGCCTTCTTGTACCCCCCCCCCCCCAATCAGAACAGTCAGGTCAGTTTTCCCAAGCATCTGCCCGCTCTAGACTTTTAAGGCCTTGACCTCGTGCCCTTCTGCCAAAGCCTTTACTTCTTAACTGATAGGAGCCCTGCCCATCCATCAGGCCTCCAGGGCTACTTTAACTTTGTTGTTTTTCTTTTGCCATCAAAGAACAGAAAACTTTTCAAACCTACTTGGTGGGCCGTTTTTTGGCCTACTGGATACCCCTGACCCAGAAAACAATCCAGACCACAGATGAATCACCAGCAAGTGTTCCCGTTCCCTGACCGCTCTTCCCCCAGGCCTGCCAGACAGGGAGCTGCTGCCATTCTCCTCGTTTCACAGCTATAGCTCTGCAAGCTCCAATAGCCTGGGCCCCTGGCTGCCACAGCAGCTACCTCCTTGGCCCTTGCACTGGCACCTCGAGCTGGGGGTTAGACTGCCCGCTCTGGCCCCTTCCCGCTCCCCCTAAGGGTCACGAGATTACACGAAGGCCACAAGTAATGGCAACCGCCTTCGACTCCCACAAGTTTCTCCTTGAATCAAACGGCTCCAAAGTCTTTTGGTCCCTTACAGCCGAGCAGGCTAAAATCATCCTTTAACCAAAAGGGAAGGGAGGAGGGAGGAAGAGGAGGAGGAGGAGGGAAGGGGAAGACACTTGGAGGAAGGAAAAGAGGGAAGGAGAACGGGGAGGAGGGAGGGAGGAAGAAGAGGAAGGGGAGAAGAAAGAAAGGGAGAGGATGAAGGAAGGGGAGGAGGGGGTAAGGAAAGAGAGGAGGGGAGATAAGGAAGAAGGGGAGGAGGAGGAAGAAGAAGAGGAGGAAGAGGAGAAAGAAGGGGAGGAGGAAAAGGAGGAGGAAGAGGAAGAAGGGGAGAAAGGGGAAGAGGGAGGGAGGAAGGGGAAGAAAGAAGAAGGTGAGGAGGAAGAAGAGGAGGAGAAGGAGAAGAAAGAAGGGGAGGAGGAAACAGAGGAAGAAGAAAAAGAGGGAAAAGGAAGAGGAAGAAGGTGGGAAAGAAGATGAAAAGGAAGGAAGGGGAGGAGAAAGGAGAAGGGAGGTAAGGAAGAGGAGGAAGGGAAGGAAGGGGGTGAGGGAGGGAGGGAAGGAAGGGAAGGAAGAGGAGGAGTGACAGAGGAGGGAGAAGGGGGTAAGAAAGGGGAGGAAAGGGAGGAGGAGGGAAGGGAAAAGGGGAGGAGGGGAGGTAAGGAAGGGGAGGAAAGAAGAAGAGGAGAAAGAAGGTGACAAGGAAAAGGAGGAAGAAGAAGAGGAAGGGGAGGAAAAGGAGGAAGAGGAGGGAGGAAGGAGGAGGGAAGAAGGGGAGGAGGGGGTAAGGAAGGGGAAGAAGGGGAGAAGGGAGGGAGGAGGGATGGAGGAAGGGGAGGGAAGGGAGAGAGAGAAGGGGGGTAAGAAAGGGGAGGAGGGAGGAAGGGCAGGAGGAGGGAGGGGGGAGGAAAAAGGGAAAGAAGGGAGGTAAGGAAGGGGAATAAGGACGAAGGTAAGGAGGAAGAGGACGAGGAGGAAGATGCGAAAGAAGGAGAGGAGGAAAAGGAGAAGGAAGAAGAGGAAGAAGGTGGAAAGGAGGAAGGGGAAGAGGGAGGAAGGGGAGGAGAGGGGGTAAGGAAGGGGATGAGGGGGTAATGAAGGAGAGGAACAAAGGGGTGGGAACAAAAGGGAGGAGGGGAGGGGGATAACGAAGGAATGGAAGAGGAGGAGGGGAAATGAAGGGGAGGGGGAAGAAAAGAAGAGGAAAAAGGGGAGGAGGAAGAAAGGAAGAGGAGGAAAGGAAGGAAGAAGGAAAAGGAGGAAGGGGAGGAGGGAGGAAGGAAGGGGGGAAAGAGAGGAAGAGGAAGGAAGGGGGAGAAGGGGAGGAGGGGGAAGGGGAGGAGAGAGGAAGGGGAAGAGGGAAAAGGGGAGAAAGAAGGGGAGGAAGTAAGAAGAAAGAAGGCGAGGAAGGAAAAGTAGAGTGAGAGAAAGGAAGAAGGTGAGGAGAAAGAGGAAGAGGAGAAAGAGAGAAAAGGGAAGAGGAAGAAGGTGAGGAAGGGAAGGAGGAGGGAAGAAGGAAGAAGGGAGGGGAGGAATGAAGGGGAGGAAAGGAAAGAAGGAAGGGGAGAAAGGGGGTAAGGAAGGGGAGGAGGGGGTAAGGAAGGTAAGGAAAGGAAAGAAGGGAGGGGAAAAAGGAAGAAGAAGAGGGGAGATAAGAAAGCGGGAAGAAGGGGAGGGGAGGAGGGGGTAAAAAAGGGGAGGAAGGAAGAGGAGGGTGGGGAAGGAAGAAGAGGAGGAAAAGGAGGAGGAAGGGGAAGGAAGGGAGAAAGGGGAGAATAAAGGGAGGGAGAAAGAGGTGAGGAGGAAGAGAGGGAGAAAGGGGAGAAGGGGAGGAGGAAAAGGAGGGGAGGAGGGAGGAAGGGGAGGGGGGGTAAGGAAAGGAAGGAAGGGGAGAAGTGAGTAGGAAGGGGAGGAAGAGAAGGAGAGGAAGGAGAAGGGGAGGAAGAAGAGGAAGAAGGGAGGAGGAGGAAGAAACTCTAACTTTCACCAACACTTGTTGAATTAAACACCTTTAACACGGGAAATTGAAGGGACCGCAATGCAATCTGGGTGGCTGGAGAGGCCATTTGCCGAAGGGTAAGGGAAAGACTGGGCAGCAGGTGGTCGGCGCTGTGCCGCGCCAGCACACTGCTGTCAGGCGTGCGGGTGGCTGACGGGCCCGCTCTCCTCCGCGCCTCTCCGCTGACCGGCCCGCTCTCCTCCGCGCCTCTCCGCTGACCGGCCCGCTCTCCTCCGCGCCTCTCTGATCCTCCTCCAGGAAGGCCGTGCTGGCTCTCCTTGAGAAAGCCTGGCAGGCGGCGGCCTGGAAACCGCTCCGGTCAAGGGGATTATTTCCTGCCCTGCCTAACTGAAAAGACGCCATGAAAGAAGTTTCAAAGCCAGTGCGGGAGGGCAGAGGCAGCCCAGTGAAGTGAGTGTGTGCTCAGTCTGCTCCTCGTCAGCCCCGATGGCCTCAGGAGGCTTCCTTTCGTGCCAGAACTCAATCATCAAGGAGCTTGACGAGGCTCCTTGTCTACAACAGAGCTGTGAGAAGTCACAATTTCTTCCAACTAAAAAGCGAAATTTCTACCATTAGGCACGAAGCCACGAGGCAACCCTACCTACACCATCCCTACACCTGGACACCCGTTCGGGATCGTGGGGCATGGGTGTGTAGGGGTGGGAGTATAGGGGTAGAGCCGTGTGGAGGTGTCTGTGTAAGTGTAGGGAGGGTGTAGGTGAGTGTGGGTATAGGAAGGATGTAGGTGTAGATGTGGGTGTAGTGAGGGTGTAGGTGTGGGTACAAGTACAGTGGGAGGCATAGGTGTAGGGGGGTGTAGGTATTGGGGGGGTGTAGTTGTCAGGCTGTAGATATTGGGGTGTAGGGATCACCTCCACCTTTCCTACACCCCCTATACCCGCAAAGACCTCCCCCATACACCTGCAGACCCCTGCCCCCTGTACAATCACCCCCAATACCTCCACCCTCCCTCCGCCTAGAGACACCTATGCCTATACCCACACCTACCTCTACGCACCCCCTACCTCCACCCCCCCCACCTTCAGGCGGGGGGCCAGGAGCTGTGATCCCACTTCATTTCAGAACCAGTCCGGACCGTCCAACTTTATGGAAATTCCCAGAATCCTCTTCCTGGGCCCAACCCCCCCCTCCCACCCACTTCGGACAGATAAAGAAGCCGCTGGGAGAAGAGCTACTTTGCTTCCTTGGTCCCCACCCCAGTCAAAAGGCCAGCGTGTGACTAAGAAAGTACTTCCCCTCCGGATCTGGGAGAACGTTCCGCACCAGGGGGCTGAGGCTACTACCTAGGAATCCAGGCCACTCGGAAAGTGGCAACAGCAGCCCGGGGGGGAGGAGCAGAGTCCCTACTTTTCTTTCCCATCTTCCATCTCCCTGCCCCCAAGTTGGCACAAATAACTCAAGGGAGCATGAGACTCCATCCGGCAGACCCCCCCAGCTTGGCCACGGAGTCACGGCGAACGGCCCCTCGTGGACAGCCTGGCCTTCTGCCAAAGACCCCTTCAGACGCCGTTCCCATTGGCTGAGGAAGGCTGGCTGCTGGCCGGCTCTCTGTGGAAAACCACAACCAAGATGACTTTGGGAACGAGCCAAGGAAGGAGCCCTTCCTGCACTTCGCCTCCGCTCAACCTGCTCCGCCGCCCCCAACCCATGACCCGAGCCTGGCTTTCCTTTCCATTTCTTATTTCCGGGGGTGATTTTGTAGCAACTTCGACTTCTGACGAGAGGGACAAGTTCGGGTCAAGGGGGTAAAAGTCATCCACTTTGGGCGCAAAACCACCTGAGCTTTTGCCACTGGCTCAGAGCGATCAGTTTCAGCCAAGGGTTAATTAAAAGTCAAGTCCAAGGGTTTGAGGGCAGTGTAAGGGCCTGGAATCAGGAGCCCTGCACTCCCTGAGTTCAAAGCTGGTCTCAGACACTTCCTAACCGTGACCCTGGGCAAGTCCCTGACCCGATTTGCCTTCCTTCCTCATCACCAAAAAGGGCTGGGGAAGGAAAGGAAAAATGGGAACCGGCTCCAGAGTCTCTGCCAAGAAGATCCATCTCAAAGGGGGTCACGAAGAGTCAGAAGTGACTCTTCCTCCTCCTCCTCCTCCTCACCAACAACAACAGGTTCGGAAGCAGTTTCTGGGACAAACCGGGAAGACTAGTCTTGTGGGGCTATGGCCCAAACACCTGCCTAAGAGCGTGGAGCCTCGGTGTCTTCAGTTAAAGAACAGGGACCCAGATTGATACCTCTCCTCTGCCCCGCATGCTAAGGAGACGTTCGCCATACAAACGGAAGGAAGGGCACGCTCGCCCCGACGCACTCAGCTGAGGAACGGGCACGGCTGGCGCAGAACCGACCCGCGCGCACTCCCCCAAGTCCCTTCTTGGGAGGAAAGCGCGCGTGGTCACCAAAGGCAAGTCAGAGGGCTGATCCCGGGACCTCTGGCAAACAGCCCAGCAAAGCCATCCATCCTCACCATGTGGGCTGCCCCATCAATGTGGTGACGCCATGGTCACCGACCTCCCTGGGCCCCCCCGCACAGGGACGGCTAGCTGCTCAGGTCCCTCCCTCCCTCCCAACTCGCCAAATCCGTGCTTTGGTGAGTTGAGAGAGGTCCCGCCTTGCTGGGCGACTGGCCCAGCCAGGGGTCTAGCACCTGCGGGAGCCGAGCCATCCAAAGTCACCCACCCAAGGAGATCTTCAGGCCATCCCCTTCTCCAAAAACGGGGACCACCCGAAAGAGGAGGAGGGAAGGGGGCCGGGGACAGAAGAGGCTGGGGGCTTTGCAAAAGTACTCCCTGAATTAAAAAGCAAAAGCAAAAGAAGGCAAGAGCTGACTGGCTCATTCCCGTTAGGAAAGAAGATGACCCCGTGGCCCCGCTGTATACAGTTGCCTTGGCACCCAAGAGCACAGGCGGACTCCAGAAAACCAGTTAATTTTAGCAGGGGGGGAAGGGGAGGAAGACGGAGGGGAGGGGGAAAAGGAGAGGAGGAAACCAGAGGAAGCCGGCTCATCTCGGGAGACCCGGCCTCCCCAGTTTTTAGTGGAACAGTCCAGACACAAAAGACCCCCAGGCGAGCTGGCCCCAATTCCCCAGTTTCGGTAGGTGTGGGGGGAGGGGAGGGGGGGTCTCCCCTCCCCCCTCCCAGCCGGCCCAGCGCTTTGTCCCCCCCCCCTCCCCTTCCCTCTCACTCGGGCCACGTGCTGGGGATCCCCAGGCTCCCGATGTGGGCGGGGGTGCCAGCGGCCGCCACCGCAGCTTACTCCCCCCTCCCCGCCCCCTCCCCTGCGGCCAGTCCCAGGGCCCTCGGGGCCTCCCCAGGTGCCAGGCGCAGCCTTCCACGAGCATCTTCCAGCCGGCCCCAGAGGCTCTAACCCCGCAGCTTTCACAGACCAGGCCCGCCTCCCCCAATTCACAGCCAGTTCAGAGAAGGGAGGGATGGGGAGGGGTCCCCCCACCTCTGCTCCCCACTCCACCTCCGCGCGCAGCACCTCACCTGCGGCCCCGGGGTGGGGGTGGGGGGCGGGGACCGGAGTAGGCTAGGGAAGCCGGCTCGGGCCGGCGGCGGGGTTAGGGGGTGGGGGCGCGGCCTGGGCCCCCTCCTCTCCCTCCCCCCCCCCACCCCCGCCTCCTCCTCCGCGCCGCCCTCGGCTCGGCCTCAACCCCAGCTCCGGCGCGGCGGGGGGCGTCGAAGGCGGCTCCGGTCGCTGGGGAGAGGTTCGCGCTGGCCGGGCCGCTCCTGTCCAAGCAGCTCCAGGCCTGTCCGCGTTTCTCCTCACCCGGTAACCAGCAGCCCACCCGCCCGGTCGTTCGATCGCTCCCTCGCTGGCTGCGCGCGCCCCGGCCTAAAAGCCGGCCGCCAGGGGGAGGCCGCGAGGTTGGAGCTCGGCCGCTGGCGGGCTAGGGGGGTGAGGGGGGGAGTGAGGGGAGGCCAGGAACCGGGAGGGAGGGGCTAGCGAGGGCTCCGCCTCCGGGTCGCTCGCTGCGCTTGCGCTCTCACCCGCCGGTCGCTCGGCGCCTGCGCCCAAAGTGTGAGAGAGGGGAGGAGGGGGGGGGGGAAGGGGGGTAGAGACGCACCGAGCAGACCGGCGCCCTTCGGGAATGCCAGGTGGGCTCGAGTGCCAGGACCGACCCCTTCTGACGGTCTGGGGGATTCGAGCCGCAGCCCGTCAGGCGCGCGCACGTAGATTCCGAAGAAAGAGGGCCGACGCAACAGAAGCCAGGCATTCGGCGCGCACGCGCACCCACTCGCGCCCCTCCCCCCCTTCCCTACCTCTCTTCCCCCCACCTCCCCTCCCTCCGGCTGCAGCTTTGGACCCGCACGCACGTTTCCGACACACACACACACACACACACACACACACACACACACACACCCACACCCACACCCACACACACCCACACACACACCCACCCACTACACACAGACACACACACCACACCCACAGAGGCACACACACACCACACCCCCCTCCCCTCCAGGTACGCTATTACCGGGACTGAACTGATCCCCCCAGTAGGAGCCGGGTGACAGACGAAGAAACCTCAGCGGGTGTCCCCGCACCCTGCCCTCCTTCCTTTGCCCGGTTCCCCCTGCCCATTAACTACTCTTATTCTCCGTTCTCCCCCTCCATCTCGTCCCTCCTTATCCTCTCCACTTTTTCTTTGCCTCCACACTCCGATTTCCCCTCTAGCCATCCTCTCCCTCTTTCTCATCTCTCTTCTCCCTACTTTCTTCCTCCCATCCATCGTCTCCCCTCCAAACCTTCTTTCGAGTCCCTCCATGTCTTTCGCTCTTCTCCTTCCATCCCACTTGCCCCCTTCCCCTCCCTCCTCTCCCCTATCTCCTTCCCCCTTTGCTCTTCGCCATCCCTCCTCCCGCACTTTCCACCTCTTTCCCCTCCGTTCTCCTCCCTCCATCCTTCCTCTCTACCTGTTTCCTCACTTCTCCTTTCCCGCATCCTCCAGCCTCCCCGGGGGACCCAAGCCCACCCTACCTAAAGCTCCCCGGGGCTCGAGGGCATCGAAGTCGTCGCGTGGCCGGTCTGAGACCCTGGGGTGTGCGCGCCTGGCAGCTTACAGCGAATCCGGAGAGGGACTGGCCGGGGGGCGGGGCAAACGCGGGGCGGGGCAGCGGAGCCTTGGAAGTTGCCTAGGCCCCGCCCTAGGCGGGGCGGAGCGTCCCACCCCGGCACGTGCTGGGCGCGTGCCGCCACCGCCGCTCCGACTCCCGCAGAGCCAGTCGGTGACGTGACGGCTCCGCCGCCGCCGCCGCCGCCTCCGCCTCCTCCCCTACCCGGTGCCGCCGCCGGGTGCGAGCGCCGCCCCAGCGTCCGGCTCCTTTCACCTGATTGGAGTGAGACGGTTCGGAACGCCGGAGGCGCCGCTGACGCCAGCCGCCAGCGGGAACAATGGACCGACGGCGTGGGGGGGGCGGGGGGCGGGCCGAGGGAGGAATTAAGGGAAGGCGGGGAAAGGTCTTCCCCTCCCAGTGCCTGTTCCGTTACCAAGGCAACCGGGAGCTTCCCTTCCCCACTCCACCGCTGCCGGGCACTGCCTTTGGGCAGCTCCCTCTGGGTTATTTCCAGGTGCCGCTGGGCCTCGCCTTCCAGTCCCACGCAGTTTCTCAATTCAGCTAGCTGCTTCTCCTCCAGGCGCGCCTGCCTTTCCCCCCAACTTTAGCCCCACAATATCCTTCTTAGAGACCCTGCCCACAGGAAACCATCACCCCCCAACTCAGGAACCCTCCGGGCTTCCCTACTGTTCTTAGAAGCAAGTGGAACGTTGGTGTCTGCTTGCCATTAGGGGCCCTTCCGGGGGGGGGGGGAGAGCTAACCCTGCCTTTTCTATGGCTCTGTGTGCCCGACCACAGCAGCTTCGGGTTCAGATACTCCGGCCCCCCCCCCCCCCCCCCCCCCCCCCGCCCCAGGACTGGGATCCTCTTCTGTCACCAGCCTTTGCTTCCCGTCCTACCCCTTGGGTTATGGCCAAAGTGGATGCCGGTACAGCCTTTCCTGAATTTACCTGGCTCTGATTGGAGCACAGTCCAGACTTGGGCATGGCTCCAAATTCAAAGCCCAATTCACTTGAACGTACACCTTATTATGGATGAGACATTTCCACCCGTGTCTTCGGGGCCCACCTGTGTGGGGTGAAGGGAGCTGATGGGAGTCAGAAAGATCTGCATTCAAATCCAGCCTCCAGGCTGGGAGAGCGCTTTAACCCCTCAGAATCCCTCCACAGCCCCCGGAAGCAGTGACAGATCTCATTAAGGAAGGCAGGCTCCTCCCTGGGATCTCCATATACCAAGGAAATGGTCAGTCCTTTTCCCCGCCCCCCCCCCCCTCCAATAGAATGCTCAGGGTTACTGATTATTCTTCTTTGGCCTCTGATTAGCTAATTGAATGCTCTTTCCTACTGCACTGCATTTCTCCTAGGATCGAGACAAGGTGTTTCTTTCAAGAAGTACAACTGGGCTAGCTGTGTGACCCTGGGCAAGTCACTTAACCCCAGCTTCAGAAAAAAAAAAAAAAAAGAAACCGGGAGCCATGACTTCAAATTCCACTTGGACAGGACTAGAAGCAAGTCAGTTTCTGTTACTGGGCTTCAGTTAGTTCCCTGATGGACAAATGGCAATAAATATACTAGATTTCCTACTTGAGTTCTGAAAGTGCTAAGGGTTAGAGTGGCCACCACTGCCCCTGCCTCTGCCCCTGCCCCCGCTGCTAGCAGCAGTCCTGGTGATGGCAGGGCCCTCCCATTTTTTAGTAGCCTTTTTCCTCATCTGGATTCACATCCCAACTCTGGTCCTCACTAAACGTGGGATCTTAGAGATGAAGTTTCCTTTAATGGGCTCCTGGGTTCTGGGGGGCCCGTCCCAAGCCCAAATCCCTGTTCATCTGAACGAATATTAGGCCCCCTCTTCTCCCCCTTGAGCCCTCGACTAGCGTCGTGCTGCCCCATGCTAAGGAGCACACTTCCAAGAGGCCCCCAGCTTCCAGGTGCACATATAAGGCCGTGAACCTTCCAGGCTCTGTACTCCAATCTGCCACAGGCAGGGGCAGGGAAAGACAGGATCTGGAACGCGCGCCCGCGCGACCCGAAGATGCCTTTGGTGATGACGGGAGGCATTCTGTAATTGGGCAGCGCGAATTTCCTCCCGATGAACGCCGACACAAAGCGAAAATATGATTCCCCAGAACGAGTCCCCGCAAAACCTCTGCAGCTCTGTCATTCCATTTTCCTGTCCCTTGCTCCATTAAATGGACCGAAGCAAACATGGCCCCCTTGCTGTGGCGGGGGCTTTGTGCCGGGCAACATTTCGGGGCCTCCCCTCCCCCACAGCTGTGGCTTCCAATTCTAAGAAAAAGTCCTCAGCCAAGCCTGTGGGGGCTCAGCCTTTCTCTTTGTTTCCCTTCGGAGAAGTTTCAGAGCTTCTGTGGACCACCGACTGGGGGAGTAGGAAGAGTAGGGTAATTATAATGGCTCTTTCTAAACATGGTTTTCCCTAACCCTGCTACTGGCCATGATCTTCTCCCGCGGCTTCCTTGAATCCTCACCCTTCTTCGCCCCACACATTCAATCAGTGGCCAAATTTTGCCACTTGAATCTCGTTACCTCTCCTCCATCCATCCAAGCGTTTCTCGGCACTCACCTTGCAAGTTCACTTCCTGTATGAGCGCCTCCAGCCAAAGTAATTGCCCTTACATCTGACAGCATGACACTCCAATGGATAGAATCAGTTTACCTTTCCTGGAACAAACAAAGTTGCCAGATTTTCAAGATAGAAGGAATCCTGGAGATCAGGAGATAGGATCTTCATTTGTGTGGCCCAGGTCCACATCCCCCAGTAAAACAGAGGTAGTGGGGGCAAGTTCCAGAGCTGAAAGTGACCTCGGTCTTCTAGTCTGACCCCATCATTTGGGAGGAGAAGGTACTTAAGCCCCCAGAGAAGCAGCAGCTTAAAAATCACCAAGTCAGGAGGGACTGTTTCCATGGGAGAAATTGAGGCTCGGAGAGGGAACAATACCAGTTGGCCACAGGCTTTTATGCATGGGAGAAATTGAGGCTCGGAGAGGGAACAATACCAGTTGGCCACAGGCTTTTATGCATGGGAGAAATTGAGGCTCGGAGAGGGAACAATACCAGTTGGGCACAGGCTTTTATGCATGGGAGAAATTGAGGCTCGGAGAGGGAACAATACCAGTTGGGCACAGGCTTTTATGCATGGGTTTCTACATTCCGTGTGTATTTCTACCAAAGGAGATATTTGTAAAAAGCGCTCAACACCGTGTGGCGCATGGCATAGGCCCCATACAAATGCTGCTTCCCTCATCCTTATATAGAGGGGAAGGTGAGGCGGGGGCAAAATGTCTCTTGAATGACATGGATGGAAAGAGAGAGAACCGAGAAGTGGAAAGAGACACGCGCACAAACAGAAGGGAGAGGGGGTGTGGGTTGTGGAGAAAAGAGAAGGGAGGAAGGGAGGAGGAAGGGAGGAGACAGGGAATATCCGAGGCAGAGATAGAAATGAATAGAAAGGTGCACCAAGTCTAACAGAGGGAAGGAGGAAGAGATTGAGATACACACAGACTCCAAAAAATCCCCAGAGATCCCACAGAGAAGGAGAAAGACAACAGGTGGCGCAGACCTGTTTACATGGAGTGTGATAGGAAGAGAAAGAAAAGCCGGACAGAGATTCCCACGGAAGGTCAGCTCACCCGAAGACACAGGGGGGAATCTTTCAGGGACGCCAAAGCAAAAAGAGTGCGTCAAGTTTTCCTGCCCTTTTGAATTTTGGCAGCAGACAATTCTCACTCTGGGGGAGAACGCAAGGATCAGGAGCCCCCAGCTGACGCGTGACACGGAAATGAGAATAAGCTCAGGGAATTCTTTGAAGTTAGTCAAAGCCACCTGGGGGGGGGGGACTGGCAATCTCAAACCTATGGGGGGGGATGGTGTGCACCCCCTAGGCCAGTGGGCCTCAGACTTTTTCTATAGGGGCCCAGCTCCCTGTCCCTTGGCCTGTGGGAGGGCCGGACTAGAGTAAAAGCAAAAGCTGGCGCTCTGTCTCCGCCCCTGGGCCTTAAGGCGGGGGCGCAGCCAAGTCCTGGGAGGGAACATCTGGCCCGGGGCGCAGTTTGAGAAGCCCTGCCCCAGGTGATGCCCCACCTTGCCCCTTTTCGAAAAGTGTGAGCCCGTGTGTGCCAGGGAGGGGCCGCCAGTTGCTGCTCCCGTCTCAGGGACTGGCTCTCCCCAGGTGGGAATTCGTGGGGAAGCTGGACGCGGCCGGGGGTTTATATTTCCTGAGCTTTGTCTTGGAGGGGGGGAGGACTCGGCAGCTAATTGTGGAATGGAAAACCAAACAACTGGAGGGAAGCGATTAGGCCCCGCCGCCCATTCCCTCGGGTTGGCTCCAGGTGTCCTGGGGAGGGCTCTCCTTCTCAAGCCGTTCTCCAGACGGCTGGCCCGGCCGCTCTCCCAGTCCTCGCCTCAGGCTAGTGCCAGTTTCTCCTCCCTGGTCTAAAGCGCTGAGTTTAGCCCTTTGAATTTCCTGAAGCAAAGCTAAAGCTTCTCCAATGCTGGGCTTGTGTAAATCAGCGTGGGGGCCTCGAACTTGTGATTTATGATCAGCACCCGTTTAATTTGTATACCTCCCGTGCAAAGGGCTTTTCAAAGGAAAAAGTAAAGCAGGCAGAAGATGCATTCTGTGGTGGGCTATCTGCCACCGTGAGATAAGGCTGGCAGGTAATGCCTGGGGGGCAGAGTAGGCCCTGATTTAAAGGGACCGATGGAGGCGATGATGGAAAGGACACAAACAAAGACTTCCTTAGGGACAGAGAGAAGTAGTCACACACGGACTGGGGCGGAGGGCACAGAAAGACAAAAATCCATCAATTGATTGGTAAATAGTAAGTGCCTACTATGTGCAGGCACTGTCCTAAGCAAAGGAGGCAAAAGACTCTCAAGGAGCTCATATTCTAACGGGGGAGACGAACAAACAAGGTGCAGCCGAAATAGAAAAGCATTAGAGAGGGAAGCGCCTAGAATTCCAAGGAGTGGGGAGAGGTTTCCTGAAGAAAAGGAGATTTTAGCTGGTAGAAACGAGCGAGTATTCCACAGGCAGGGGCCCAGCTCGAGAGAACGTCCAAAGCAGAGAGGGGGAATCTCTTGTTCGAGGGATGGCCCCGGATGGAAGAGTGAGGGAAGAAGCAAGGAAGGAGGGAGCAGCTTCCGGAAGGCCGGAGAGCCAGAAAGCATTTTGTATTGGATCCTGAAGGAAATAGGGAGCCCCTGGCGTTTATTTGGTGAGGGGGGAGGGGGCGGGTAACAGACCGGGACTTGGGGAAGATCGAGTGGGCAACTGAATCGAAGATGAACCGGAGTGGGGAGAGACCCAGGCCCGAAGAGTCTCCATTAGCTATTACAATAGTCTAGATTGGAAGTAATGGAGGACAATGGGGGGGGGGGGGGCGAGATTCCCCGAGAAAGGCACGGAAGCGGAGCGGGCAGAGTAAGGGGTGGTGGAAAGAGTCCCAAAGAGCCCAGCGTGGAAAGCCGAGCTGGGGGATGGGCAGGCGGCCTCCTTTCTGGAGGAGCCGGGGCCGCAGATGCTTGGCCGGAAGCCTTTTCCGATCCGTCCCTCCCCGCCCCCCCCCCCAGTTGATTTCCCCCCCCCCCCTTGCTCTTGCCTGGAGTTGCCTTCCCCAGGAGACTGGGAGTTCCTTGAGGGCTGGGACTGGCTTTTGCCCTTCTCGATCTCCCCAGCTTGTATTTAGTATAGTGCCCGGCACGCAGTAGGCACTTAATGCTTTTATTGACTGACTGTAAGAAAAGGAGAGAACGTCAAGAAGACCGCCGGAAAAAAAAAAAAAACGGACGGGGAGGGTCGAATGGGGTCGGGTCAGGTCGGGTCGGGTCAGATGGGATGGGGGAGGAGCCGTAGCCTCGATCCCGAAGGAAAACGCCGGCCGAGGACCAGCTTCGCGTGCGCGCGCAGACGCAGGGGGCGGAGCCGGGTCGGGATTGGCCGGCCGTCGCGAGCAGCCCTACGCGTGCGTGTGGTGCGGGCGCCTCCCCGTGCTCTTGTGACTGGCTGAGGCGGCGAGGTAGGAGATGGCGGCGTCCGCGGAGCAGGCGCGGGGTTTATTCGGCGTCGGTGTTCGGGCGGCGCTGGAGGCATGGCCCGCGCTGCAGGTGAGGGCGCCGGAGAGGGAAGGAAACTTCGAGCATCGTCCTGTCCCAGACTGACCGAGTGAGGCGGCTCCGCGCCGGGAGGAGGGAGGGAGGGAGGGAGCGAGCGGGCCAGCGTGAGAGACCCGGAAGGGGGGGGGGGGTAAGAGTGTGGAGCTGAGGGGTCCGGAAGCCGGGGGGAGGCCCTGCCCCCAACCCCCGGCGGGAGTTGGAAGTTTCTCCTCTGGCAGATTGCGGTGGAGAACAGCTTCGGGGGAGTTCACAGCCGCGAGAAGGCCCTGTGGCTAGGGGGAGTGGTCGAGGACTATTTCTTACAGAACGGTGAGTCGAGGCCGGGGAGGGGACGGGAGCCCCGAGTGGCCGAGGCCCGGGCGGAGCCTAACTGGGGCCTTTGCCTGGGGTCGATCCCTTCCCAGCCGACCTGGAACAGGAGGAGGTGGAGGACTTCCTGTCGGACATCATGAGCACCGAATTTGATACTCTGATAGAAGATGGAAGCCTGCCGCAGGTCAGCTCCCCCAAGTCACCTTCCGTTCCTCCAGGATCAGATACAAAATGATCCTGGCGCTGAGGCCCAGCTCCCCCTTGCCTTCCCCGGGTGTGAGGGTAACCTATCGGCAGAACTGTTCCTACCTTCAGGCTCTCCCCCGTTTCCTCATTAAAGTGATTAAAATCCCCTTCGTTCAGCCCTCCAGGCCTAGGCCATGCCTTCCAGCGGACTCCCCGATTTCCATCTCCCCCTTCCCCCAGCCCACATTCAGACCCGACAGGCCTGGGATTCCAGCCCAGTTTAACTTCACAGGCTGCTCAAAAACATCAAAACTCCTTCCCTTTCTCTCCCTTCGGGGTCTCTGACCTTAAACGAGGACTCAGAAAGAATACCTGTGGTGGGGGGGGGGGGTCTACCAGGTGAGCCAGCAGCTCCAGACTATGTTCAGATACTGCCAGAGAGGCGAGGAGCCTTTGCTGAGACAATTCATCACCCAGCTGGGCCAGAAACAATTGGAAGTCAGGGCCATGGCCACGGAGGTCCAGGCAGTCGACCAGACCCAAGACGCCGTCTCAGACGAGGAGGGAAGACTAGATGGGGGAGCTGAAGAGATGGAGGTGAGGAGGAGAGCGGTTGGGTTGGCTAGGCCACCTCTCCTCAACCTGATTAAAATAACTGACATTGGGGCAGCTGGGTGGCGCAGTGCACAGAGCACCAGCCCTGAATTCAGGAGGACCCGAGTTCAGATCTGGTCTCAGACACTTAACCCTTCCTAGCTGTGTGACCCTGGGCAAGTCACTTCACCCCAGCCTCAGGGGAAGAAAAAAAAAAAAAACAAAAAAAAAACCAAAAAAATCTGACATTTCTGATTGACTCCGGACCCTGGCATTCTATGCTACCCAGATCTTTTTGATCGGGACTCCCTCCCAACTCAGTCATCCGTACAATTCCCTGGTGCTGGGATTAGAGTAGGTGATTGCTAAGGATTCTTCCAAGTCAGAGACCAACCGGTACTGCCAAGGACTGAATCTAGAAAGGAATCTGCCACAGATTGAGAAAACGCCCAAATTAACATCAGCTGCGATAAGTTGTATTTTTTTTACTGGTTACACATTTTCACAAGTTATGCTTTACTCTGGTTGGGCATGAGCTGTCGACCTCTGATGGAAACAGATGGCAGAGAAACACATTTAGCCAGCATCAGCGCAAAAGTAAATTCCTGGAACGCTCCAAAGAGTCTCTCCCCACCAAGTTGACTAGAACTAACTATAGCTAGCATTTTGCATAAGGGCTTAAGGTGTATGAAGAAAGCACAACCCTGGTAAAGCCAGTGCCATTACTGTCCCGAAGCTGAGAGGTGATGACTTGCCCACAGTCATTCAAGTAGCTAGTGTCTGAAGTGGCATGTGAACTTTGACCTTCCCGACTCTTGTCCAGAGCTCTATTTGCTACATTCCTTGCTTACAAAAGGGTTATTGGTGATTGCTTTTTGAACGTATTCATTAAACCAGATCCAAACCCACCCAGGCTATCCGGCCATCTAAGGAGCATTTCTCCATCTCTTCTGCAAGAAGAGTCCTCGGTCAAATGCTTTCAGGAAATCTCCGGAAACTACACTGTTAGGATTACTAAGTGAATTCTCACCTTGTCACTATCCAGACAACCTAAGTGAGAACTCAGGTTGTCTGGATAGTGACAAGGTGAGAATTCACTTAGTAATCCTAACACTACACCCCTTATTCCCATGATCTATCATTGTCTTAACCCCTTGAGGGTAGTTTGGTTTTTTATGTTAAGGCTGGGCTCTGCAAACATCTGTAAGAAAGCCAGCCTGGACTGTCCTGGAAGTTTCTATTGCTGCTTTCTTAAGTTATTGGTTGTTGTTATTCCACGCTCTTAGCTACAACTCCGGCCCAGAATCTGTAAGATTTTAGTATTCCCACAGAGGACTGATTGAAAACAAAACATTTCACTGCCCTCCTTGCTCTGAGTTGTATAAGTTCTTGACTTGGTGGGTCTAAGCAACCGTCAGTGAATTCTAGCAGTCAGCCTGATGGAAACCTATGGGGTCTGAGTGACAGAACTACAGACTCGCATTCGGTTTGTCGTTTCTGTCCTGGTTATTCCCCCGCAGGCCTTACACTGCACCTGGGGGTCATTGCCCTCACAGCCGCAGCTCACTTCTGTACTTGCTTCTTTCCCAGGATGCAGGCAAGGGCCCAGGGCCACTCTTATACCTTGGAATGCCCTCCTAGGCCTAGGTCTCCTCATGCCATCCTGCATTTCTGACACAACAAAGCTACCAGTTGGCACCTGTTCCTGCATCCCTTCAGGAGGTCAGTTCCTTCTCTTTGGGTCTGGTGCACAGCATTGATTCTTTTTCAGTCCCTGTCTTGGAAAGCTCTGAGGCACACTCTTG
Organism: Sminthopsis crassicaudata; assembly: GCF_048593235.1. Lineage (NCBI taxonomy): Eukaryota > Metazoa > Chordata > Mammalia > Dasyuromorphia > Dasyuridae > Sminthopsis > Sminthopsis crassicaudata. The sequence continues at coordinate 706,784 of NC_133623.1, read as the reverse complement.
GCAAGACCTCCATCCCCAGTGTCTGCAGAAATATCTGTCTCCAAAGGCTGATCTGGAAAAATGACTCGCTGTGATTTGTGTTTTCTTGGTTTTCCCCATCTCAGTTTGGGGCATTTTCTGGATCTTTGTGGAAGAGTTGGTGAGGTAGAGCTCTGCCATCAAGGCTCTGATCACTGTTTCCTACTCTAGATTTTCAGTAATCCTGATAACCCTTTGAAAACATTCTACAATTTTGCCAGGAATTGAGCTCAAACCCATTGATTTGTTCATGTACTTCATTTCTTAGCATCTTTAGAAAGTTGGACCTCGAGTCTCCTGGGGCTTCTTCCATCGTTCAGGACCTGCTTGCAGTCGCCAGTTCATTGCCCTCCATGGCTCAGCACAGGTCTGGTCTTATGTCATCAATTTCTAGCCTTAGGTCTGATCAGACAGAACATCGATAAGACCCAAGTTCAAATCCCAGTCTGAGACACTAGCTGGACAAGTCAATCTTAAGCACAGCCTGACTCACTTTCCTCAAATGTAAAACATAGCACCTACTTCACTGAGTGGTTGTGAGGATCAAACAAGATGTTTGCAAAATTTGTTTAGCTTAGTGCTTGGTGCACAGTAGGCCCTTAATAAACGTTTGTTCACACCCTTATTGTGGCCCCATCAAATGCCTGAATCTTGGTTTGGCCTTGCCTTCACCTCACACTCATCCCCCCGCCCCCTGCCATGTCACTCACTTTTCTCTCCTCTCTGACTCTTAGCAATTTCAACTCATTCTTAGCTCTCTTGGCCACTTGGCACCTTGCATATTTTTGTGTTTTCCTTTCTTATCCTCGCCCTTGATATTGTCATCTCTTATTTCTTAGAAGTTTCTTGGTCCTCCACATCAGTCTCTTTAGAGATTTTTCTTCATCAGTGCTGAGAGTCCCATCTCTAAGAAGCAAATTTCCCAAGCATTATTTTAGTTTAGATTATTCCCCCTCCCCCCACCCTCAATTCTTGGAATCTGTTCTCCTGGAATTGGGGGGGGGGGGGAAGAAGACACCTGTTGGGCCACCCAGCAAGCGTTAGGAGGGAATGGTCGATTTTCCTCATTTTTACTGAATCAGTTTATCCCTCCAGGTTAAAATAAAATCCATAACAGTAGTTTCCTTCATCATTTCCTCTTTTGTTGGAAATGATTACCAAAACAAGTTCCCAAACTGGGGCTGCTTTGCTTTGAAGATGTTTAGCTGATAACAGGGGCCAAGCCTCTGAGGCCTTTTCTCCTTTAGCAGAGACCACCTTCTGTTCCCACAATGCTTTGCTGTTCTGCATACAAATGTTTTCTTCTTGCCGAATTTCTCCTGGCCCCCCCCCAAAAAAAAAAATCTTCATAAATACTGCAGTTTTTCCACCCTCAGGCTATCCTGTCTATCCAGAGCTCACTTGGCTGTACCTCCCTTCTCTTCCATCCTTTTTCCCCTTTCTTTTGCTTCCCCCTCCCTCCCAACTCACTGGATGGATGCTGGATATAGCAGTCCTGTGTTCAGTGACAGTCATGAGGTCATCTTGGCCTCCTGTCAGGATCCCTCTTGCTCATGACCCCAACTCTGTGCCTATCTTTCTTGACAAGTAGGGACATAGCTCCTGTCCGCGGTTCCTTCTGCGGATTTATTTTCTGTGAACACATAGCTTTCGGTTGCTATTTGTCCTCCAATTGTCTTCATGGAGCTGTGTGGATGGAGGGCTTTTTGCTCCTTTTTGAGTTTAGAGTGGTTTTCAAGTCCATTATGCAGCACTCCGACCCAGTTTATTTAGAGCGGTCCTTGTTAGCTATACTTTAGGGCGGTTGGGAGCCTGCTACCTACCATCTACCATACCTGTTTATAAGCCATGGTCCCAAAATTTGAAGCTGCTTACTTCCCCAGGTTTGTTTCTCTCTTCTCCTCAGTTCAAGTGGAAATAGCACCTGTGGGCCTAAAACATCTGACTTCCGTGTTCTAGGCTTCCTCCTCCTCACAATGTCATTTATCCCCACAGAATCATCAGAAGGGAGTGGTCCTTTGGCACGTTACCAGTGTACCCGGGTGGTTGCCGGCTTATTCATGAGTCTCATAAGCTTCTCTCCTTTGTTTCCCTCTAGGTGACTGAAAGTAGGGAGTCCTCTGCCCAGCCCTGTGGTTCCCAGGCTGGTCCCTCAGCTACCACTAGCCTGACTACTGTTGGGCCTGAAGCTGCTGAAGATGGTTGGATTGTCATCCGGAGGAAAAAGAAGTGAGAGCCTAACTTTTTCCCAGTGGGCGAGGCCTGCCTTTCCACGTGTGCTCCGGGACCTCTCAGGGAAGAGCATCTCCTGAGCCTTTCGCTCAATCCCGGAACATTCCTTGCACAGCTGTGAAACTGGCCTACAGCATCTAGAGGGGCCCCAGTCCATGCAGAATCTCTCCTTGAGAGTGTTGCTTGTCTGGTTCTGACATTTACCAGTGTTGGGTGTTCTTTGGCAAATCACCTGACCTCTGGGCCTGTTTCCTTCTCTGTAAAATGGGGACAAAAATGACTTCCTGAGATGGGAGGGATAGACGTTGACTTTGCTATGCTTCTCGGAAGGAGTGGGGAACAGGGACATGAAGAAATGAAGCCTGGAGTTTTCCCAGCCTTTGTTCATCCCTTTTTTTCCCCTTTCTACCCCCACCCCCTCCCCATAACACCTGCTCCGAATTAGTCTGCTAGAAAGAGTGCCGAGTGATGTAATAGAAGGGTCACCTCTAGTCCCCACTCAAGAAGCAGAGATCTCTTTGACCCCATATGATCTCCACCCTAATTTCATTCCCTTCCTCTTCCTAGTCGACTCTCATCTCAACTAAAATAACTTCAAAACTTGTTTCTTCCTCGGCCACTCCATCCTCCACACAGTTGCCAAAGTAATCCTTCTAGGGGGCTTGGGTTATCGTCCCATCTGTACTACGATTCAGTGATTCTCTCTTCCTTCTACGATCAACTCCAAACTGCTCAGCCTGGCCTTTGGGCCCCCCTCCCCCCCTGCCTGCCAACTCTCTTCCCCATTGCTCCCCTATACTTGGATTCCTCTCCTCACTTCACTCTAGCCTCAGTCCAGAACCTCCAATATTGCCAGGCTGGGTGCTCAGTCATGGTCTTAGCAAATAGCGTGAGCTGCTGATCGGGTTTGTGGGTTTGTGGGGAACCAAGCTGGAAAAGGGCTTTCTTTGTGTCCTCAGTACTTAGTACACAATGTCTGAAAAATGTTTTCTGATTTGCTCGAGAACTGGTCCTCCAGGTTTGGAAGGCCTCCAAGGAGGAGGCTCCAAGCTCTCCAGGCAACTGCACATTGTCTGGGAGAGCGGTTCCAATTTCTAGCAACCCCCCACCCCCCACCCCCTGCACTTGCAGCTTTGGAACTTCCACACCCATAGCCCTCCTCTCCATCCGCCTTCCCTCTCGTCTCCAGTTCTGCTCTGGGTTACTAGTCTCCTGGCCTCCCTCAGATGAACACAGAAATCGGGCCCCTCAGACAGACGAATACACAGTAATTCAGCTTCCTTGGAACTGCAATCAAAACTGTATTTTTCCATTAAAACAAAACATTAGACTATCTCCTTTTGCTAGTCCCCCAAAAGCCCCGCTGTTGCCTGGTGTAGTGGTCCTGCCACTCGGGGGAAACAGGAGATGCTCAAATGCCTTCCAGTCCCAGCTGCATGCGAGGAGAGGGAAGGGCTATTCAAGGTAGGCTTTCCTCCCACTTCAGTTTTGTGGAGATGAAAATGAGACCGAGGCGGGATGGAAGTCCCAGGACTCGGAATCATCTGGAAGAGACTTTGGAGTCCCTGGCCCAGCCGACTCCATCGGGTTATAGATGAAGGGATTGAGGCTCAGAGAAAAACCGGAAATTCAGATCCGAGACTGTTAGGGCGGGACAGAACCTTAGAAACCATCGCTTCCGAACCCTTGCGGGAGAGAAACGGGTCCAGAAATAGGAAGGGGGATGATGGGGCTTGGCACATCTGGGACTGGGTGGGGGGGATCCCAGAGTCTGACTGCGAAACGTACTTTCTCAAAGCCATTTAGTTCTCCCCAGCACCTAGTTTATAGATGGCAAAATGGAGGCCTGGAGAGAAGGGGCCTCGACCCCTAAGAGTGTAAAAGCCAGGGGAACATTTTGAGGAGGAGAAAAGCCCAGATGCAAGGACTTAGCACCACGTGTCAGAGTTGGAGGGGACCTTGGAGAGTCGGCCAGCTCACCCACTTTGCAAAGGGTGAAACGGGCCGTGGGGCATGCAGCCTGCCCAAAGTCACAGCACAGCTGAGGCCTTTTATATAGGGGTGTAGGGAATGGGGAGGGCGGCTCTCGTTTTACTTACCACCCCGCCCCAAGTGAAAAACATGAGGTTGGAAATTACAAAAAAACAAAACCCCTCACATTTGGCTACAATGTCAAAAGAGCGAACCCCGGAAGAGGATCAAAAGTGGCCGTGATCTGGAGTTCAAGTAACAAGGGGTGAGTAGCTTGCCAAGGGGTGCTCAGCCCTGGGGGCCCTGCTTGGAGGTGGAAGGAGGGGCTTCCAGCTCTGGGCCTGCTGCTATTGCAGAGGTCGCCGCCGCTGCTGCTGCCGCTTCCTCCTCCTCGTGGGACTCGAGGATGGAGGGGCCCACCTGGAGCTCATCCCCCCGCCCAGCTCGGGCCAACACATCCATCCACCGCCTCTGAAGTTCCTCAGTCTCTGGGCTGAAGTACCAGGCCAGGTGACTTTGGGTGATCTTGAAGACGTGGCGCCTCTCCTTGTGCTCGTTGGCCTCTGGGGCCCCCACCTCAAAGCCAATAAGGGGCAGGCTGCGCTGGGCCTTCACGTCCTGGGCGGGACAGATCAGGTCCACGACTCTGGTCTTGGTGGAGCCCCCCCATCCCTATCCCCGGCCTCCCTCCAGTCTGAGATTTTGCATAGGAGTTGCTGGACATGGTCCCTGGCCCCGGAAGCCCGTTTTCCCACGCTGCCCCTAATGATTCCTTGTTTCTCAATCCTTTCTGTGGTTGAGTGGAAGCCCAGCTCTCATTGGGAAGCATTCAACCTGTGTCCCCTGTGCTTCCTCCACCCCCACTCTCTTAGGCCGCAGAAAAAAAAGATAGGAAGAGAGGGGAATACGAGAGACCCGAGGGAAAAGAGGAAGGATGAAGAGGAGGAAGGGGAAAAAGTAAGAAAGAGGTGGGTGCTGACAAAGGGGGAACGCTTTCCCCCCCAGTCCCGGAGGGAGAAACTGAGGTGGTCCAGGGGGAGAAGAACTGGGAGTAAAGTGCTCTGTTTATGACCACCCGGAAAAGGGAAGATGGGTGTCAGGCCAGGGGAGGGGAGTGGGAGAGGAGACAGTCTCACCTGAGGGGCTCCGTAGATGTAGAGAACAAGGGGCTCACTCTCGGGGACCACAAACCAGGCCTTATGCCAGCCCTTGGCACCTTTCTCCATGTAGTGCATGAAGCTGCAAACGAGGCTGTTCTCAGCAGCCACTGATGCCTGTTTCTAGGCCGGGAAGGAAGCCAGGGTTAAGATTAGAGGTCTGGGTCGGAAACCCCAAGGGATGGCCCGGCTGGCCCCCTCCCTCGGGGCCGAGGACAGAAGGCTCACCTCTAGGATGGAGCGCCTCCGTTGGGGTGTGTTCTGTCCTGGCATCGGGCTGGGTCCCTGGGCCCCACGCAAGGCAGTATAGCAATCCAGGCACACGCGATTGGAGCGGTTGTTGTCATAGACCAATCGGGCCCTGAACTCGGAACATTTGCCACACACCACCTGGGAGGCGGGCCGGGAGAGACCAGTGGTCAGGACCCTCGGCCTGCTTCAAGGAGGCCAACGTGGGGTGGGGGGTGGGGGGGACAGCTCAGGGCAGGGCAGGCTTTGAAAGGAAGAAAAAAGGAAACGTGAGAAGAGGGAAACCAGAAGCTCAGGAGGGTTAGGGGATGCCAGCTTTGGCAGTTGGCGGGGAGGTTGGGGATCCTGGGCCACCGCAGGCCTGGCCCATACTCACGTGGCCACAGGCTTTACAGTGGTGCCTCCGTTTGGTGATCGGGTTGAAGGGCTCCTGGCAGCACATGCACATTGTCACCTCCTTCTCTCGGATGGGTGTCGGGGCCCGCTTCCCAAGGTCCACATTCTGGGGGGAACCCCGGCCCCCGGTGAGTCCCCGTGAGAGCACCAGCAGGCTCCCCGCTCTGCGTACTGTGACCCTCCTACACTGTCGTCTCGGTCTCACCAAATAGAGGTGTGAGTTCTGAGCCTGACATTTGAGGCTCTTTGGAGTCTGACTCCAGCCTCCATCTCCTAGGCTGCGAATCTGACCCCTGACCATGACTTGCCCCACCCTGGGCCTTCCTCCTGTGTCACTGTGGGCCAACCCCAAGCCCGGGAAGAGCTCATTGGGTGGCTTTGGTCAATGTGTTGCCCAGACGAGTTGTGGGCCTGGGACAAAGGGAGAGGAGAGGGGTTTGGTGGAAGAGCAGCGAGCCACCCCTTGCAATTACCGGTGAGCTAGGGGGAGTCTCGTCCTCCTCTCGGTGGGCTGAGTTAAACAGTCTGAAGGTCTCCAGGGTGCGCTCGTGCTTTATGAGGGTGGCGTGGATGGCCTGGCAAGGAGGATTAGAGCTCAGAGGTGAGAGGGCACAGGGGAGAGATCCTCCCAGAAAGGGACCGGGGATGTGGAAGGAGACTTCCTTCTCATAGGAACTGAGCTGCCACTCCTGCTCCCCGCCCTCCGCCGTCTCTCTCTGCCTCTGGAGAGGGGAAGGCTGAGGAAGCACAGCCAGGAGAGGGCCTGGATCTCTGGGAATGGAAAGCACTTCAGGGCAGGAAAAAAAAGTACCCTGGGTCGTAAGGCAGGTCCCTGCCTTGGTACTGTCGGTGACCTGCTGTGGGATCCTGGACACCTACCTCTCTAGGCCTCAATTTCCCCCTTTCTAGAAGGAGGGGATGGATACTGCACATGGTGTCCATTGGTTTGGCTTGTGACCAAGGAGAGTTGGGGGGAGGAAAGGACAGGAATTACAAGAGGGGCGCATGACTTGGACAGCTGCCTGTGGCCTCCCTCCCCCTGCCCCTTGCCCCTCTGATTTCTCCTGTCCTTATAATGCTGTTGAGGCCTGACAGTTGCCTGGGCTGGGCCAAGCTTGGAGCCAGCCGCCGGGAGCCAGAGCCGCCCAGGGAACTCATTACCTGAATCCAGTCCTTCTTCTCTTCCTCAGTCCTGAAAAAAACCAGACAGGAAAAAGCTCATTGAAGTACGAGCGAGGGACGATCTGCCCACTTGCCAAATGAGGCAAAGTTGCAGCGTGGGTAGACGTCACTGGCCAGGCTGCTTCTCCTGCCATTAAAGCACCCGACTTTTACGTGCCCAGCACGTGGGGGGGAGAGGGGAGATGGACCAGGGAAAAAGAGTATGGCCTGCCTTGGGCGTGGCAGCTGGAGCTTCTCCTTGGAGAGGGAGAGCTGGGGACCTGTCCATCCTGCCCCCCAAGCTGCCTCACAAAACGAGAGGCACCACGCAGAGCTTTGGGGAACGGAACCATTTGCTTTGTGGAGAAGGGCCGGCTGGGAGCGGCCGAGCCTTTGCCAGCTCCTTCTCCCATCGGGAGCCGAGAAAAGCCGTTGTGGACTTGCCCATCCCAGGGTGAGGAAGTACCTTGCCTGCAGCTCCAAAGAACGCTGTTTCCCAGACACCAGGAAGGTTCGGGGCAGGTTCAGGTTGGAACTTTCCTTCAGCTGGTGGAAGACACGGAGAACGTCACGGTGACCCTCCCTCAGCTCCATCAATCGTCCATCTCACCATCCATCCGCGTGGTCCCCCTGACGCCGAACCCAACCCCGAGGCCCACTGGACCCACCTCAAGGCCGTCCACATCAATGCAGGCTCGCACACTGAACTTCTGGCCCAGGAGTCGAAGCTTGGGGACACAGTACAGTAGGCGGTCGTTGAACTGGGAGGTGAAGAGAGGAAGCATGTAGGGGAAGAACGCGATGAAGGAGTGGAACTTCTTTGGGCCCCCAACCCCCTGCTGGGCCCTGCCACCCTTACCAGGATGAGGTACCGATCTTGAGTGGTTCCATTCTTGGCAGACAGCTTGAGGATGTGGCCCTCCTTGATGAGCTCATTCGCAGGACTGACGATGTCCTCCTCCCCTCCCAGCAATTCGTAGACCTTCAGGAGTTTGTGCATTCTCTCCTGGGGAGATGCAGGGGCCAGGCCCGCCGGGGTGAGGCTTCGGCCCCAGACGCGCCCCCACCCCCTTCCCAGCTCAGGCCAGGGGGCCCACGGAGCCTCACCATCTTGCGTATGGCAGCGTTGGAGTGCTCAGCTGCGGTAGCGATCAATTCCAAGGATTCTGGGAGGCATAATACAGGAGCTTCAGATGGGGGGCGAACCACTCTGGGGCAAGAGATGCTTTCACCAAGAAATTGGGAGTAGGAACTGGCCCTTGAGTTTCTTCCACCCATCCCACTCCTTCTGGAAACCCATCTATGTAGCCACTCGGCACCCAGTGATCTCTCTGGAGGAGAAATGCCCTGACGCGCGGCGCCCCCTCCCCCGGGACACTTACTCTCTGCATCCTTGCTGTCCGGGGAGCCGTGAGGAAGCTTGAGCAGGTAGTCTTTCAACAACAGCTCGTAGCGGGGGATGCGCTGCACGGGTTCCAGCATGTGGTGCTGCAGGGTGAGGTTCCCACAGGCCTCCTCTTTCTGGGGAGAGGGGGCCAGGCTGGGGTCAGTCAGAACCCCATGGTGTGGCAGCTCCGAACTGAGAACCTTGGAGGGGGACCCCTGCTCACCTGCACCTCATGGATGATGACCTTGAAAGGGGCCGAGCGTTCGGTCCACGTGTTCACCAGCTCCACGGCCCTGTCGAAGTTCTTGACGTACTCACCATACATCTTCAGGAACGGCGCCAGCTTCTGCAGAATGTCCCCGATCCGAGGGTATCGGTCCCTTTGTGGGGGCGGCAGGAAAGAAGAGGGTTGGAGACACCCCTTCTCCTCCCCCTTTGAGGACTGACCTTAGCTTTAATCAGCAAACTGGCCCGCCTTGTTCTCTTGATTCTGGAAACTAGAAGCCCACCAAGCCCCGCCCCCAAACACTCTACAGGAAGGAACTGAGGCCCAAGGAGTGACTTTGGGACAAAGCTGGGGAGGAGCCATGCACCCTGAGACTGTGCAGAGCAGCCTTTGGAAACCTAGTGCCTGACGCGGCCGCCCTCACCACTCCTCCATGCGCTTCTCGAGCTCCGGCAGCAGAAACTGCTGGTGGAAACAGTAGATGGAGCAGATGTTGGAGAAGATGCCGTGGACCACGTCGGCTGGGAAGGAACTTCGGGTCCGGGCCTCCTCTAACAGCCGGGCACAGAATACCTGGCGGGGTGGAGGCGGAGCTGTACCCGGGGTCGGGGAGCGCCCTCTGACCTGGCGGCTCAGGCGGGGAGGTTATGGGGATGGCGGCAGGATGCTGGAGTTGGCGTTAGAAACTCAAAGGAGGCAAGGGGGAAAGGGCTCCGGAGTTTGGGTTGATCTTGGCCTTTGGCTTCTGGTGGAGTGATAGCGGTTTGGGCCTACAGGTGTGATCCCAAGGAAGCTTGGCGTTTACCCTCGGGAGTGGGGGGCTAGCTTCAGTTGGAAGGGCCAGGGTTGGAATCAGGATGTGCTCCCTTGGGGTTCACTTCGTGGCCTTGGGTTTGAAGCAGGACTGCCAGTGGTGGCAAGATTTCCCTAAGGAGCACCCTCTGCTGAGAGGTGGAGGCCTGGGGGCCCCAGGAGCAGAGGGTGGCCCCCAGGGGGCGGTGCCAGAGGGGCGCTACCTGGTCCAGGAGGTGCAGGCGTGACACATAAGCCTTTTCCGTCTGCAGGAGTTCGTTGGCAATGTGAAACACCTTCTGCTGAACCGTGAGCTGTGGAGAGGACCCGGTGGGGGACATGAGGGCAACCCCGCCCAGAATCTCCCAGCCCCCAGCTGGGCAGCCGCAGACCAGGGGCCCCGTGGTCCTGGCCTGCGTTTTCCTATGGGCTCCCCGGCCTACCTCTGAGGAGTCCTGCCTCTCCATTCTAGGCCTGGGCAGCCCCTCTCTCCCCTCCTCTTCATCTTCCTCTTCTTCCTCATCCAGGTCACTATCTGCCTCCGGGGGGCTCTGTGGGGGCTGCAGAGGAGCCGCAGGGAGCGGGCCCCCGGGGGGTCCCGGCGTGGCCTCGGCACCCCCCTCACCACCACCATTGCCGCCCCCGGTGGCGTTGGCAAAGCAGGTCTCCTCGCCGGCGGAGGGCGAGCTGATGCTTCCGATGCCACTGTCTCGGTTGGGCACCTTCTCCCCCGGAGCGGACAGGAGGGGGCACGGGGAGCCCTCTCTGGAGTCTGGCCCCGTCGTCAGCTCGGAGGGCACAAACCCCCCTGCCTCAGGTGCCAGGATGGCGGGCTCTCTGGAGGGGGGAAGACCCGCGGCCAAGAGCAGTCAGAGCCCTCCTGCTTCTGCTCTCACGTCACACCCTGAGTCCACGCCCCCCCCCACGCCCAGCACTTCCAGTCCCAGGAGCCCCACCCTTGGCCCCTGGGTCTCCAGCCCCAGTGCCCTCTCACCTCTCAAACCTCTCGATCAGGGAGGACACAGCTGAGCCCCCTCCAGCTGCCTCAGCCCGAGGCTGCGAGGCCTTGGTCAGCCTGGGGTCTGCGGGGAGCGGGCGGGAGGGAGGCGGCGGGATGGGTTCCAGCAGGGGGGCCAGCCGAGACCCCAGGAGGTGGGCTGGTTTGGGGGGCACTGAAAGACAAATTGGAGCAGGCACTTGGCAGACCCTCTCCTGTGGGAAGCCCTCCCCACTCCCCCTCATTACTCCTTCTCTTTCCTCCCCATCCCCCCCCCCCAAACACTTACCCTGAGGCTTGGGCCCTGGGGCCCTCTTGGAAGGGGAGGGTTTCAGACCAGGGGTATCTCCAGGCCTTCCCTGGGGGGTGGGGTCCAAGGAGAGACTCTTGACCAGTAGCCGTGGCCCCGGGAGCAACCCTGGGAACAACATAAATGCGGGGAGGATGCCATGGAGCCCGGGCCAAGCTATAGACCCGGGCGGGCGCAGGCTGTGCTCATGAGCAGGCACGGCCCACCGCCAACTGCCTCGGGTGCACCTTCCCCATGGGGGGGGGTCTCTGTCTCCCTGCCCGGTGGGCACTAGGATCCTAGGGCCTGAGCTGCCACAAGGGCTTCGCCACTCCCTCCATTGCCCCCTTTCGGTCCTCTGCTAAGGAGCAGCACAGGGATTCGGCTCCCAGGGTGCACCTTTTCAGCTCCTATCCAAGGGGGGGGCAGGGTGGGACGGGACAGGGCCGGCCACGTCTGGGACGGAGGGATGTGACCAACCGCGGGCCCGATCTGGGAACGAGAGGGATGACCTGTTCTGGGGAGAAAGAGAGAAGTGGGGTGGGGGAAAAGGGACAGGGCTGAGAATGACCTGAGGAAGGGCCCAGGGAGACAAAGATGGCAGGGAAGAAGGCGACAGGTCTCAAGGCAGGAGGGAACCGTGGCAGTTTCTTGAGCAGAAGGGTTGAGTTTCAGCACAGAAGGTGCCAAGGGCCTCCCTTGCCCACCGAGGGAGCGTTGAGTCATGCCCCGATTCCAGAAAGCAGATGTTTTAGTACAACAGCCTTTGGCCTGGCGAGGCTGGGCCCCCATGCATCCTTTTGATGCCCTGAGGAGGTCAAGCTGGGACTGTGTGTGTGTGTGTGTGTGTGTGTGTGTGTGTGTGTATGTATGTGTGTGCGCGCACATATGTGTGTGTGTGAGATATCTCCCCCCCATCCCATGCCCTGCCCCTAAGAGCTGGTAAGATGGTGGAACAAAATCCAAGGCTTTGAGAAAGCTGGGGCTGCTTGGAAGTGCCAGCGTTGGGCTCTCGGGCCTTGGTTTCTGATCCTGCTGACAAGACTTCTTTCAAATGTGCAATCAACTACCCACCAATTAGTATTTATTAAGCACCGGCTGTATGCAATACATCGTACTAAGGGCTTCTGGAGGTCCTTCACTACTACTGAGAATGCTGAGTGCATGTGAGGGTGACTGTGCCATCCTCATGGGGGAAACAGTGGAGAGATTGCACCCCCACGGTTCCCATCTCTGGCTCTTCCTGGACAGCCAGGTAAACAGGGGCTGTCTTTACTCCCATTTTGCAAACGAGGCCACGTACAGTCCGGCCAATGGGAACACAGAAGAGAAGCGCTCCCCTGCCCCCAAAGGCACCCTGGAGCACCGGGATGGAGACATGCCATTGGGCTGGGAGGGCGCAGAGGTAGCCACCCACACTCGGGCCTCAACATCCCCCCCCCCAACTCTGCCCGTTGAGAAGCCCCTGAGAGCCAGCGGCCAAGACAAGAACAGGAGGCCATGGGCCGGTTTAGCAGCCACTGTGCCGGGCACCGGGCTGGTGTTTTGCCCACTTCATTTGGTAGCACCAGGAGAAGAAGCGGGCGGGCCACAAAAAGGCGCTCTTGGCCAGGTGGCCACTGACTCTAAGTCTGAGGTGGAGTGGGGGAGAAGGGCCTAGGCATGCTGCCAATGGCTGCTGGTGAGAGGAAGAGGCTGGCCTCCGTAACAACAGGGCCCTCCCTCCTCCACCGCCACCTTCAAGGCCTACAACAGGCAAATGCAGGACAAGCAAAATTTGAACCTAATGGCCCCCAGTCTCAGCAAAACCCTCCTGTGATCCTTAGGGTGGAGAAACATGCGCGTGGCAGTAATGTCAGGTGGTCTGGGTCGCCAACGGGCAACCGGAGAGGGAGGGAGGCGGTGGCAGAGAGAGAAAGAGCAAGGGAGGAGGAAGAGAGAAAAGACAGTGGGCTGCAAGTGGAACAGTTGTGGGTGCTCAATCTGTGGCCCTACTGTGCTAAAGGACACACGGAGGCCGGAGTGGGGAGGGCTGGGAGCGGTCCAGAGCTCTGCTTCTCTCTGGAGACGAGGGCTGTGGTCACATGAGTCCCTGAAGTCCGGAGCGAGTTGCCCTTAGTGCCTGTTGTCAAACTGGGGGAGCTCTAGCTGGTGCCTAAGGGAGGTTTGGGCAGGGAAGGGGGTGCCACAGCCTGTCCTCCACTTGGGCCTTCTCTTTTCCGGCTTAAAGAATTCAGCCGAGCCTCAGTTTCCTGGGCCAGCCAATGCCCTCTGCTTGTTTTTGCCCCAGCCCACACCGGCTGCGAAGTCGGGATTGGAAGCGGGGTGGGCCCCGCTGTCTTCTGAGCCAGGACAGACTCCTCAGCTCGAGAAGGCCCAGTCCCCCCGGGGTTCTTGTCCAGCTGGCTTCTACCTAGTCCTCTGCTGGGCCCTTGAGGGGAGCGATGGTGGGGGTTGGCGCTTTTTCTTCATTTGCCCTCACAAAGGCTGACTCTGGACCTGGGGGCTCCTTTCTTTCTTCAGAACCAGGCCTCCAACCCAAACCAGTGTGATTGGAATGGGCCGCCCACAGGTCCTTGGCCAAGGTCACTGGGTGCTGAGCGACTCAGGCAAACCCCAAGGGGCTTCCCTTCCCGTGGCATCCCTTCATTTACTTATTTCTTTAGATCTCTGGGACTTAGCTAGAGAGCATTTCCCTTGCCTCAGTGGCACTGAATGTGGCAGGCAAACTCAGACTTGTATGAAGCATCTGGAGCCATCTTGATCTCTCTCTAGCCACTGGCCCCAGATGGCTCTGTGGGGGGAAATCAGGCAGGTGACCTTGCCCAGCCCTCCCTCACTTGCATGTCACGGCGTCACCTCCCGGACAAGCCCGAGCACCCAATCCATCCTCGGTTGGTGACTGAGCTTTGGTGACCCCAGATCCAGCGGGGGGCGAAGCCTTTCTGCCCCATTCAGCAAGGGGGGAACCGGAGTGATCTCCCCCGGCGGGGCCCTAGACCCAAAGGCACACGTGTATCCCGCCCCATCCCTGCCCTGCCATGGTGAATGGCACCTCCGGGAGATTCTGACTTTGCCCCAAGGAGCGAGCCATTCTCCTGGGGCAAGCGTGCGGGGCCGGAGGCCGCGTGGGGTGAGCTTGAAGCCTCGTCCCCCGCAGGAGGGTCCACCCGCCACCGGTGAGAGCGGAGGCCTGAGCCCTGGTCCCGAGTGACAGGTGTTTCCTTCCCCCGCCAGGGCCCCTCGGCCCCACCAGGCAAACATCTGGCCAACTTCAGCTCCACATCTGTCTAAAGCATTAGGGAAAGTGGGGCTGGTGACTCAGACCTTGGGAACTTAAAGGTACAGGGTCCCTTTTCCTGGAGGCTCTGCGAGGAGCCAGCCTTGGCAGCCCGCCGGCTCTCTCCCCGCTCTCCCCTCTCCCCAATGTTCCGTGGGGGAGACTGGGCCTGCACACCCACTTTCTGTAATTGGAGTCCCAGACCCAGACAGAGACTGGCTCCCCAGGAGGGAAATCTGAGAGTCTGATTTACTTTCCAGATAGGGGCTTCTGCAGACCCGAGCACTCAGGCGCAGGACTGGCCCTCCCGGCCCTTCCCGGAGTGGGCACGCTCATTTCCTCTCACGCCCAGCTTGGATGGCCCCTGGCATGTGACCCTTCTCCACCGCCTCCGATCCCGCACCTGCCGGGCTCCCTGACAGCAGAGCTCCTTCGCACCACTGAGCCTACACCGGACGGCGGCTCCGCTCGGATGACCCTTTGAGACCCAAATCCAGCCTTTCCTCGCTCGCGCCGGGCCTGAAAGCCCGCCACAGTCTGGCCCCCTTTCCAGCCTTTTCCAACATTACTCAGCCTTCCGGCCAAACTGGCTCCTTCGCCGTTCCTCGAACCTGACACTCCACCTCCTGTCTCCTGGCCCTTGCCAGGCTGTTCCCCAACCCCCACCTCCCACCCCCAGCAGCTGCAATGCTCTCCCTCCTCAAGGCCTCACCTTCCCAGCTTACTCCCTGTCCATCCCAGTGGCACGGTAGGCACTTAAGAACTGTTCCAACTGAACGGAACCCTAGACCTCACCTAGCACAACTCCCTCGTGTTCCAGAGGGGTTCAATTAATGTTTTCTCATCACTTCCTGAATTTTCGAACCCAATGAACCAATGAGTACGCAGGGGTGGGATTTGGAAGTTTGCGGGTGCCCCAGGTGGCAAGGCTGGCGCTACCCACTGGGTGTCCCAGCCTTTGTGCCAGGGCCATTCTTGACTCTTGCCATCTCCCCCAAGATGTAGAGCCGGGAGCTGGGCAACCATGTGCTAACTGGGAGATGGGAAGGGGAGGAGGCTTAGTGTAGCCCGGTCCAGCCAGACTAGTCCCAGCTCTGCCTCAGGCTGGCTTTGTGGTCTCGAGTCAGCCTCGGTTTCTCCCTCACAACCATAAGGGTGCCCCGAGCCTCTTCTCAGTCATTCTCCCATCTTTCCAGGCCAACACCTTACTCTCTAGTTACACAATTCAAGTCTCCTCCTTGGCCTCTGGCCTCCCCACTGCCACCAAAGTGATTCTCCCCTGCCCAATAAGTTCCTCTGGCTCCCTAGTACCTCTAGAATCCCAGACAGACGGCTCTAGTAGGCTCCACTAGGCCCCAGCTGCCCCTTGGGCAGCGGAGTCAAACTGTCCCCGGATGTGAAGTCGGACTTGTGCCCACCTCAGGGGCCTTGGCCCCCTTGGATGGAGAGCTTCCCTCCTTCCTTCTGGCCTCTTGCCATCCTGAGTCTCTTTCAATAACCACCTTCTCTAGGAAACAAAGCCCTTTCTCCCTCCCTCCTCCCCCCCATCCTGCCTCTACCAGGGAGCCAGCTTTATCCCCCGAGCTGACAGACTGGGGAAGTGAGGCATACAGGTGAAATCAGCGCTGGACCCTTAACTACAAGGCAGACCCCTCGAGTGGCCTTTTCCATTCACAGACTACCAACAAAAAGAGCTTCCTTCATCCTTGGGGGGGGGGGGCAAGTATTTAGATACAGATTCTCCCCCCCCCCCCCCAAGGAGAAGGAGGATTCTCCCTAGGGAGTGGTGGAGAGTGTCTCCATTAAAAGTCAGAATAAGATAGCGAGTCTCAGGGCTTCCTCAGTTTCCCTCATCTGTCATCTGGTCCCACTTCATGTGACTCAAGGGAAACTGAAGCAGCCCAAAGTGGGGAACTAAGGTTCTTCCCTGTATACCAGAGCTGGGAAAATTGCCTCCCCTGCCAAGTCACCTCTTCCTCCACACAGAGGTTTCAAGAGGGGGAGACCTGCAGAGTCTGGCCAAAGGAGGCGCCAGCCCCGCTCCGGGACGGCAGCCAGATCTGGGATCTCTTCCCCAGCAGCCAGCGCCCGGTCAGCGGCGGCTGCTGTCCTCATTAGGGGACGTTAGTGCTGGCTGGCCCTCATCCCTCTGGTCTGCCTCGGAGGACTGGCTGGCCACTTGCACTGGTCTCAGCCTCAGTCGCCTTCTCTGGAAAATGGGGAGAAATCAACATGCCCGGGACACGCTGTAGCTCCCTGCGGGCCTTGGAGGGATCAGTGTGGATCCCGGGCCAGGCAGGGCCCATCTCCGTGCCTGTATCTCCCTTTCTGCAAAAGGAGAGCTTATCTAAGGGCCCTTCAAGCTCCCCATCTACCTCTGATCTCCAAGGGGCCCAAGTGGGAGCCCAAGCTTGGCCTTCGAGGCCCCTCCCCAGCAGGCCTGGGCCCTCTGGCCAGCTCCCCACTGCCGCCAAAGAGGTACTTCGCCACTCAGTGAGTTCTACGCCTCCCTACAGACTCTCTGGGCAGCACCCCCAGGATGCCCGGCCATCTGCCCCATCCCCGAGGCCTCGAGTGGCCTTTTCCATTCATGGGGGTTGCCAACAAGAAAAGCTTCATCCTTGGGGGGGGGGGAGCAAGTGTTTAGATGCAGAACCCCTCCCCCCCAAGCGAAAGAAGGATTCTTCCTAGGGAGGGGAGGAGGGTGAAGAGTGTCTCTGTTGAAAGTTGGAATAAGAGAGTAACTCTCAGGGCTTCCTCGGTTTCCCTCATCTGGTCCTACTTCATCTGACTCAAGGGAAACTGAAGCAGCCCAAAGCAGGGAAGGCCCTTAGGGTCAAAGACCCTCTGAAGTGGGCAGGTGAGGATCACTGTCCTAGAACTGGGGAGGGGCCCTGGAAGTCCCCCGAGTGCCGCCCCTGGGTTCAGATAAGGGTTCCGGTCAGGGGGCTGATGGGCCCCGAGGGGCCGAGCCGGGCTCGCCATCCCCCGCCCAGCGGTGCCACTTCAAGGCTCCGGCTTCATGCCGGTCCCACTGCAAGCCCCTGGGACCCAGGCCAAGTTGGCGCATCCTGCCCCGCTCGCCACACCTCTCTGCTCCAGGCTGGGCTGGTGCCCCCAGGGCAGCCAGGCCTTTGAGGCTACCTCCAGGAAAGTCCTCCTTGCCAGCTCTCACCAGGCCTAGGGCCTGGCAGGCTACTGAGGGCCTCCTCAGCTTCTGCTCCACCGGATGAGAGGTGGAGATGGGGATGCCGGGCTGGGCTCTGACAGGGGCCCCAGGATCGCGGAGTCTCTGAGCTCCGAAAGGCACAATGTCTGGCGGTGCAGCGCGAAGCCCTTCCCGGAGGGGGCCCGAGGGCCCTGGCACGCTGGGGCCGGGAGGGGGCTGCGCTCGGGGCTGAGCTCCCCAGCTCTCACCATCCAGAAGGCTCGTAGCCTCAACTGGTTTCTCCATCATCCCCCCCTTCCCCCACGCCGGCACCAAGCGGGCCCCCCTCCCTCAGCATGGTCCTCTGGAGACTTAGGGGCGCTGCCCGTGGCGTGGTCTGACCCCCAGCCTGGGAGACACATCGTCAATGGGGGGCCCCCGGCTGAACAACTGTCCGGCTGTGGCTGAGCCAGGGCAAAGGCTGTGGGGAGCGTGCCCCTCCCTGGTGCTGCTGGACCCTGGCTCTGTAGCAGAGCGGCTCAAAAGGAGTTGCCTTTTGGGCTGCTGAGCTCACTGAACTTGTGGTCCACTCAAATCTCCAGGTCTTTTTCCGGAAAAGTGCAGCCCGGTTTGGGTATCCCCCTGCTCTGGCTCCCTGGGTCCTGAAAGTTTTCTTTCCCCCAGGATTCAAACCCCAATGACTGGCAGAGCCCAAACCCTGTGGCAACAGGAGTCCCCCAGGGCCCTCAGTTTCTTCCCCTGGAAAATGAAGGAGTTGGGGTTAGGTCCCAGAGGGCCTCAGCGTATCTAGGGGTCACCTGGGAGGGAGGGAGACAGAGGAGAGCGCAGCGCAGGGCCCCATGGCGACCCTGCCCACTCGCCCACCTGTCCTGCCGTGCGCCCGCCTGCCCGGACCCCCGCCCCCCACGCACACTTCACCAGCGGCGGTTCCACAAGCCACTGTCCGGCCACCTGCCGGGCTGCCCCTCCAGGGCTCCCCCCAGCCCGGCCCCAGCGCTCCCCCCCACGTCCGGCTCACTCACCAGGCCTGGGTTGGGCCCCCTCAATGTGGCAGGAGAATCGGCCGGGCCGCGGGGGCCGCGGGGGCCCCGGGCTCCCTGGGGGGGCGGCCCCGCCACTGCCCTGCATCCCGCTGCCGCTACCCGAGCCCGCTGCCCTCCTCCTCCTCCTCTTCCTCCTCCTCCTCCTTCTCCTCTCCTCCTCTCCTCCTCCTCCTCCTCCTCCTCCTTCTCTTCCTCCTCTCCTCCCGCCGCAGCTCCCGGCTCCCGGACCCCGGCGTCCCCGGTGCCCGGCCGCCCGCTAGGGGCGGGGGCTGCGGGGGACAGCGGCTGGGGCGCGGGGAGCCGCCGAGCCGGGCATGGCGGGGCCGGGCCTGGGGGAGGGGGCCGGGGCCGGGGCGCGACGTAGATCCGGGCGCGGCGGCTCCGGGGGGCGGCGCCCCCTCCCCGGTATCCGGGGAGGAAGCTGCCGGCGGCTGGCCCCGCAAGGGGCAGGGCCGCGGAGGCGGGCTCTTCGGGGGGAGGGGGCGCCTGCGCAGGGGCCCCGGGATTCCCCCAAACCCCAAGCGGCTCCCTCACAGTCCGCAGAGGACGCCGTCCCTCCCTCCCCACCTCCGCCGATCGGCCCCTCCCCCTACTTCCCGAGTCCCCCCCCCCATCGGTCCCTCCCCTAGTCTCCATCGACCCCTCCTCTTGTTTCCAGGGCCCCCCGTCCGCCCCGCCCCCTACCTCCAAGCCCCCCCGCCGTCCCTCCCCCTGCCTCCAAGCCCCTCCCCCCTCGGTGCCGCCCCCTGCCTCCAGCGGGGCGGGGGAAAGGGGGCTCCCATGGACTCTGTTTCCACAGGTTCTCCTGCCCCGATCCCCCCTCCCCAGCCCAGCTCCCCCTGTGGTTCACACTTGTCTGCACATTCTGTGTTCCCGGATCCTTGGTCACACAAAAGCCCGCTGGAAGGCTCTGGCCCCTGGCCGGGGTGTATATCCGGGGGTGGGGGGCCAAAGAGCCGGCCTCCGTGGGGGTGGGAGAGGGCAAGTGTTTCTTTGTGTGTGCGCGCGCGCGCACGCGCGTCTCTGCCTGTGTGTGCCCGCGAGTGTGCATCTTCGCCTGACTTGAGGCTGTGGGCATGCGGTGGGGGGGCTGTTCCTTTCCTCCCGGGCTCCCTAAGACTTGAGTGCATCCTCACGACCCCGGGCGGACCAGCACTGCCCCCCACGCGCGGAGACTGGCTCCAGTGGCCGGGTCGGGGCCCAGCGAGGGCAGACAAACGGAGGCCGACGCAGGCTGGGGCAGAAGCAGGAGCAGGAGGGCCGCCCTGCCCGCCCACCTGCTCGGGCGCTCTCAGCGTTGCCCTCTGGCCTCTCGCAGGCACCAAGGCCCACGGAGGGAGGAGCCGGGGAGCAGGAGGGCTGCACATTTAGTAAGTACCTACTGGGCGCCAGACCCCGGCCTCAGTGCCTTAGAGTGCTGAGCCCCAGGCCGAGGCGCACAACAGTGAAGCCATCTGGGATTCCCTCCTCTCGGAAGCCCCAGGAGTGATGGGAAGTCAAGTGTTTCCTGCCTCCAGGCCGGGCACTTTCTCCACTAGCACAGCCCCTGGCTGCACACCGGGGCAGGAAACGGCTGACTCCCGGGCCTCCAGGGTTAGCCTGCGGCTCCCCCCACCCTGCCCCACCCTCCCCCGCCCTCTTCCTTCCCAGTGGGACTCCAAGCTGGGGACCAGACGGCAGAAGGACCAAGGGCCATCTTTGGAGGGCTCGGACTATGCTCCAGGTGATGGGGGGGGGGGGGGGAAATCTCCAGTGCCTCCCCCACCTTCTGGGAGTTGTCAGGAGCGGGGCCATCTGGGAAGGAGCTAGCAGGAGTGGGGTCCTGGAAGTGGGGTACCCGAGCCAAGTGTGCCCTAAGAACGGGTGACCCCGGCCCAGCCGAGTCCTGACCCCGGGCCGGGACCACTGACAGCAGAGTGCCTGAGTCCTTAGACGGACCCTTGCCCAGGGGCCCTTGGAGGGGGGGCGGGGAGGGCGGTCAAGAAGCAAGGCCCAGGTGTCAGGGCCAGCCGAGGCCTCTCCAGCCCCGTGCCCTCGAGGGCTGGAGAGCGGCCTACCTCGGCTTCATCTGGGCATGCTCAGAACCCGCGGGTGCCCGGAGCCTAATAGGCTCTTAATCAAGGCTGGGCCAACGGCAGCTCAAGCAGGCTGGCACCTGGTGGCCATTTCAGGGATTGCACGAGCCAATTCAAACGACCATTACCTCAGTGTCCCCTGGCCAGAGCCAGGAGCCCTGGCGGGTTAAGGAAGGCACCACTCAAGCTGCCCCAGGGGGTCCCATGGGTACTTCACCTATGTAGTGTGGGGCCCGCCTAGACCTCGAGCTCGCCCCCCTCTGGGGAGGGGGGTCTCGATAAAATCTCTGGGCCTCAAACCCAGCGTTTCCTGTTGTAACATCAGGATTTGGCAAATGCCCCACACTGAAACCGTGGCAGTGTGGTCGGTGCCCTTCCCAACCGTGAAGGACAGGCTAACAACAGGCAGGAAGTCCGACTTCATGGGAGCAGGAATGGGCACGCTCAAGGCCAGGCTGGCCCTCCTGGCCGCCACGTGCCAACTGGGCCAATGCTGAGCGACTAGCTCTCCAACAGAAGGAGGGGATGATAGAGGACACAGTTTAATGGGCATTCTTGAACTTTCCTACATCCCTTTCTTGAGTCTACACAATGCATCAAACAGTAAATCAAGCCTTGATTTGTACTGTCTGCCTTTCGTCCTCCCTCCCTCCTAAGTTCCCTCCCTCCTTCTGTCTGTCCCTCCCTCCCTCCCTTCCTTCCTCCCTCCCTCCCTCCCTCCCTCCCTCCCTCCCTCCCTCCCTCCCTCCCTCCCTCCCTCCCTTCCTTCCTTCCTTCCTTCCTTCCTTCCTTCCTTCCTTCCTTCCTTCCTTCCTTCCTTCCTTCCTTCCTTCCTTCCTTCCTCCCTCTCTCCCTCCCTCCCTCCCTCTCTTCCTTCCTCCCTTCCTTCCTTCCTTACTTCCTCCCTTTTTCTTATCACACAATAGTACTTCATCACAATCATATACCACAGATTATTCAACCATTCCCCAATTGATGGGCTCCGCCTCAATTTCCAATTCTTTCCCTTCTCAAAAATAGCTACTACCTATGTGTGTGTGTGTGTGTGTGTATGTGTGTAAAATCATTTACACCAAAATGGAAAGTAACTATTCTTTTTAAAAAAAATTCTACACAGACACAAAGAGCCCTTGTCATCTTTGAGAGAAAACCAGAGCAGCTCCATTTCATGAATGATGGCACAATTAAAGCTAAATAAAACAAAAATAATTTGAAAAAAACGTTCCTTTGTACCTTATATTCTCACATAAATGATGCTCTATTCTTTTCTTTTTTTATTTATAATTTTTTTCACAGTATACATGTATGAGTAATTTTTTTATAACATTATCCCTTGTATTCATTTTTCCAAATTATCCCCCCCTCCCTCCACTCCCTCCCCCCGATGACAGGCAATCCCATACATTTTACATGTGTTACAATATAACCTAGATACAATATATGTGTGTAAATCCCATTTTCTTGTTACACATTAAGTATTAGATTCCGAAGGTGTAACTAACCTGGGTAGATAGACAGTAGTGCTAACAATTTACACTCACTTCCCAGTGTTCCGTCTCTGGATGTAGCTGATTCTGTCCATCATTGATCAATTGGAATTGGATTAGGTCTTCTCTATGTTGAAGAAATCCACTTCCATCAGAATACATCCTCGTACAGTATCATTGTTGAAGTGCATAATGATCCCCTGGTTCTGCTCATTTCACTCAGCATCAGTTGATTTAAGTCTCTCCAGGCCTCTCTGTATTCCTCCTGCTGGTCATTTCTTACAGAGCAATAGTATTCCCTAACCTTCATATACCATAATTTACCCAGCCATTCTCCAATGGATGGACATCCATTCAAATGATGCTCTTTTCAAACGGCTGGGAAAATGTGTGTCTCCTCAGATGGGCTTTGAATTCAGTTTCATGTAAGCCCATAAGTGTCCATGTATGTTTCCTGTCAGATGTGCATACTCTAGGGAGAATAGAAGCCGCTGACCTGATTATTTAGTTCTAACTTTTAAGCTACTTCACTAATACATGTCTCATGAAACAATGACAACATGGTTGCTTATTTGAAATAGTAAGAATTTGTATTCATTTGTTTGGCTTGTACCGAAAATATAATCTAACTTTGCCTTTAATGAATATGACCGTTAAGAACTCATTCTGAGTTCCAGAGTGAGTGACTTTTTGTTTGACTTCTGGAGTCAATGGGCAGATTTTTTTATTTTATAATTATAACTTTTTGACAGTACATAGGCCTGGGCAATTTTTTACAACATTATACCTTGTACTCACTTCTGTTGCAAATTTTCCCCTCCTTCCCTCCACCCCCTCCCCTAGATGGCAGGCAGTCCCATTCTTTTTTTTTTTTTGCATTGAGGGAACTGGAGTTAAGTGACTTGCCCAGGGTCATATAGCCAGGAAGTGTTAAGTGTCTGAGGTCACATTTGAACTCAGGTCCTCCTGAATTCAAGGCTGGTGCTCTATCCATTGCACCACCTAGCTGCCCCACCCATACATGTTAAATCTAGTATATCCTAGATACAATATATGTGTGTAGAACCGAACAGTTCTCTTGTTGCACAGGAACAATTGGATTCAGAAGGTAAAAATAACCTGGGAACAAAGACAAAAATGCAAACAGTTGACACTCATTTCCCAGTGTTCCTTCTCTGGGTGTAGCTGATTCTGTCCTTCATTTGATCACTTGGAATTGGATTAGCTCTTCTCTGTGTTGAAGATTTCCACCTCCATCAGAATACATCCTCATACAGTATCATTGTTGAAGTGTATAGTGATCTTCTGGTTCTGCTCATTTCACTCAGCATCAGTTGATGTAAGTCTCTCCAAGCCTCTCTGTATTCCTCCTGCTGGTCATTTCTTACAGAGCAATAATATTCCATAACACTCATAAACCATAATTTACCCAACCATTCTCCAATGGATGGGCGTCCATTCATCTTCCAGCTTCTAGCCACTATGAAAAGAGCTGCCACAAACATTTTGGCACATACAGGTCCCTTCCTCTTCTTTAGTATTTCCTTGGGATGTAAATGGGCAGATTTTTTTAGATGGATTGCAGAATTTGAGGAGTTAAATCTTCAAGGGCCCTGAATTTTCAACTATTAGGGTCAAATCTGTTCCCTTGTATTGGCTCTGCTTGAGCAGAAGATACTACCAATTGTTTTGTACATATAGTAACCTTTCCTTTTTCTTTGATCTCTTTGGGTATTGGTGGCTCAAAATATATGCAGTTTGATTACCCTTTGAGCCTAGTTCTTTATGTTCCTCAGAAGGGTTAAAACAGTTCACTACTCCAACAATAATGCATTAGTGTGCTGATTTTCCCCTCGTCCCCTCCAGTATTGCTCATTTCTGAGAGGGGTGAGATGGTACCTTGGAGTTGTTCTAATTTGCCCTTCTCTAATCAATAGGGATTCAGAGTATTTTTTTTCATATGGTATTACATAGCTTTGATTTCTTTTCCCTGAAAATTGCCTGTTTATATCCTTTGACCATTTATCAATTGGGGAATGGCCTTTTTTTAAATAAATTTAACTCAAATCCATACTCAGAATATATTTAAGGAGGCTTTTGCCAGGGGAACCTGCTGTAAACCTTTTTTTTTTTTTTTTAAATATTATCTCATTGTCAATGGTATCTTTGAACATAATGTAGTTCCCCTGATCATCTTTGAAGTAGGTCGATTTTTCCTTTTGCTTTGTCTGAGATCCTGATTGCTGTACCTGCCTTCCTCCCCCAATGAGAGCGAGGTTCAAGCATTGCCCATCAGTGCCCCCCCATTTTCCTTTCCATTGTAAAAAGGTCTTCCTTATACACGTCTTTTATGTGAGAAAATTGTTCCTCATTCTAACTAGCACTTTGAAGCTTTGTAGCCATTTTCACTTGTCTTCTTCTGAATATATGTCTTGGTCTTCACAACCAGCAATAGCACCTTTCTTTTTTTTTTATTTTTTTTTAGTCCCATTGCTCTGTTCTTGTCGTTTGCTCATTTTCCGGGGCTGAAGTTTATATTGAAGTTGGGCTCTGCTCCCCTGGGGGTGGTGGGGAGGACCTGTCCCCAGCTTTATGCTTTTTTTGTAGGGCCATTTCCAGAGCTAGTTCTGAGTATCTGTCAGTTTGCAGTTGTTTCCAAGGTGGCGTGATCCAGGGAGAAGGGTTGACGGTCACTGCTCTTTCCAGTCCGCCAATCTCAGAGGCATAATATTCTGCACCCCCCACACACACTCCAATCAGTTAAGAAATAGATGAACGGGGGAGGAATCTGGCAAGATGGAGGAGCAGGTTGGTAAATTTCAGGCTCTCCAGATTCCCCCCCCCCAAACAACAAATTCACACTTTAAGATGAACCTAGACTGATGAAAAATCCAAAAGACTTGGGGCAGAGCTGGGATCCTCCTGACACAACCCAAGCAGATCTGAAGAAAGACCCTGGGCTGGGATTAACCATTGTGAAGTGTAAACACCTCTGGGCTAGCTCTACACAAACACCTAGTACGGACCCCTGGATTTAGTTAGATTTGGGGACCCATGGGGTTAGCGGGGCTTGGCTAGAGCCTCTGCAGGAACCAGGAGACTTTCACCTCCAGGACCTCATGAGGAGTTGGGGAATGAGTCGGAGAGATTGAGGGAGCCTCGGCTGATTGGGAACACCAGGCCCAGCTGTGGTGTTGAGACAGCCCTGGGTGAGAAGGAGCCAGCACATTGGGAATGCAGAGGCAGGGGCCAGGGATAAAGGGTTGTGAACACTTGCTGGAGGGGGGAGCTTTTGGGGTTCCAGGTCAGAGGGGAGAGCTCAAGTTGGTTCCCCACCACAATGAGGGGTGCTTACATTAATAGTTCTCATAAAAAAAAATGAACCAGCAAAGAAAAAAATCCATTCATAGAAATTTATTATAGGAATAGAGTTAGGATTGGAGTTCATCTTCAGAGGAGGATACTGAAGTAAAAAAAAAAAAGCTTCTATCCTAAAGAGTATTATTAAATGGCTCTCTGCCCAGAAATAATTTGTATAAGAAAAAAAATTAAAAATCAAATGAGAAACATTGAGGCAAAACAAAAATAAATAAATAAAAATGATCTAAGAAAACTAAGATTATGAAAAAAAAAGTTATTCAACTAGAAAAGGAGATACAAAGTCTTAAAGAAGAAAATAACTTTGAAAATTAGAATAGGGCAAGGGGAAGCCAGTGAAGCTATGAGCAACCAAGAAATAACAAAACAAATTATAAAGAATGAAAAGATAGAACAGAATGTGAGGCATCTTCTAAGAAAAACAACAGATCTGCAGAACAGATCAAGAAGAGAAAACATAAGAATAATTGGACTACCTGAAAGCCGTGACCAAAAAAAGAACCTGGACACAATAATACAAGAACATTGTCCTGAAGTGATAGAATAGAAGGGGAAAATAGAAATAGGAAAAAAAATCTACTGTTCAGCACACCACCTCAAAGAGATTCTTTGGGGAAAACACATAGGAACATTACTGTTGAATTTCAAAAACCCCAGATCAAAGAGAAAAATTTGAAAAAAACAAACAAACAAAAAACTAATTCAAATATGCTGGAGCTACAATTAGAATTATACAGGACTTAGAAGAGATAATAAAAGATTGCAAGTCTTGGAATCATATCTACCCATAATCAAAAGAACTAGGCCTGTGGCCAAAAATATCCTATTCAGCAAAATTATCTATAATATTACATGAGAAAAAATTGGACATTCAAAAAAATTGTAGATTTCCAGGACGTTCTATCGATCAAACCTGAACTTAATAGAAAATTTGACATATAAGAGCTAATACCAAAGATCAGGTTTTTTTTTTTTTTTTTTTTTTTTTTTTTTTTTTACCATATATATGCATGGGTAATTTTACAACATTGACAATTGCCAAACCTTTTGTTCTAATTTTTCCCCTCCTTCCCGCCCCCCCCCCCAGATGGCAGCTTGACCAATACATGTTCAATATGTTAAAGTATAAATTAAATACAATATATGGATACATGTCCAAACAGTTGTTTTGCTGTACAAAAAGAATCGGACTTTGAAATAGTATACAATTATGCTGTGAAGAAAATCCAAAATGCAGGCGGATAAAATTAGAGGGATTGGGAATTCTGTGTAGTGGTTCATAGTCATCTCCCAGAGTTCTTTCGCTGGGTGTAGCTGGTTCAGTTCCTTACTGCTCTATTGGAACTGATTTGGTTCATCTCATTGTTGAAAATGGCCACATCCATCAGAATTGATCATCATATAGTATTGTTGTTGAAGTATACAACGATCTCCTGCTTCTGCTCCTTTCACTCAGCATCAGTTCATGTGTGTCTCTCCAGGCCTTTCTGAAATCCTCCTGCTGGTCATTTCTTACAGAACAACAATATTCCATAACATTCAGATACCACAATTTTTTCAGCCATTCTCCAATTGATGGGTATCCATGTAGTTTCCAGTTTTGGGCCATTATAAAGAGGGCTACCACAAACATTCTTGCACATACAGGTCCCTTTTCCTTCTTTAAGATCTCTTTGGGATACAAACCCAGTAGTAACACTGATGGGTCAAAGGGTATGCACAGTTTGATAACTTTTTGGGCATAATTCCAGATTGCTCTCCAGAATGGCCGGATTCTTTCACAACTCCACCAACAATGCATCAGTGTCCCAGTTTTCCCACATCCCCTCCAACATTCATCATTATTTGTTCCTGTCATCTTAGCCAATCTGACAGGTGTGTAATGGTATCTCAGAGTTGTCTTCATTTGCACTTCTCTGATTAATAATGACTTGGGGCATCAAAAATCAGTTTTAAGAAACTCAACATGGACAAATTGGTGGTGTATTTTTTTTTAACATGGGAAATCTATACCGTATGTCTAAGATTGACATCAACAATAGGATAGCTCAAAAGAAAGATTGGGGTAGAGTTAAGGTAAAAAATAGTAATCCTGTTATACAAATAAGGTGTGGAGGAAGAATAGCCACAGAGGTATTAGGAGGAGTTCTGAAAACCTACTCACATCAGGAATGGGTTCAATAGACAGTGCTACATATATAATGTGAAGGGTATAGCAACCTCCAAAATCTATAAAGAAATAATTTGGCAGGGATAGGCATAGGGTGAGGGAAGAAGACACGGGAGGGATCCCTAGGTAGGGATAAATTAAGTAATAGCAAGGCAAGTTAGGAGCTAAATTAAAGCAAAGAGTTAGCAGGGATAGGAAAGGTATATATGTGTATATGGAAGGTGGGGTGGAGTGTATTATGTATATATCTATATATTTATACATAACTGTATCCTTAACTATAGCCTGCGTGGGGCTGGCAGAAGGGATGAAAGGTGGGGGGGAAGAATAAAGAAAAAGGGTATGCAGCAGAGAACAGAAGAACACTTTACATGTAAGTAAAGAAAAGATCATTTCTTCCACTAATATATACATACACACACTTTCTTGAACTGGGAATTTGTTGTTATATATTTTGAATCCCCTCTGATGTTCTAACTGGACACATGACAATGTTCTCTTTTGTTTTGTATTGCTTTTCTGTTAAAAAAAAAGAAATATGAAAATAATAAAAAGAAATCTATAAATAAGATTGCTTACATCTTATCTCTTTTTAATGAATAATTTATTTTTTATTGAATAGTATTTTTTCTCCAGTTACATATCAAAAATTTTTTAGCATTCTTTTTTTTTTTTTTTTTACTTATGCAATTGGGAATATTCATTCTTATCAGACTTTGAGTTCCAAATTTCCCCCCTCTTCTCCCCTCTTCTCTAGTTTATGCATGTGCTATCATGTAAAACACATTTTCATATTAGTCACAGTTGTTAAAAAAAAAAAAGAAACAGATCAAAAGGGGGAAAAAAAACCATGAAAAAGAATAAGGTAAACGAAGATAAATCTGCTTCAATCTGCATTCAGAGTCCATCAGCTGTTGGTGTGGACAGAGATGGCATTTTCCTTCCTGAACTCATTGTACTTGTCTTGGAACACTGTATTTAAGAGAAGAGTAGAGTCATTCATAATTGATCATCACACACAGTTGCTGACACTGTGCCCGATGTTTTCCTGGTTCTGCGCATTTCACCTTGCATCAGTTCCTACAGGTCTTTCCAGGTTTTTCTGAAATCTGCCTGTTCATCATTTCTTGTTGCCCAATAGTATTCTGTTACATTCATATGCTATGGCTTCTTCAGCCATTCCTCAATTGATGGCTATTCCCTCAATTTTTAATTCTTTGCCTCCATGAATATAAATATTTTTGCACACGAGGTCCTTTTGTTGTGGGAGAGCATTTGATTCAGTGTCAGAGTGAGAAGATTCACACAGGATTCTCTTTCAGTCAGAGTTTTAAGCGGATCAAGTAGCCTTATTGGCAACAAGGGTCGGGGAAGAATGCTTATAGTCCATAAATCTGGCTCTAAGCCATAGTTAGGAATAGGAAAATCGCTATAGCAAAGCAGAAGTTGTTAGAAACTGTCTTTTTAGATAATAGCCTAGGTGTAGGACCTATTGAACATAGAAATAGAACATCCATATGGTTGCCTGGGTTCAAGGAACAGTTACTCGAGAAGCATTCCTTCTGTGGCCTTAGCAGGCCTAAATAGGTTTTTATCAGTGATTTTTTGAGGATTACTACTTTAGAATATAGTTTGAGATCTGGTATTGCTAGGCCACCTTCCCTTGTATTTTTTCTCATTAATGACCTTGATATTCTTGGCCTTTTGTCCTTCCAGATGGGTTTTGTTATTATTTTTTCTAATTCTATCGCATCATTTTGGGGTAGTTTGATATGGCACTAAATAAGTAAATTGCTTTAGGCAAGATGGCCTTTTTTATTATTATTATTATATCATCCTCTCTTTTGGAGTCATGAATGTCTTTGATTGAGTAAAGAAAGAGAATGCTGGGATTGGCTAAGAGTCCATCTAAGCTCCCCAACACTGAACCCAACGCCAACTCCTACGGGACCTCCCTTGAGGGTGTGAACAGAGTCTGATGGAATGAAACCACTCTCCAGCTCAAGATAGATTGTAAGGACTTCAAGAAAGATCAGTCTTCCTGGGGTGAAAAGGGTATTCAGCCCCAGTCAGAGGTTATCAGGAAGAGCCAGTGAGAGGGTTTCTCACCAAAGGAGTTCTTTTGTCCTGGCTCAGTAGCAGATCAGATCAGTGACACAGTCTTCAGTCCCAGGACAGGCAAGCCCTAGAAAGGCAAATGGCCAGCCCAAGAAACTAGGCTGTGGCCTGGAGAAAGGAGGCACAACTATCTGCTCTGCAAGCAAGACACCAAACACAAGGGGCCCTTGGCAATTGTCAACTAGGGAAACCAGCAGGGTTACCCCCTATTGTGAGCAAGACACCAAATACAAGGGGCCCTTGGCAATTGTCAACTAGGGAAACCAGCAGGGTTACCCCCTATTGTGAGCAAGACACCAAATACAAGGGGCCCCTGGCAAATTACAAACTGGAGAACCCAGGCTGTTTTCTGGACAGAGCAGGCAGGGATACCCCATGCTGTGAGTAATACTCCAAATACAAGGGGCCCCTGGCAAATTGTCAACCTGGGAAACCAGGCTGTGTCCTAGAAAGAATAAACAAGACAATCTCCTCCTGAAAGCAAGGGCTCCCTGGCAAATTCCTTACCCAAGAAACAAGTCAGGGCTTCTTCTTGATGTAAAACTGCCCGCATGGTAAACCAGCAGGGTTATCCCCTGCTGTGAATAAGACCTCTAAATAAAAGGGGTCCCTGTAACATTACCAATTTGGGAACCTAGATTGTTTTCTGGAGAGACCAGGAAGGGACACTGCAATACACCAAACACAAAGGGCCCCTGGCAAATATCTTATTTGGGATGCAGGGATACCCCCTACTGTGAGTAAGCTACCAAACATAAGGGGCCCCTGAAAAACTGCCAAGTCAGGAAGCCAGCAAGCATACCCCCTATTGTGAGGAAGACCCTAAACACAATGGGATCCTGGAAAATTGCCAACATGGGAAATCAGATGTTTCTGGAGAGAGGGGGCAGGGTTCACTGCTCTTGTGAGTAAGGGGCCCCTGGCAAATGGTTACCTGGGATGCAGGGCTACCCCCTGCTGTGAGTAAGCTACTAAACATAAAGGGCCCCTGGAAAACTGCCAGCTCTGGAAACCAGGCTGTCTTCTGGAAAGAACAAGCAAGTCTATCCCCTGCAGGGTGTAAGACAAGGCGTCCACATAAAATAGCCAACCAAGGAAACCAACATGCCTATCCCCTCATATGAGCAAGATACCAAACACAAGGGGCCCCTGGGAAATTGCCAACTTGGGAATTTAGCAGAGCTACCCTTTACTGTGAATAAGACCCCAAACAAAAGGGAACCCTGGAACATTATCAATTTAGGAACCCAGCTATTTTCTGGAAAGAGCAGGAAGGCCTCCCCTTTGCAGTGAGCAAGACACCAAACACAAGGGGCCCCTGGATTACTGTCAACTTGAGAAAGCAGGATGGTTTCTGAAAGAAGCAAGAAATACTACTCCCTGCTTAGAGCAAGACACCAAACATAAGGGGTCCCTGGAAAACTGCCAACTCAGGAAGCTAGCAAGGATACCCCCTATTGTGAGGAAGACCCTAAACACAATTGGGTCCTGGAAAATTGCTAACCTGGGAAATCAGACATTTCTGAAGAGAGAGAGCAGGGTTCATTCTTGTGAGTAAGGGGCCCCTGGCAAATACCTTACCTGGGATGCAGGACTACCCCCTGCTGTGAGCAAGACACCAAGCACAAGGGGTCACTGGGAAATTGCTAGCTCTGCAAATCAGGCTGTTTTCTGGTGAGAACAAACAGGTCTATCCCATGTGGGCAGTAAGACAAGGAGCCCATATAAAATAGCCAACCAAGGAAACCAGCATGATTATCCCCTGATGTGAATAAGATACCAAACATAAGGGGCCCCTGGGAAATTGCCAACTTGGGAAACAGACAGGCTTCCCCCTACTGTGAGTAATACCCCAAAACACAAGGGGGCCTTGGAAAGTCAAACTGTTTTCTGGAGAGAGCAGGAAGGGCTACCCTCTTCTCTGAGGAAGGCACAATGGGGTCTCTGGCAAAGTGCCAACTCAGAAAATTATATTTTTCTGGAGGGGGGCAGGGCTACCCCCTGCTGTGAGAAATATTCCATACACAAGGGGTGCCTGGAAAATTGCTAGCTCTGGAAACCAGGCTGTTTTCTAAAGATAACAGGCAGGTCTGTCCCCTGCTGAGAGTAAGACAAGAAGCCCATGTAAAATTGTCAACCCAGGAAACCAGTTTGGGTATCGCTCTGTGAGCAAGACACCAAGCACAAGGAGCCTTTGGGAAATTGCCAACTTGGGAAACCATCAGGATATCCCCTACTGTGAGTGTGAGGGGCTTCTTGTTCATAACAGGACATAGGGCTGCCTGTTCTTTCCAGAACTTGTGTTCCCAGGTTGCAGTTTACTGGTGGACCCTTGCTCATACCAGCAGGTAAACATACCCCCTCTCTCCAAAAATGTCTGGTTTCCCAAGCTGGCAATTTTCCAGGGATCCCTCTTTCGATGGCTTGTTCTAGTAGAGAGAAATATTGCTGGTATCTTGAACTGGCAGTTTCTCAGGGGTTCCTTGTGTTTGGTGTCTGGCTCATAGATGGTACCTCTTCCTTCCCTTTCCAGAAAACAGCCTGGGTTCTCAGGATGGTAGTGTCCCAAGGTCCCCTTGTGTTTGGTTTCTTGCTGACAGCAAGGGGTAGCCTCACTGCTTTCTTGGATTGAGAGTTTCCTAAGGTCCTCATGTGTTTGGTGTCTTGCCCACAGCAGGAGGTATCCCTGGTTCCAATTCTCCAATGGTCCCTTGTGTTTAGTGTCTTCCTCACAGCATGGGGTCCCCCTTCCTGCTCTTTCCAGAAAACAGCCCATTTTTCTGGTTTGCAATTTTCCAGGGGTTCCTTCTTTGCTGTTTTGTTCACAGCAGGGGATAGTTTTGCTGGTTTCTTGGACTGGCAGTTTCCCAGGGGCCCCTTGTGTTTGATGTATTTCTCATAGTAGAGGGTAGCTCTTCCTGCCCTCTTCAGCAAACAGCCTGGGTTCTCAGGATGGTAGTGTCCCAAGGTCCCCTTGTGTTTGGTATCTTGCTCACAGCAAGGGGTTGCCTTGCTGGTTTTTTGGATTGCAGTGTCCTAGGGGCCCCTTGGGTTTAGTATCTTGCTCACAGCCGGGAGTAGTCTTTTTTAAATTAAATTTTATTTATTTATTAATTTTTATAATTATAACTTTTTTTGACAGTACATATGCATAGGTAATTTTTTACAACATTATCCCTTGTACTCCCTTCTGTTCCGAATTTTTCCCCTCCTTCCCTTCGCCCTCTCCCTTAGATGGCAGGCATTCCCATACATATTAAATATCTTATAGTGTATCCTAGGTACAATATATATGCGCAGAACCAAATTTTGTTGTTGTTGTTGTTGTTGCAAAGGAAGGATTGTATTCGGAAGGTAAAAATAATCTGGGAAGAAAAACAAAAACAAAAAAATGCTCACAGTTTACACTCATTTCCCAGTGTTCCTTTTCTGGATGTAGCTGATTCTGTTCATCATTGATCAATTGGAATTGGATTAGCTCTTCTCTGTGTTGAAGATATCCACTTCCATCAGAATACCTCTTCATACAACATTGAAGTGTACAGCGATCTCCTGGTTCTGCTCGTTTCATTCAGCATCAGTTGATGTAAGTCTCTCCAAGCCTCTCTGTATTCCTCCTCTTGGTCATTTCTTACAGAGCAATAATATTCCATAACATTCATATACCATAATTTACCCAACCATTCTCCAATGGATGGACATCCATTCATTTTCCAGTTTCTAGCCACTACAAAAAGGGCTGCCACAAACATTTTGGCACATACAGGTCCCTTTCCCTTCTTTAGTATTTCTTTGGGATATAATCCCAATAACAGCAATGCTGGGTCAAAGGGTATGCACATTTTGATAACTTTTTGGGCATAATTCCAGATTGCTCTCCAGAATGGCTGGATTCTTTCACAACTCCACCAACAATGTATTAGTGTCCCAGTTTTCTCACATCTCCTCCAACATTCATTGTTATTTGTTCCTGTCATCTTAGCCAATCTGACAGGTGTGTAATGATATCTCAGAGTTGTCTTAATTTGCATTTCTCTGATCAATAGTGATTTGGAACACTCTTTCATATGAGTGGAAATAGTTTTAATTTCATCATCTGAAAATTGTTCATATCCTTTGACCATTTATCAATTGGAGAATGGCTTGATTTCTTATAAAGTCAATTTTCTGTATATTTTGGAGATGAGGCCTTTATCAGAACCTTTAACTGTAAAAATGTTTTCCCAGTTTGTTGCTTCCCTTCTAATCTTGTTTGCATTTGTTTTGTTTATACAAAGGGTTTTTAATTTGATGTAATCAAAATCTTCTATTTTGTGATCAATAATGATCTCTAGTTTTCCTTTGGTCACAAATTCCTTCCTCCTCCATAAATCTGAGAGGTAAACCATCCTATGTTCCTCTAATTTATTTATTATTTCGTTCTTTATGCCTAAATCTTGGACCCATTTTGATCTTATCTTAGTATGTGGTGTTAAATGTGGGTCCATGCCTAGTTTCTGCCATACTAATTTCCAGTTTTCCCAGCAGTTTTTGTCAAATAATGAATTCTTATCCCAAAAGTTGGGATCTTTGGGTTTGTCAAACACTAGACTGCTATTTTTATTCACTATCTTGCAGCAGGGAGTAGTCTTTCTGGTTTCTTGGACTGGCAGTTGCCCAGGGGTCCCTTGGGTTTGGTGGGATGCCCATAGCAGGGGGTAGCCCTGGTTCCCATTATCTGAAGGCCCCTTTTATTTGGTGTTTTGCTTACATCAGGTGGTAGCCATGCTGGTTTCCTGGGTTGACTATTTTACATGGGCTCCCTGTTCTCCTCCCAGCCAGGGCAGCCCTGCCTGTTCTCTTCAGAAAAAAGCTTAGTATCCAGAGTTGCCAATTTTCCAGGGGCCCCTTGTGTTTGGCATTGTGCTCACAGCAAGGGGTGGCCCTACCTGTTCTCTCCAGAAAACAGCCTGCTTTGCCAGTTTGCAATTTTCCAGGGGTCCCTTCTTTGCTGTGTTACTTACTGTGAGCAAGACACCAAACACAATGGACTCCTGGGAAACTGCCAATCCAGGAAACCAGGAAACCTACTCACTGCTGTAAGTAAGATACCAAATAAAAAGGGCCTTTGGAAAATGACCACCAGGGCTACCCTCTGCTGTGGGCAACATGCCAAACCCAAGGGACCCCTGGGAAACTGCCCATCCACAAAATCAGCAAGGTTACCCCCTGCTTTGAACAAGACGCTGAATACAAGAGGCCATTGGAATATTGGAACCAGGGTTACGCCCTGTGAGGAAGATACAGAACACAGGGGGCCTCTGTCAACTTGAGAACCCATGCTGTTTTCTGGAGAGGGCATGAAGGGCTATCCCTACTCTGAGCAAGACACAAAACACAAGTGGCCCCTGGGAAACCGCTATTCCAAGAAACCAGCAAGAGTATCCCTATTGTGAACAAGACATCAAGAAAGGACCCCTGGAAAATTGCCAACCCAGGAAACCCAACTTTTCTGGAGAGAGGTACAGGGTTACCTCTTGCTGTGAGCAACAGCAAATGGCATCCTGGGAAAGCAGGCTGTGTTCTGGAGAGAACAGGCAGGCCTACCTCCTGCTGTGGGGAAATGGCCCAGTCAAATTCCTTACCAGGGAACCCCAGTTGCCCCCTGCTGTGAACAAGACACCAAAGGCAAGGGACCATAAAAAATGGCCAACTTGGAAAGCAAGAATTTTCTGGAAAAGGGGGCAGGAAAAAGGCACTCCTCTTGTGAAGAAGGGGTGCCTGGCAAATTTCAACCTGTGAAACCAGGATGTTTTCTGGAGAGAACAGGAAGGACCACCCCATGCTAGGAGTAAGATACCAAATACAAGGGGCCCATGAAAAATTGGCAGCTCTGGAGACCAGGCTTTTTTTTCTGCATAGAACAGGCAGGGCTGCCCTCTGGTGGGAGCAAGACAAGGAGCCCATGTAAAATTGCCAAACCAGGAAACTGGCTACCCCCTGATGTGAACAAAACACCAAACATAAGGGATCCCTGGGAAATTGCTAACTTGGGAGACCAGCAGGGTTACCCTTTATTGTAAGACCCCAAACACAAGGAGAGTTACCCATTTGGGAAGCCAGACTGGAAGAGAGCAGGAAGGGCTTCCCCCTGCTATGAAGAAGACTCCAAGGAGCTTCTGGGAAATTGTGAACCGGGAAAACTAGACTTTTCTGGAAAGAGAGGACAGGCCTGCCCCCTGATGTGAGCAATGGTAAAGTGCATCCTGGGAAACTAGGCTATGTTCTGAAGACAACAGGTAGAACTACATCCTGCTATGACCCTCTGAAGGGTCCTGGCAAGTTGCTTTCCCAGGAACCCAGGAACCCTGCTGTGAGCAAAACACCAAGGAGCTTCTGGCAGATCACCAACCCGGGAAACCAGACTTTTCTGGAAAGGAGAGGCAGGGACCCCTGGAAATTACTACCCTGGATACAGGGGTATTCCCCACTGTAAGCAAAATAACAAACACAAGGGGCCCCTGGATAACTGACAACTCAAGAAACCAGGAGAGCTACCCCTACTTTGAGCAAGAGACCCTTGGCAAATTGCAACCTGGGAAAGCAGGTTGTACTCTGGAGAGAACAGGCAGGGCTACCTCCTGCTGTGGGCAAAGAGCCCAGGCAAATTCTTTCCAGGAACCCAGGTTGCCCCCTGCTGTGAGTAAGACACCAAACACAAGGGGTCCCTGGGAAATTGCTAACTTGGGAAACCAGTAGAGCTACCCTGTACTATGAGTAAGATCCCAAACACAAGGGGCTCTGAAAAATTGCTAATCCAGTAAACCAGACTTTTCTGGCGAGAGGGTGCAGGGTTAGCCCCTACTGTGAGCAAGGGCCCCTTCCAAATTGCAACCTGGAAAACCAGGCTGTTTTCTAAAGGATGACCTTTTGCTGTGAGCAAGACACCAAACACAAGAGGCCTTTGGGAAATTGCCAACCTAAGAAACAAGTCCTACCCCCGGCTCTTAGTAAGACCTTAAACACAAGGAGGCCCTGAAAAATTTCCATTCTGGCCACCAGACTTTTCTAGAAAGGGGAGCACCTTCCTTCTGTGAGCAAGGGGCCCCTGGCAAATAACAACCTGGAAAACTCAGCTATGTTCTGAAGAGAACAGGTAGGACTACCTCCTGCTATGAGCAAAGGGCCCCCAAAATTTCTTACCCAGTAAACCATGCAGGGCCACCTCTTGCTGTGAGCAAGATACCAAATAAAAGGGACCCTTGGCAAATTGCAACCTGGGAAAGCAGGCTGTGTTCTGAAGAGAACAGGAAGGCCTACCTCCTGCTGTGGGCAAAGGGTCCAGGCAGACTCCTTCCAGGAACTCAGGTTGTCCCCTGCTGTGAATAAGACGCCAAACACAAGGGGAAACTGCCAATCCAGGAAACCAGCAAGACTTCCCCCTGCGGTGAGCAAGACACCAAACAAGGGACCCCTGGAAAATTGCAAACTCCGGAAACCAGGCTGTTTTCTGGAGAGAGCTAGGGCTACTGCCTACTGTCAACAAGACACAAGAGGCCCCTGTGACACTGCCAACCTGAGAACCCAGGCTGTTTTCTGCATAGGAAAGGAAGGGCTATCTCCCATTGTGAACAGGACATTAAACACAAGGGGCCCCTGGGAAATAGCTAACTTGGGAAACCAGCAGAGCTACCCTGTATTATGAGTAAGATCCCAAACACAAGGGGCTCTGAAAAATTGCCAATCCAGTAAACTAGACTTTTCTGGAGAGAGGGTGCAGGTTTACCCTTACTGTGAGCAAGGGCCCCTTCCAAATTGCAACCTGGAAAATCAGGCTGTTTTCTAACAGAGATGATGACCTCTTACTGTGAGCAAGACACCAAACACAAGTTGTTCCTGGAAAATTGCCAACTCAAGAAACCAGCAGGGTGACTCCCTGCTGTGAGAAAGACCATAAAAACAAGGGGGCTCTGGAAAACTGCCAACCTGGAAACCAGACTTTTCTGGAAAGAGAAGCTTTCTCTTTTATGAGCAAGGGGCCCAGGCAAATTGCTTACTAGGGAAACCATGTATGGCTACCCCTTGTTGTGAGCAAGATATCAAACACAAGAGGTCCCTGTAAGTTGCTAACCTGGGAAACTAGGCTATTTTTTGGAGAGAAAGGATAGTGCTACCCCCTTCTATGAGCAAGACACCAAGGGGCTGCTGGCAAATTGCCAAACTGGGACTTTTCTGGAAAGAAGGGGCAGGGCTACTCCCTGCTGTGAGCAAGGGGCCCCTGGCAAATAACAACCTGGAAAACTCAGCTGTGTTCTGAAGAGAACAGGTAGGACTACCTCCTGCTATGAGCAAAGGGCCCCCAAAATTTCTTACCCAGGAAACCATGCAGGGCTAGCTACCTCTTGCTGTGAGCAAGATACCAAATACAAGGGGTCTTTGGAAAATTGCAATCAGGGCTACCCCCTGCTGTAGGTAAGACATCAAACACAAGGAACCCCTAGAAAATTATAACCTTGGAAACCAGGTAGGATACCCTCTACTGGGAGCAAGCCATCACACTTAAAAGTCCCTTAGAAAAATTCCATCTTTGCAAACCAGGCTGTTGTCTGGAGACAGCAGGTAGAGCTACCTATTTGGGGATACCCCCTCCTGTAACAAGATACCAAACACAAGGGGCCCCTGGACAATTGCCAAACCCGGAAATCAGGCTATTTTTTTTTTTTTTTGCAGACAACAGGGAGGGCTACCACTTGTTTTGAATAATACACCATACATAAGGGTCCCCTGGAAAATTGCCCAACTGGGAACCCAGCAGAGTTACTCCCTGCTGTGAGCTAGTCACAGAAAAAAAAATGGTTCTTGGCAAACTGCCAATGGGGAAAACAGGCTGTTTTCTGGAGAGAGCAGGCAGGCTTCCCTTCTCCTGTGAGCAAGACACCAAATAGAAGGGGTCCAGGAAGAGCCAAAACAGATAAAGAAAATTACAGACCAATCTCCCTAATGAATATAGAAGCAAAAACTTAAAATAAAATATTAGCAAAGAGATTACAACAACTTATTAGCAGAATAACACACTATGACCAAGTGGGATTTATAATAGGAATCCAGGACTGGTTCAGTATCAGGAAACTATTGCCATAATTTACCATATCAAAACAAAACAAACAGAAATCATAGGACAACTTCAATAGAGGCAGAAAAAGCCTTTGACAAAATACAGCACTTATCCCTATTAAAAACATTAGAGAACACAGGAATAAAAGGAGTTTTCCTTAAAATGATAAACAGCATTTATCTAAAACTATCACCAAGCATTATTTGTAGTAGAGAGAAGCTGGACACATTCCCAGTAAGATCAGAGGTGAAACAAGGATGCCATCATCATCACTATTATTCAGTTTTGTACTAGAAATGTTGGCTTTAGCAATAAGAAAAGGAAAAGAAATGAAAGGAATTAGAATAGGCAATGAGGAAATAAAAGTATAGCTCTTTGCAGATAATATGATGATATACTTAGTCCTAGAGAATTATCCAAAAACCTACTTGAAACAATTAAGAGCTTTAGCAAAGTTGCAGGACATATAATAAGCCCACACAAATCATCAGCATTGTTATATGTTATTAACAAAGCCCATCGGCAAGAAATAGAGAAATTCCATGTAAAATTACTGCAGACAAAATAAAATACTCAGGAGCTAAGACAAACCAGGAATTATATGAACACAATTACAAAACACTTCTCACAGAAATAAAATCAGATCTAAACAATTGGAAAAATATCAATTGTTCATGGGTAAGCCAAGCTAATATAATAAAAATTTCAATTCTACCTAAACTGGTCTAGTTTTTCAGGGCCATACCAAACAAACTGCCAATAAATTGTTTTATAGAGCTAGGAAAAAAAATTAACAACCAGATACATCTGGATGAACAAAAGGTCAAGAATATCAACGGGAATTAATGAAAAAAAAATACAAAAGACAGTAGCCCTACCAGTACTAGATCTAAAACTATTATAAAGCAGAAGTCATGAAAAACATGAAAAACATGCTAAGAAATAGCATGGTGGATCAGTGGAATAGTTTAGATACAGATGATGCAATAATCAATGACTATAGCAATCTAGTATTTGATAAACCCCCAAATTCCAGCTTTTGGAATAAGAAGTCCTTATTTGACAAAAATTTCTGGGGAAAACTAGAAAATAATGTGTCAGAAACTCAGCATAGACTTGCATCTTTCACTCTATACCAAAATAAGGTCAAAATGGATACATGATTTGGACATAAAGGGTGATACCATAAGCAAATTAGGAGAGCAAGGGATAATTTACCTATCAGACCTTTGGAGAAGGAAGGGATTTATGATATCAAAGAAGAAATAGAGAATATGAAAGACAAAATCGACAACTTTGTATTAAATTAAAAGGTTTTGCACAAACAAAAACCAACACTGCCAAGATTAGAAGGGAAGCACAAAAACTGGGAAAATTTTTTTTACAACCAGTGTTTCTGGATAAAGGCCTCATTTCTCTTTCTTTCTTCCTTCCTTCCTTCCTTCCTTCCTTCTTCCTTCCTTCCTTCCTTCCTTCCTTCCTTCCTTCCTTCCTTCCTTCCTCCTTCCTTCCTTCCTCCCTCCCTCCCTCCCCTCCCTCCCTCCCTCCCTCCCTCTCTCTCTCTCTCTCTCTCTCTCTCTCTCATCTCTCTCTCTCTCTCTCTCTCTTTCTTTCTTTCTTTCTTTCTTTCTTTCTTTCTTTCTTTCTTTCTTTCTTTCTTTCTTTCTTTCTTTCTTTCTTTCTTTCTTTCTTTCTTTCTTTCTTTCTTTCTTTTTTCTTTCTTTCTTTCTTTCTTTCTTTCTTTTTTTTCTTCCTTCCTTCCTTCCTTCCTTCCTTCCTTCCTTCCTTCCTTCCTTCCTTCCTTCTTCCTTCTCCTTCCTTTCCTCTTCCTTCCTTCCTTCCTTCCTTCCTTCCTTCCTTCCTTCCTTCCTTCCTCCCCTCCCTCCCTCCCTCCCTCCCTTCCCTCCCTCCCTCCCTCCCTCCCTCCCCTCCCTCCCTCCCTCCCGTTCTTTCTTTCTTTCTTTCTTTCTTTCTTTCTTTCTTTCTTTCTTTCTTTCTTTCTTTCTTTCTTTCTTTCTTTCTTTCTTTCTTTCTTTCTTTCTTTCTTTCTTTCTTTCTTTCTTTCTTTCTTTCTTCCTTCCTTCCTTCCTTCCTTCCTTACTTTCTTTTTTTTTTTTTAACAAAAAGTTAAATGTTTAAATTATAATGAAAACAGTGGCATTATATATCCTAATTTAGAGATGCAATGTTATATCAAAATATCAAGGATTCTTTTCTTTTCTTTTTTTTTTTTTTAATTAAAGCTTTTTATTTTCAAAATATATACATGGATAATTTTTACCTTACAAAACCTTGAGTTCTAATTTTTTCTTTCCCTTTCTCCACCCCCTGCCATAGATAGCATGTTAATATATGTTAAACATATGCAATTCTTCTATATATATTTCCACAAATATCATTCTGCGCAAGAAAAATCAGGTCAAAAGGGAAAAAATGAGAAAGAAAAAATGCAAGCAAGCAACAACAAAAAGAGTGAAAATACTATGTTGTGGTCCACATTCAGTTTCCACAGTCCTCTTTTTGGGTGCAGATGACTTTCTTCATCACAAGACTATTGGAACTAGGCCTCATTTCTAAAATATATAAAGCATGTCAAAATTATAAGAATTTAAGTCATTCCTCAACTGATAAATGGTCAAAGGACATGAACAAACAATTTTCAGATGAAGAAATTAAAGCTATCTATAGTCATATGAAAAAATGCTCTAAATCACTATTGATTAGAGAATTGGAAATAAATTAAAATAGCTCTGAGGTACTACTTCACACCTCTCATATTGGCTAAGATGACAGGAAAAGATAATGATAAATGTTGGGGGGGGGGATGTGGGAAAACTGGGATTATAATGCATTGTTGATGGAGTTGTGAAATGATCCAACCATTCTGGAGAGCAATATGAAACTATGTCCAAAGGGCTACCACACTGTGCATATTCTTTGATCCCATAGTGACACGACTGGGTTTGTATCGCAAAGAAATCATAAAGGAGGAAAAAGGATCCACATGTGCAAAAATGTTTATACAGCTCTTTGTGTGGTGGTGAAAATTGGAAAATGAATAAATGCATATCAGTTGGGAATGGCTGAATAAGTTGTGATATAAAAAGATAATGGAATATTATTGTTCTATAAAAATTATGAACAAGCTAATTTTAGAAACACCTGGAAGGATTGACATGAATTGATGCTGAGCAAAACAAACAGAACCAAGGAATACATTTTGTACAAAGTAACAGCAAGATTGTTCAGTGATCATCTATGAAAAACTTTCATCTTCTCAGTTGT
Organism: Sminthopsis crassicaudata; assembly: GCF_048593235.1. Classification (NCBI taxonomy): domain Eukaryota; kingdom Metazoa; phylum Chordata; class Mammalia; order Dasyuromorphia; family Dasyuridae; genus Sminthopsis; species Sminthopsis crassicaudata. The sequence continues at coordinate 664,810 of NC_133623.1, read as the reverse complement.
TCAATGAACCAAGGCAATCCCAATAAACTTTGGATGGAAAATACCATCTGCATTCAGAGACAGAACTATGGAGACTGAATGTAAATCAACACATGATATGTTCATTTTTTCCTTTTTCTTTTTTTCCTCTCATGGTTCTGATTTTTTTTCTGCCAAAATGATTCATAAAGAAATGTGTTTTTTAAAAAATGAATGTACATGTATAACCAGAAAAAAAATCAAAAAACAAAAAAACAAAACACAGTTGGTATGGTTTCTGCTGCCTGACAACTCCAGAAGAAATGCCAGGAGCAAAATAGAAGTCTGTCCAGGACATTTGTACGACTGGCCAAGGCCTTTGACACTGTCAGTCATGTGGGTTTGTGGAAGATCATGACAAAATTTGGTTGCTGAAAGAAGTTCATTGATATTGTACACCAATTCCATGACAGCATATTTGCACAGTTTCTGCATGGTGGGAGATGCTCTTGTGCGTTCTCAGGTACCAGTGGAGTGAAGCCATGATTTTTAATATGAAGTTTTTGGCAATGTTGCTGGATGCCTTTAATAGAGATGAGCAAGGCCAGCTACCACACTGATGGTAAATTATTTCACTTGAAAAGGTTACAAGCCAAGACAAAAGCAGAGAGTGAGTTGAACTACTTTATGTTTGCAGGAGATTTTGCAACCTCTTAGGTGGAAGTGCAACACAGTATGCATTAGTTTTTTTGCTGCTTGTACTAATTTTGGCCTAAGAACACTAAGAGGTTCCCCACCAATCAGCCCCACACCATCTATATGCGAAACCATCAATTATAGCAAATGGAGAAACATTGAATGCTTTAGGTAAGCTCACTTACCTCAGCAGTATACTTTCTGGTGTTAAATGTGTACAGTAAAGATGGAGCCTTCACTAAAGTTTCTACCCTGCCTAGGGTCCAAGAAAACCTTGAACCGTTGAATAAGAGAATGAAGGGAGAAACAGCTAGGTGAAGTTAGAAAAGATCTGAGTCAACATTTGTGAAGTTCTGAAGGAAAGTGTGGAAGAAAAGAGGTATTAGACTTCCTACCAAAATGAAGATCTACAGAGTTGTTGTGTTGACCTAATTGCCATATGTCCGTAAAATTTGTACCATTATGGCGCCCTGCCAGGAAACGAAACCACTTCCATTTGATTTGTCTTAGGAAGATTCTGAAGATCACCTGGTGAATTAAGGCAATGGACACTGAGATCCTTTTTTTTTTTTTTTTTTTTTTTTTTTTTTCCTGAATTGCCGAGAAAACTTTGTCCTGTTGAATAGGACAATGAAGGGAGAAGCAGCTAGGTGAAGTTAGAAAAGATCTGAGTTCAAATATGGATTAAGACATTTTCCAGTTGTTCAGCTCTTTGCAAATCACCTCGTTCTGCCTTATTTTCCTTAACTTTAAAATAATGATAATAATAGTGTTGTTGTTGTGCAGTTATATTCAGTTATGTCTGACTGAATAATAGTGTCCTGGACCAAAGGGAAACTTACAACTTTGCCCTGGATCAGATCCCTTAGGGAGCATGGTAAGCTTACAGGTCCCTAGCCTGTTCCTGAGATCCTAGAACAACACAACACTCAAAATTCCAAGAAAAAAGCAGAAGAATCAGCCCAGACCTTCCTTCCAGAAATATGGAAGAGTCCAGCCCTCACACCAGGTCTGGAGTCAGGAAGCCAGCTGGAAGAATGAGCAAACACAAAGAGAAATCGACCATGATGAGTTATTATGGTGGCAGAGTCACTCTAGACACAAATGCAGAAGAAGAGAATGACACTAAAACATCTGTAATCCGAGACTCAGAGAAAAAGGGCTTGGGCACAAACTGAATTGGAATTCTTGGAAGAGATGAAACAAGTTTAAAAAATGTTTTTATAAATAAAATGAAAAAGCTTGGGGAAAAAATTGGAAAAAATGAGAGCTTTGGAAGAATGAACTGGAAAAGGGAATTTTGCTCAAGGAAAGCCTTGCCCAAGAAACAAATTTCCTGAAAATTTGATTGGACCAAATAGAAGTCAGTGACTTCATGGCACAAGAAATATTAAACAAAGTCAAAATAGATTAAAATGTCAGGTACCTCATAGCAAAACAATTGACCTGGAAAATAGATTGACTGTACATATATAATGATGGGGATTATAGGAGGTGCAGAGGCAAATTGAAAAGACAGATTTTTGGCTGAGATATACACACTTACTACATATATATGTCAACTTGGAAAATCTGTTGGATACAGTGATTAACCATAACTCCAGAGAACTGATGATGAAACTTGCTGCCCATTTCAGGTTTTTTTCTAGTAAATTTATTTATTTTTAATACACATTACTTTATGAATCATGTTGGGAAAGAAAAATCAGAGTAAAAGGGGAAAACATGGGAGAGATTAAAAAAAAAAAAAACAGAAAAAAGAAGTGAACATATCATGTGTTGATTTACCTTCAGTCTCCTTAGTTCTTTTTCTGGATAAAGATGGCATTTTCTGTCCAAAATGCATTGGGTTGGGGCTACTAGGTGGTGCAGTGGATAGAGCACCAGCCTTAAAGTCAGGAGGACCTGAGTTCAAATCTCATCTCAGACACTTAACATTTCCTAGCTGTGTGACCCTGGGCAAGTCACTTAACCCCAATTAACTCAGGGGAAAAAAGACAAAGTATATTGGGATTACTCTGAATCACTGAACCACTTAGAAAATAGCTGATCAACACACATTCTTATTGTTGTTGGGTACAATGTATTCTTGGTTCTGTTTGTTTCACTCAGCATCTGTTCATGTAAATCTTCCAAGCCTTTCTAAAATCAGCTTGTTCATTATTTTCAAGAGAACAATAATAGTATTCTATTATTTTTAATATACTACAAATTGTTCAGCCATTCCCCAACTGATGGGCATCTACTCATTTTCCAATTCTTTGCTACCACCAAAAGAGCTGCTACAAACATTTTTGCAGTGAAGGTCGCCTAGCTGTACCAGATCTTGAACTGGATTATAAAGCAGCGGTCATCAAAACCATTTGGTATTGGTTAAGAAATAGAATAGTAGATCAGTGGCATAGGTTAGGTTCATAGGACAAAATAGTCAATAACTATAGCAATCTAGTGTTTGACAAACCCAAAGACTCCAGCTTTGGGGATAAGAATTCACTATTTGACAAAAACTTCTGGAAAAATTGGAAACGAGTATGGCAGAAATTAGGCAGTGACCCACACCTAACATCATATACCAAGATAAGGTCTAAATGGATCCATGACATAGGCATAAAGAATGAGATTATAAATAAATTAGAAGAACATAGGATAGTTTACCTCTCAGATATGTGGAGGAGGAAGAAATTTGTGACCAAAGAAGAACTAGAGATCATTGTTGATCACAAAATAGAAAATTTTGATTATATTAAGTTAAAAAGTTTTTTGTATAAACAAAACTAATGCAGACAAGATTAGAAGTGAACCAATAAACTGGGAAAACATTTTTTACTTGCAAAAGTTCTGATAAAGGCCTCATTTCTAAAATATGTAGGGAGTTGACTCAAATTTATAATTAAATTAAAGCCATTTGCCAATTGATAAATGGTCAAAGGATATGAACAGACAACTTTCAGATGAAGAAATTGAAACTATTTTTAGCTATGTGAAAAAATGCTCTACATCACTATTGATCAGAGAAATGCAAATTAAGACAACTCTGAGGTACCATCATATACCTGTCAGATTGGCTAAGATGACAGGAAAAGATAATGATGAATATTGGAGGGAATGTGGGAAAACTGGGACACTGATACATTGTTGGTGGAACTGTGAACGGATCCAACCATTCTGGAAAACAATTTGGAACTATGCTCAAAAAGTTGTCAAACTGTAATATACCCTTTGAGCCAGCAATGTTACTACTGGGCTTATAGCCCAAAGACATCTTAAAGGTGGGAAAGGGACCCACATGTGCAAAAATGTTTGAGGCAGCCTTTTTTGTGGTGGCAAGAAACTGGAAACTGAGTGGATGCCCATCAGCTGGAGAATGGCTGAATAAATTATGGTATATGAATGTTATGGAATATTATTGTTCTGTAAGAAACGACCAGCAGGATGATTTCAGAGAGGCCTGGAGAGACTGACATGAACTGATGCTGAGTGAAATGAGCAGAATCAGGACGTCATTGTACATGGTAACAAGAAGATTATATGATGATCAATTCTGATGGATGTGGCTTTTTCCAACAATGAGATAATTCGGCCATTTCCAGTGATCTTGTGATGAAGAGAGTCATCTACACCCAGAGATTGGGAACTGAGTGTGGTTCACAACATAGCATTTTTACTCTTTTTGTTATTTGCTTGCATTTTATTTTGCTTCACTTTTTCTCTTGTGTGGCATAATAATTGTATAAATATATATGCATATATTGGATTTAACATATATTTCTGCCATTTTTAACATATATTGGACTACTTGCTATCTAGGGGAGGGTATGGGGGAGGAGGGGAAATTGGAGCACAGGGTTTTGGAAGGGTTAATGTTGAAGAGTTGTCCGCACATATGCTTTGAAAATAAAAAGCTTTAATTAAAAAAAAAAAAAAACTATTAAAAAACTCTCTCCTCAGGGAATTTAAATTCTGCTTGGGGAGTAAGAGGAATAAATAAACAAATACAAAATATATACAAAGTAAAAGAGGCAGCAAGGTACTACAGTGGATAGAGCATCTGTGTTCCAACCCTGCCTTAGAGGTTTATCAGATGTATGATTCTGTGCAAGTCATTTAATCCTATCTCAGCTTGTCTTCTCCACCAGCAAAGAGTGTTAGTTTTATCTCCTCATTGCTTATTCTAATTCCTTTCCTTTTTTTTTTTCCTTTTCTTATTGCTAAAGCCAGCCTTTCTAGTATAACGTTGAATAATAGTGATGAGAATGGGCATTTTTGTTCCACCCTTGATCTTATTGGGAATGCATCCAGCTTCTCTCCATTACAGATAATGCTGCTGTGAGTTTTAGATAGATATTGCTTATTATTTTAAGGAAATCTCCCTTTATCCCTATGCTCTCTAGTGTTTTTAATAGGAATGGGTGCTGTATTTTATCAAAATCATTTTCTGCCATCTATTAAGATTTTCATATGATTTTTGTTGGTTTTGTTATCGATTTGCTGCCCATTTCCTGACCAAGAGCTAAAGAACTCAAACTTGAGTCCAGTAGATTGGGAGATGTATTTTTAGTTTTGGCCAGCGAGAATCTTTCTTTCTTTCTTTCTTTCTTTCTTTCTTTCTTTCTTTCTTTCTTTCTTTCTTTCTTTCTTTCTTTCTTTCTTTCTTTCTTTCTTTCTTTCTTTCTTTCTTTCTTTCTTTCTTTCTTTCTTTCTTTCTTTCTTTCTTTCTTTCTTTCTTTCTTTCTTTCTTTCTTTCTTTCTTTCTTTCTTTCTTTCTTTCTTTCTTTCTCCTTTTCTTTCTTTCTTTCTTTTCTTTCTTTCTTTCTTTCTTTCTCCTTCCTTCCTTCCTTCCTTTCTTCCTTCTTTCTTCCTTCCTTCCTTCTTCCTTCCTTCCTTCCTTCCTTCCTTCTTCCTTCCTTCCTTCCTTCCTTCCTTCCTTCTTCTTCCTTCTTTCTTTCTTCTTTCTTTCTTTCTTTCTTTCTTTCTTTCCTTTCTTTCTTTCTTTCTTTCTTTCTTTCTTTCTTTCTTTCTTTCTTTCTTTCTTTCTTTCTTTCTTTTAACATTTATTTATTTATTTTATTATAGCTTTTTATTTACAAGATATATGCATAGCTAATTTTTTAGCATTGACAATTGCAAAACCTTTTGTTCCAACTTTTCCCATCCTTCCCTCCACCCCTCTTCCCCAGAATATGTTTACCGTTGGTCTAGACATAGACACACGAGTATATTTTATATCAGCTACTATAATCATCACTATCTCCCAACTGGCATTAAAGTTTTTTAGATGACTACTCACATTTCACGGAGGGAAATATTAAATGATCCCCTGCAATTCAGGCAGGTTGACCAATACATGTTTCAATATGTTAAAGTATAAGTTAAATACAATATATGTATACATGTCCAAAACAGTTGTTTTGCTGTACAAAAAGACTCAGACTTTGAAATAGCATACAATTAGCCTGTGAAGGAAATCAAAAATGCAGGCAGACAAAAAAAATAGAGGGATTGGGGAATTCTTTGTGGTGGAGAACCTTTGTTTCATTGAACTATACATGTTTATAGCAGGGGTTTTTGTTTTCTGTTTTTTCTTGTTTTCTCAAGGGGGCTGAAGGTGAGAGGAAAGTGGGAGGGAGAGAAGGCTAACTTTTGTTCAGAAATAAAATAAAATTTAATTTGACCAAAAAAAAGAAAAAGAAACAAAAGTGTATGTAGAGGCAGGGGAGTGTGTTCTCCTTCTCTCTCCTCCCACCTTCTTTTCTCCTCCTCCTCCTGTCTAGACTTTCCTGTTCTGGCTTCCTTTCCTCTCTTTTCTTTCCCATCTCCCCTACTTGTGTTTTGTCCACATCATCATTATCCTAGTTGTCCATGTTTCATTTGTCTCTGGAGCTCCCTTACCTTGTTCCCTTAGCATGACAATAGTTGGGATTCTGTGGAGAAGTGGCTATTGAACGGACTATGGGAACTACCATCATCATGGCAGCCCAAGTTCAGTCCAAACTCATTTTAGGAGGTGATAGGGGGAGTAACAAAACTACCTTCATCAAGCACCACTTGACTGGGGAGTTTGAGAAGTATGTTTATGGTTGTCCTTGATGTGGAGGTCAAGTTCATTATGTGGAATTCCAAGAGAAGTTCTGAGAGCTCCCCAAAGATTGCTACCTCCAAGTCTACTGTGGTGCTATCACATTTGGGATTGCTTCTAAAGTGACCTAAAAAAACATCCCAAACTGGGACAGAAATCCGATTCAAGCATGCAGCAACATCCCAGTGGCCTGTGTGGCAACAAAGTGGACACCAGTGACAGTATGGTTAAGGCCAAGGCTGTTGTCTTCCACCAGAAGAAGATATCTAACACTATGACATGTTGGTCAGGAGAAGTTACTCTTCTTCTGGTTTGCCAGGAAACTTACTGGAAACTCAGATTTGTAATCTTTGGTGAAAAGGACTTTTGCCCCACCAGAGATCGTCAAGGACCCAGCCCTGGCTACACAGGAGAAACACGATTTGAAGGTTTCTGTTTCTGTTGGCAGCAACTGATGAGCCTCCCTTCATTTTTAGCATTTTGGTGACAGCTTTCTCTTTTACACGCCATCTCCAGATCACTCAGACAACTGATAAAGGAAGTCCAGGGCCAGAAGCCAACTTGGCCAGGTGTCTGTTCTGGAATGGTGCTTTGTTGTTTGAGGGGGGGGGGGAGAAACGACACACATACATATACTTGACTTTTTAAGATGCTGAAGGAGATAAATGGCCTTCAGAGCCCATGTGGTGGTTCCAAAGCTTGCCATACACATCTGTGCCAGTGTCTCGGAAAGCTTCAAGGATAGGACTGCCATTTTCTCCCCCTCCCCACACCCGTCCCATTTCTTTTTTGAACACACTCTAATAAAGTTGCATTTCTAAAGGTGAAGAAACTGGAAAGTTTACTGCAGACATCTTTCCGTTTTCTGTTTTCTAAACTTTGTTAATTGTGCTTAGTGAGTCTGTGGATCAACTCAGTTCAGAATCCGGGAAGCTTTTCTAATCAGGTTTTTCAAATGCCTAATATTATTCAACAGCCTCAATTACAAAGAAAGTGCTAGAGCTGACATTAGGCTTACCAGTGTTCTGCTCTTAGATAACTGCTCCAACTGGATAAGGGTTAGGGCGTGCAACGTGTCTCCTGGTGTGGGTGACTGTGGACACACATGCATTTGCACATGTGCATCAAACCCTCCGAGGTGGTACAGGTCAACAAAGTCACTTCTCTCACTAGGGTGAAGTACTGTTGCTTTCCAGAAGGTGACTTGGGGAAGAAGCAATCAACTGAAGAGAAGTCCAGGGCCAACACACCCCATTCCCAGCTACGCCCATTGGCTCCGGTGGATGCCTTGTTTGGCCACAGGAAGCCGGTTGGAAGGAAGGTTTGAGGCGATTAAGGAAATGAGCTGCACACTCACCTTGAGTTCTCTGGCAGCTCTAACTGGGCTGCGGGCCAAACATCCTTCCTGTAGTCCAGCGTAAACCACAGAGGAAGCAGATTTCAACTCACGTGATTGATTAAAGAGTCCCAATGGCCAGAACCTGATATGGGCAGTGATGGGGAAATTAAATGCAAGCCTTCAGATGAAGAACCTCTGAACCCAGATCCTCTGATTTTAGCCCCATCTTCTTTCTACTGCCCTCTTCTAGCCGCTGTAAAATTTGGCCAGGTAGAACTGAGGAACCCCGAGTCGATCCACAGAGGGAGAGGAATGCCAGAAAAAAAAGAGGGATCCTCCACGTTTTCTCTGCCCCTGCCCTTTCCTCTCCCCAGCTGGATAGCTCTCCCATTTCAGCACAACTGAGGAAACCAAAGAAGACCAGAGGAGAAGAAGGAATCAAGATGGTTTTCAAATGATCTCACACAAGTTCCTGAGGGATTTTCAAGGCTGCCCCTTCTTGCTACAGCAGGCCTGAGGAAGACACTAAAGCAAGTACACGGAGGCAAAGGAGCTCAGGGTTGTATTGTCAGAGTTGGAAAATCACGGAGATTACCCAGACCAAGCTCTTCTGAGCCAGCAGAACACTAGAAGGAACCAAGCTTATAGAAAGGAAAGTCCACAAGGAATCAAGACTATTGATATGGGCTTGAACAAGATGCCCAGGTAAGAACTTCTGTATCACACAGCCAAGGAGCTCTTTTGTTGGCTAGAATTAAAAAAGACCGAGCTTATGTGTTGTTGCATTGTCTGTATTTATGCCAGACGAAATGGGACTTCCAGCCAAGATGGCGGCGTGGAGGCAGACAGCTGCTTGAGCTCCTCGTTTTCTCTCAGAACTTTATGACAAGCCTCAGACTTAATGCTTGACCCAGAAAGAAATCCACAAATTATCACCAAGAGAAGACATCCTTGAAAGTCGCCAGAAAAGGTCTGTGTTTGCTCGGGGGAGGGTCAATCAGACTGGGCGCAGACTGAGGGCAGGCAAGCCAGAGCGAGACAGGCAGCTCACACAGCTCAGACCTGAAGGGGAGGGGTACGATCTCTGCCGTTTCTGCGAAAAGACTTTTTCCCCAGTGTGGATACTCCGTCTTGGCAGCAAGCTAGGATCAGCGGAGAGGGTGTAAACACCGGAGGTGAAGATTAAAACCCCGGAAAGCCAGCGTCTCTCAGAGCCCGGCCACCCCCAACCCCCACCTGGACTGATTCAGTGCGTTCTCAGAGCCTCAGAGCGCAGACTCAGTACAGTCATTGCTGTTCTCTTAGTGGCTCTCTGCTGCCCTATCCCCAGTCTATAGAGGAAGCCCATTAATACCATCCAGCCCCATCCCCCACAAAACAGACCAATTGTTTCTCTTGTCAGTTTGTTTTCTTTGATTCCTACTCTGACAAAATGAACAAAAAATTCAAAAGGGCTCTAACCATTGACAGCTTTTGTATGGAGAGAGAGCAGACTTCAAACAATGAGGAGACTAAAAACAGACTGTCCCCAGAGGAATCCCCTAAGGGGGATATGAGCTGCTCCTCAATACAAAAGAATCTCCTAGAGGACATCAAAAAGGCTCTCACAAGAGAGCTGGAAGAGAAATGGGAAAAGGAAAGGGAAGCTTGGCAAGAGAGCCTGGAGAAGTCATCCCATGCATTCAAAGACAGAGTGGATAAAGAAATCAAATCATTGAGAAACAAGATTAGTGAGCTGGAAAAGGTAAACAACTCCAAGGAAAACAGGATTAGTGAGCTGGAAAAGGTAAACAACTCCAAGGAAAACAGGATTAGTGAGCTGGAAAAAGAAAACAGCTCTCTAAAAAGTAAAATGGATAAAATGGAAAAAAATTCCATAGAAGATAAAAACTCAATTGGACAATTACAAAAAGATATAAAAAAGTGAGTGAAGAAAATACATCATTGAAAATTAGAACAAGTAGAAATGAATGACTCAAGGAGAAACCAAGTAGTCAAGCAAAACCAGAAAAACAAAACAATTGAAAAGAATGTCAAGTACCTTATTGGAAAGACAACAGACCTGGAAAACAGATCCAGGAGAGACAATTTGAGAATAATCGGATTTCCTGAAAAATGTGAGGAAAAAAAGAGCCTGGACACTATTTTCCAGAAAATTATCAAAGAGAACAGCCCAGACGTTTTAGAAACAGAGGGTAAAATAGACATTGAAAAAATTCATCCATCCCCTACTGAAAGGGACCCTAAAATCAAAACGCCAAGAAATATAGTGGCCAAGTTCAAGAACCATCAGACAAAGGAAAAGATATTGGAAGCTGCTAGAAAAAAGCAATTCAGATATGGAGGATCCACAATAAGGATAACCCAGGATCTAGCAGCATCCACATTAAAAGAACGCAGGGCCTGGAACATGATATTCCGAAAGGCTAAGGAACTTGGTATGCAGCCAAGAATAACTTACCCAGCAAGAATGAGCATCGTTTTCCAGGGAAGAAGATGGACATTTAACAAAATAAATGAATTCCATCTATTTTTGATATTTATGCCAGACAGGGCCCCAAGTCCCCAGAGTCCTTTGGACCCTTGGCTCAAGTTTCCCTTGGCATGGAGTTCTGGAGATGGCGTATCAGATGAAGAACAAAGAGGCCATTTTGGCTGGATTGCCAAATGAAGGGAAGGAGTGATAGCCAAGGAGAATGGAAAGGCAGGTTACAGAAAGTTGGGTCTTCAGACTGGCCTTAAATGAACTGCACAGTAGGTGCCTGCACCTAGTGGGTCCAGGTGGGATGAACAGGGAGGGACAGAAGATATGATTACTCATCAAGTTTTGACCAGGAATGGGATGGAAGAATTTGTAGAAATCTTGGAAATGACTAGGCAAGTATTCTCAACAGAGCTCAAGGTCATTCAAACCCTGAAGACTAAGCTTCACTAGGAGAGTACATTCTGGGCCTGAAGAGAGTTAGATCTGAACTAGACAGGGCCCATATCTTGATTTCACATGCCAGCAAGATTATACTTAATATTCTACAAGCTACAGGCTTCATCAATAGGTGAATTGAGAATTACCAGAAGAACAGGCTGGTTTTCAAAGAGGCAGAGGATCTAGAGACAAATTGCCAATATTTGCTGGATTATGGAGAAAACAGAGGGAATTCTGGAAAACTGGAAAAAAAACCAATTGTTTTAAGATTGGGAAAGTATATTGTCACTTTATTCATTTAACTTTTAAAACCAGAATTAAAGTTGTCAGGAGAAACAGTCTCATTTATGCAGATGAGACCGATTTGATGGCCGAAAGTGAAGAATTAATAAGCCTCTTGATGACGATGAAAGAAGAGATTTGTAAAGACTGGCTTGAAGTTTTACAGCAAAACCCAACCCCACACCCCCAAACCCCAAAGATCTTGAAAATTGATTGAAAATTGATTGCCATCACTTCCTGGCAAACAGAGGAAGAAGTGGAAAGAAGTGTTTGATTTTATATTCTTGGGTTTAAAAGCTCACTGCACTCAGAAGTTGCAGTCATGAAGTTAAGATGCTGCTCCTTGGGAGGAAAACTGACACATCTGTGCAGCAGACTAAAAAGCAGAGATGCCACTTAGCCGACAAAAGTCAACATGGTCAAAATGATGGTTTTCCCAGTAGCGATGTAGATCTGTGAGAGCTGGACTTTAAGGAAAGATGAGGGCCGCAGAGTCGGTGTTCTGAACGGTGGTGTTGGAGAAGACTTTTGAGAGTCCTTTGAGCAGCAAGGAGGTCAAATCAGTCAGTACTTAGAGAAATGAATTCAGGCTGGAAGGAATTCATTGAAGGTTAAATACTGAAGCTGAAGCTTTGGACACTGTGAGAGGTGATTCATTTTTGTTTTTTAAGTCTTTATTATTATTATTATTATTATTATAACTTTTTATCAACATTACATAAGCATGGGTAATTTTTTTACATTATCCCTTGCACTCACTTTTGTTCCGACTTTTCCCTTCCCTCTCTCCACCTTCTCCCCTAGATGGCAGGCAGTCTTATACATGTTAAATGTTATAGTATATCCTAGATACAATATATGTGTGCAGAACCGAACAGTTCTCTTGTTGCACAAGAAGAATTGGATTTAAAGGTAAAAATAATCTGGAAAGAAAAACAAAAGTGCAAACAGTTTATACTCATTTCCCAGTGTTCCTTCTCTGGGTGTACCTGATTCTGTCCATCATTGACCAATTGGAACTGAATTAGATCTTCTCTTTGTTGAAGATATCCACTTCCATCAGAACACATCCTCATACAGTATTGTTGTTGAAGGGCATAATGATCTCCTGGTCCTGCTCATTTCACTCAGCATCAGTTCATGTAAGTCTCTCCAAGCCTCTCTGTATTCCTCCTGCTGGTCATTTCTTACAGAACAATAATATTCCATCACATTCATATACCACAATTTGCCCAACCATTCTCCAATTGATGGACATCCATTCATTTTCCAGTTTCTAGCCACTGCAAAAAGAGCTGCCACAAACATTTTGGCACATACAGGTCCCTTTCCCTTCTTTAGTATTTCCTTGGGATATAAGCCCAGTAGTAACACTGCTGGGTCAAAGGGTATGCACAGTCTGATAACTTTTTCGGCATAATTCCAGATTGCTCTCCAGAATGGTTGGATTCTTTCACAGCTCCACCAACAATGTATCAGTGTCCCAGTTTTCCCACATCCCCTCCAACATTCATCATTATTTGTTCCTGTCATCTTAGCCAGTCTGACAGGTGTGTAGTGGTATCTCAGAGTTGTCTTAATTTGCATTTCTCTGATCAGTAGTGATTTGGAACACTCTTTCATATGAGTGGAAATAGTTTCAATTTCATCATCTGAGAATTGTTCATATCCTTTGACCATTTATCAATTGGATAATAGCTTGATTTCTTATAAATTAGAGTCAGTTCTCTATATATTTTGGAAATGAGGCCTCTATCAGAACCTTTAACTGTAAAAATGTTTTCCCAGTTTGTTGCTTCCCTTCTAATCTTGTTTGCATTTGTTTTGTTTATACAAAGGGTTTTTAATTTGATGTAATCAAAATCTTCTATTTTGTGATCAATAATGATCTCTAGTTCTCCTCTGGTCACAAATTCCTTCCTCCTCCACAAATCTGAGAGGTAAACTATCCTATGTTCCTCTAATCTATTTATGATCTCGTTCTTTATGCCTAAATCTTGGACCCATTTTGATTTTATCTTGGTATATGGTGCTAAGTGTGGATCCATGAGGTGATTCATTTTTAATTACCTTGATAGAATCACATCAAAGTTCTGTATATAAGATCCCAGAGCTGTGATCTGCAATTTCTAAGTTCATTTGCTTGATCATAAGAAGTTAATTACAGGCCCCCCACCCTTTTTTGTCCTTGTCATGGTGACCAAGCCCAGTGTGGCAGATATGACAACTACATGGAAAGTTGCCCCCCCCCAATATTTTTGTTCCTTTGGACCAATGGCTTGTCCAATAGGAGCAGGTGACCATCTTGTGATTGCTTAGGTGACTGACTGTGATAGTTTGCTCCATTTCTCGACCTAAGGAGAAGCTCATTCATCTTGTTTGGAGCTATTTTTTGCTTCACCCAATTTTTTTTTGTTTGTTTGTTTTGCTTTAAAATTTTTTTTTTAATTTTATAATTATAAATTTTTTTTGACAGTACATATGCATGAGTAATTTTTTAAAATAACATTATCCCTTGTATTCATTTTTCCAAATTACCCCCCCTCCCTCCACTCCCTCCCCTAGATGACAGGGAATCCCATACATTTTACATGTGTTACAGTATAACCTAGATATTATATATGTGGCTTCACCCAATTTGTGACCTTACCTATATATTATTTTGCTTATTTTAGCTTATATGTCACATGTCAATCAATGACATTATTCTATATTTGGTCTAACTATTCTGGAATGACTGGACATCTAACCTTATTAAAAAAAGGGCCCTGGAAGGAGGAAGCTCAGATGAAGAGGAAAATCTGAGGTCTACTTCATTAGAGAGGATCACAGACCTTTTAATAAAGGGCCATTGACCCAGAGCTCTGCCTCAGTGTCTCTTATCATAGATGGGTAATTTTAATCCCCACAATACTTTGGCCATATATTGAAAAGGTGGGACTCATTGGGAAAGACCTTGATGTTGGGAAAGAGTGAAGGCCAAAGGAGAAGGAGATGGCAGTGGTTGAGGTGGAGAGAGAGTGTCATGGAAGCAGCAAACATGAGCTCAGACAGACTTCAGGAGATAGCAACTGACGTGCCCAAAGGGCCTGGTGTGCTGTGATCTCTGACGGTCCATGGACATGACCGAGCAATAACAGCAGCGTTCCTCAATTGCTCAAAAGGTAGAAGCTTGGTCTCTAGGGAGGAGAAGAGGATTAGGGTCATAGCTGGGTCCAGTTCCTATGAAGCACGCTTCTGGTTCCAAATCCCAAACAAAAGCCACAGCATCCTGGCTTCTCAGGATTTTCACTCTGGGCTAGCTGGCTGGCTATAGCACTTCACCTGCAATCCTGCCTCCAAGGCTGCCATGATCACCCCAGGCACCTAAAACACAGGTCAAGGGATGCAGAATAGAAGCAAACAGCCCCGTGCCTATTTCCTGGGGATCCGTGTTTCTCCCGTCACTAGGTCGGTTCATGGCCTCTACTCTGGGCACAATAGCTAGGAGTGGCCAGAAGGCGCTCAGGGAAAAAGAAGATGGCAGAAAAAGAGAGGGAAACCATTTAGCCTTACCACTTATACACAGGCAGCTAATCAAAGGAGGCTACTCCTACCCATGCGGGGGGGGGGGGGGGGGGGGGGGGAGGGATGCATGGCCCACAGACACACTGCTGTCTTAGAGGTCTGACGCTCATGTCCAAGTGGAGCTGGAGAAGCAGGGACTTCTGGCCTCTAGAAGAGAGCTTGGGTTGAAGACCTTGATTTGGGGCATAGGTCACAAGTCCCAATGGAACCTCCCTTCTCACTGTGCCCTGTTGGAAGGCCAGTGCCAGAACACGAGGATGGGCACCATGAGAAGTATCTGTAGACACCTGCAATTCGATGCCTAATAAGGTCCTCAGTAAAGAATCCCTTTGATTAGAGTTTGTGCCCCCAGCCCTGGGCCTCCACGTGAGGCTGAAGAAAAACCTTCCTTGGACATATGACCTGGGTATGACCCCCTGAGCACATGGATAAGTTTTATTTTATCATCAAGGTCCTCCTTTGGTGTGTAGAAAATAATAGAGAATCACTAGAAAGTAGTTTGAGAGGGAGAGCATCACCTAGCAGTTGGAAGGCAAGTTTCAGATAAGTCTGTTCGGGTAGAAAATGAAAGAAGAAAGCATTTCTTTGAAGGGGAGGTGGGGTGAGAGGGCATTCAAGGTGTGGGGAACAGCCAAGGCAAAGACGTGGAGATGGGAGATGGAACAAAGAAAAGGTAAATCTGCCTGGACAGCAGAGGTCAAAGTTCAGGAGACTGGAGACATAGGTGGGGGCTAAGTTGTGAAGTCAGTCAACAAATAATTATTAAGCACTTACTATGAGCCTGACACTGTGCTAAGATCTAGGAGACACAGGAAAGCAAAAACCCAGCCCCTGCCCTTAAGGAACTCTTATTAGTTTCTTGTTATCTTTGTTCTTATTTATTCTCTTCCTCCCCCTCCCCCAGAAAAAGCAAGAAAAACAAAGGCCATTACAAACTGTAGGAGCCCAGCCAAACAAATGTCCAGATTGGCCGCGTGAGAGGGGGAGAGGCGAAGGAATGAGCAATTATTAAATTCCTACTTCTGAGGCATTGGTGAGCCGGAGAAGGAAATGGCAAAGCAGTCCAGTGACTTTGCCGAGAAAAACCCCAGTGGAGGCACAAAAAGTCAGGCGTGGCTGAAAACAACTGAACGCCGAAAGGGCCTACTATGTGCCAGGCACTGTGTTAAATTCTGTGCTTTATCCATGCGATCTCATTGTGAAACAACTATGTACAAAGAAGACAAGATGTGCAGAGCACTTGACAGCTAAGGCACCGAGGAGTCAAAGTGGCCATGTGCTCTTGAAGAAGACCAGATGTCATCTGAGGTTTAAAGGAGCCCAGGAAGTTTTGAACCTAGAGGTCCTAGGGAGCCACTAAGGTTGAGTGAGTAGGGGAGTACCATGAAGATTGCTTTTTCAGCTGGCTGGACCGTGTTGGGAGAAACGAGACAGGAAGAGCGCGGAGGAAGCTGTTCCAGTAATTCAGTGGACAGGTGAAGAGGGCCTGGGCGAGTGCAGAGAAGGGGTCAGACATGGGGGGGGGGCGTCCCCAAGGTAGAAAGGGCGAGAACTGGCCACTGATTGGCTCTGCGGAGTGAAAGAGGATGAAGAGTCCGGGATGATGTTGAGATTAGGAACCTGAGACACTGGAAGGATGACGCAGGGAATTAAGGATGAGGGGGAATGACCGTTAACTTCGTTTTCCGTATATTGAGTTGGAGATTACTCTGGAACTCGTAGTTGGAAATATTCGGTGACGTGGAGGCTGCTTATCTAGAACTGGGAGACTTCTGCGTGGAAGTGAGAGTTAAACCATCCGGGGATAAGGAGGTACCCCGAGAAGATGGGGGATATTCAGTCAGTGGGATGGAGAGAAATCTGGACCCCGAGGAAGGGCCAGCTGGTAGGAGGAGAACTAAAAGAGACTTAAGCATGTTTGTAGGCAGAAATAGAGAAATGACCATTTGGTGGGAAAAGATTGAAGATGAGAGAAGGAAAGGGAGAAGAGAGCGGAGAGAAGAGACGATTGAAACTGGAACCTAGAAAAGTCAGGAGAGAAGGAGATGAAGGGCACATGCGCACACAAGGTCCTTGTCACACAGTGAGGGGAGGGAGGAGACAGCAGGAGGTGATGTGGACTCATTCTGAGGTAAAGAAAAAGGGACAAGAGGGAGCTCCCCGTTAAGGGCCTCAATTTTTCTCAGGAAAATAGTCAAGATCCCTAGCTGACTTTTAAGAGCGAGGCTAGAGGAAGGAAGGGGAGGGGTGGAAGCGTTTCCCTGGAGAGGGAGATGGAGAATGAATTAGGGAGGATTAAGAGGACTGGAATTACCTTGCAATTAGTAATGGCCCCGGGCAGAAGACTCTCAGATTTTTCTCCAGTTTCACGCAGTATTTCCTGAGCTCAAGGCAAGAGGCCAATGGCTGGGGGACTCTTCCAAGCCTGAGGTTTTAGTGTAGAAGAGATTTGCCACCCGACAAGGATAAAAAGTAAATGACAAAGTCAGTCAAGTTGAAATGGTTAACTACACGGCTGAGCAAGAAGAGTGAGATCAGAAGCGGGTAATGAATGGCCTCCCAAGAACAGGGAGAGTGCGATGGGAGGGGATTAGGGTCCCTTTAGGAAAGGTCTTTCTTTCTTTCTTTCTTTCTTTCTTTCTTTCTTTCTTTCTTTCTTTCTTTCTTTCTTTCTTTCTTTCTTTCTTTCTTTCTTTCTTTCTTTCTTTCTTTCTTTCTTTCTTTCTTTTCTTCTTCTTTCTTTCTTTCTTTCTTTCTTTCTTTCTTTCTTTCTTTCTTTCTTTCTTTCTTTCTTTCTTTCTTTCTTTCTTTCTTTCTTTCTTTCTTTCTTTCTTTCTTTCTTTCTTTCTTTCTTTCTTTCTTTCTTTCTTCCTTCCTTCCTTCCTTCCTTCCTTCTTCCTTCCTTCTTTCTTTCTTTCTTTCTTTCTTTCTTTCTTTCTTTCTTTCTTTCTTTCTTTCTTTCTTTCTTTCTTCTTTCTTTCTTTCTTTCTTTCTTTCTTTCTTTTCTTTCTTTCTTTCTTTCTTTCTTTCTTTCTTTCTTTCTTTCTTTCTTTCTTTCTTTCTTTCTTCTTCCTTCCTTCCTTCCTTCCTTCCTTCCTTCCTTTTTCTTTTCTTTCTTTCTTTCTTTCTTTCTTTCTTTCTTTCTTTCTTTCTTTCTTTCTTTCTTTCTTTCTTTCTTTCTTTCTTTCTTTCTTTCTTTCTTTCTTTCTTTCTCTCTCTCTCTCTCTCTCTCTCTTTCTTTCTTTCTTTCTTTCTTTCTTTCTTTCTTTCTTTCGTTAATGAGGCAATTGGGGTTAAGTGACTTGCCCAGGGTCACACACCTAGAAGGTCATGATTTCTAACATTCCCTCCCTCTAGCTTTTTCCTAGTGTTCTGTGCAGCTTTTGCTGGGAAGGAGCACATCAGGGGAGTTTAGGAAGCTGAGGAATTGGGGAATCAGAGGTAAGGTTAGGGAGAGCGTCAGTGTGAATAGACTTGTATGAAGAAGAGGAATATGGCAGGCTCAGGGCTGAACTGGAGAAAGAAGGAGTCACAACCTATGGGCGAGTTACTACAATCCCTGGGATTTGGAATAGGTAGAAAACTGGGTATATTTCAGAGGAGGACGGAGGGAGGCTGGGCATGGCCGAGATGGGAAACAAAGGTCATCCTGACTCCCTTGGAAGACCAGAGAGTTCTCGCATCCTGACTCTGAAAGTACAGTAGGTGGTATTGTTCCAAGCTGTGCACCCCAGAAGCTGGAGAAAAAGGGACCCACTCACGCTGTGGGACCACGTGATCCGCTGTCATCGGAGGAAGAGTGGCACCTTGTGGTTCACTCGTTAGCTGCCACTGTGCTCTTGTGGGCCCCCCACTCACACCTGAACAAAAATGGCCCTCTACAACCTACCTGAAGAGTACTTCAGTCTCTGCTTTAGGGAAGCCCATTAACCCTCAAGGGCAGCCCATCCCATGCTGGGACAAGTTTGTGCTGACTTCCAAAGAGAGCAAAGAAAGGAGTCACATATGCAGAAATCGTCAGAGCAGCTCTTTTTGTGGCCCCAAAGAACCAGAAACCAGGGGATGCCCGTCCTTTGGGCAATGGATGGACAGACGGTGATGAGGGGAAGGCAGACAGCCCAAAGTTTGTACAAGGCGTTTTTCTCCAGAGGACGTAAGGTTTTGTTGGTCACTTACATACTGGGCTGTCTGCCTTCCTCTCATCAGATAGGGGTATAGGAATGTAACGGGATGTGGTACACGACTGTATTGGGCTAGGAAAAAAAGTGACAAAAGGGATCGTTTCAGGGGAACCTCAAGTGTGGCTGACTCCAAATTCAGCACTCTATCCACCTTGCTTCCTGATTGTTCAGAGGTGATAAGACTGAAGTGAGCAGAACCAGGAAAACAATCGATACAACCATAACAATATTCTAAAGACAAACAACTTTGAAAGATCTGAGAACTCAGATGAACGCACTGGCCAATCACAATTCCAAAGGATCCACAGCATCCCCATCTCCTAACAGGGACTTGAGGTGTAGAGTGAGACACCCATTTTTTGAGTATGGCCATTGGCTTTCCTTTATCAGTGCCTTCCTTCCTTCCTTCCTTCCTTCCTTCCTTCCTTCCTTCCTTCCTTCCTTCCTTCCTTCCTTCCTTCCTTCCTTCCTTCCTTCCTTCCTTCCTTCCTTCCTTCCTTCCTTCCTTCCTCCCTCCCTCCCTTCTTCCCTTCTTCCTTTCCTTCCTTCCTTTTTTTGCTTTTTTTGCTGAAGCAATTGGGGTTGTGACTTGCCCAGGGTCACACAGCCAGGAAGTGTTAAGTGTCTGAGGTCAAATTCGAACTTGGGTCCTCCTGACTTTCAGGGCTGGTGCTCTCTCCACTGCGCCACCTAGCTGCCTCCGCCTTTCATTTTCTATGCAACAATTAGAATTTGTCGATTTTGCTGAATTGAAGGAGATTTTTCTCAGTGATTTTTCTGGTTTTCTTGTTGGTTGCTTTCCAGAACAGACCCCTCTGAGCAGCATGCTAGCTTGCCAGCAGTGATTTTATTCCTGACGAAGAAAAGCAACCCATGGAATCAGGTATTTGAACACTTCATTGTCTATGTGCAAGGTACTGTACCAGAAATAGAAAGATTCTAAGTGTTTGCTCCCTAGTTCTGAGGTACTTACAATCTACTGGGAGGCAATAAGGAAACAGAGGGAGCAAGGGAAAGGGAGAAACCCAAAGTGAATTAGGAACATTTGAGAAGAAAATTAGAGAGAAGACTCCTACCTGAGGGGATCAGGGCAGAGGAAGCTACTAAGTCTGAAGGTGGAGACGAGAAAGGGGCACGTGGCACCCCAACCACTATGGCCATCACTGCCACCCACAGCTGCCATTTACCAAGCATTTTCTGGTTTACTGGCACTTAGAATTTCGGTTACTCTTCACAGCAAAACTATGATGGGATTTGCTGGTCCTAAATCCATGACTAGATCCTGTTACTTCTAATCTCTTAGCCCTTTCTTACCCCACTTTCTCTGCTCTGATTTGATTTGTCACTCTGCCCAATCTCAACCCCATAGTTAACTAATCCAGATTCACCCTTTCTCCTCAGATTAGTTGCTTCCTTGGCCTACTAGCCCTGTTCACCCGATGACAAATGCCAGCCCCGAACTGCTCCCTTGGTTTGCCATTTCAGCTCCTGCTCCCTCATCTGGTGCTGAAAACAGCTGGAGGGAGTCGTAGACCTTGTTGACTGGGGACATCTCAAATTTGTGATGTACAAATTCAACGAGGTCCTTAACTGAAGCAAAACAAACTTTTATTCCTCCCTAATTACTGGCTTCTCTCATTTCTCACAGGAACCATTCCAGGAGAGGAAGCCCTCCCTGCCTCCTTCTCACAGTTGAGGCCCTCACCTTTTACTTTACTAAGGAAAAGGAGGCTCCCTCTCCTCCCTTCCCTTCAAAACCCCTTTCCAAGTTTCTGGAAATGAGGTGCCCCTTTTCCAGGTGAAGACAACTCTGACAGGTGTCTCCTTGATCCCATCCCTCTTAATTGCTTTTGCTTGCTTTCTTTGGATTTCATGACTGCTTATATATGCACTCGAGGGCAAAGACTCACTGTGGACTCTCTCTGGATCCAGAGTGCCCAGCACACTCCCTGGCATATAGGAAACCGCTTCATGAATACTTCCTTGACTTGGCTCGTCTCTGCTGTCAAAAAGTATACTCCGCGAGGACAGGCAATGTTCGCTGCCTCTAGCACATTGCTTAATTCGTGTTTGTTGATCGAGTGATATTCTGTCCATTTTATAAATGAGTAAACTGGAGCCTAGAGAGGTCAAGTCCATGGTCACACAGGAAGTAGTCAAACTGACCTCTCTCAAAATCTAACCTTTTCCCTATGACCTACCACAAATACTCAGGTGGGAGAAGAGAGGATAGAACTGATAGCAGGGGCAGTCCCACAAGACCTGGATGGAGAAGGATGGAATAAAGTCATCTGTGCGGATGGACACTGGGCTTAGAATCAGGAAGACTCCTCTTCCTGGGTTCAAATGCTTCCTAGCTATATGATCCCGGGCAAGTCATTTCACCCTGTTTACCTCAGTTCCTCGTCTGTAGAATGAAATGGAGAAAGGAAGGGCCAGCCACTTCAGGATCTCTGCCAGAAAAGGCCCAAAACCTGAAACAACTGATGAAAGCCCTTTTTTCGACTGCAGAAAAATTGCCTTATGTTTGCTCTCCAAGGGTGTGTGACCTATCGTCTCACGTTACTTTTATGGCCACCCTCCCCACACCAGGAGTTCCTGCCTCTAAGCCCTGAAGACCAAAAGAGAATGCTTTCCTTGCTGTCCCCCTGACCCAGGGTGATCTGGAAGGTCCTCCTGGCCAGCTATGTCCCTCTGGCATGGGGAATTGCTTGTTGGTTGGCTTTATAAGGATGCCAGTTACCCTGGTCTGTCCCCCCTCTTTCCACAGCCGTAGCCCCGTGCACTGCAGCAGGTGCCAGCCTCAGCCAGCCTGGAGACTAGAAGCGAATGCAGGGCATTCAGCCGAAGGACAGCTCCTTTTCATCACGTGTGCAACTGAGGCCCTCTAGTGAGCAAAGCATGTACTTCAGGTCCTTGCTGTTTACTGCCAAAGCTAACCAGTACTTCTTTTGCTCTTTTCTGGTGAAGATAAGCAATCTACATTTTATGTATTTTATAAAGCATCTATTTTTACCCGTTGACTCTCTGCATGAAATTGCTACGATCAGTGTCTAGGCCATTTCTTCCACACGCATCTCATTTTTCACTTGTAAGAATTGATTTTAATAAGTGATGTTGCAGTGATTTAAATTTCAGGAAATCAAGTTTTCTTATTGCTATTGTTCTTCATGGAAACCAAAGGCCTAAGATTGTCCGGAGCCTCACCACCTAATGTGACCAAAATACTCCTATAGAGTCTCCTCTTTCATCTTGGAACTGGTAGGTAAAAAGGTCCTTCCAAAGCCCCCAGCCCAGGGACTGACAAGTTTGGTTTCTGACCCCATTAAACCAACCGGGTAAATACAGAGAAGTACGTTACCAGCAGACCAGCTATGGAGGATGAATTCTTTGGCTAGGGTGGTCCAGGTAACAAAGACAAACTGCCTTTGTCCTAGGTGGACCTGCAGGATGGAGCAGAGGGCCGGGAGAAGGAGCAGGGGCTGTTACCCAAATCTGGAAAATAGGCCTTGGCTGTTGGTACTCTGTCCAATGACAAATGAGTAGCTATGGCTCATGGATCCACGTGGAGTGCTATTTATGTTGACATTTTCCCTGAAAATGGTGCATGAGCTAAAGGCCTTTGCAGCGGAGTGGAAGGACGCTTCCTTTGCGGCCGAGTGGAAGGATGCCTCAATGATGCCTTCTGGAGAAGGTAGGAGTTAGTGGGTTCTAATCGATCAACCCGCATGTGCCTACACGCCAGGCAAAAATGAAACAGTAGCTGCCTCCGAGGAGAGTGTCTTATCTTCCAGAAGGCACATCTGCTACATGCGAGTGTGCGCAAAATAGGTTCCAAGGTTTTGGGGGGTGGGTAGTGCCGGTGTGGGGGGGAGGACCAGGAAAACCTTTGATGGGAGCAAGTTCTTGAGCTGAGGGTCAGGGCCATAAGGGGAGGCAATCTAGACATAGAGGTGCAAAGGCTTCTCTTCCAGAGGACATGGAACCTTAGATGGGAAGAAGGATAAGACATTTGGTTGGAAGGAAGCTGCGTGGAGGGGGGTTGTATTTATTTAGTCTGGAAAGAGGGGAGAGGAGGTGAGGTAGGAGGCTATTCCAATGTGTTCTCCAGGCCTGATCTTGAGGCCCTTGGCTCCCTCGGGTTCCTTTAGCATCTCTCTGGAGATGGCTCTTAGACCTCCACGGAGCCCCTGTCCCACATCACCAACTGCTTTGTTTAGTTTTGAATGTCAAACCACACTCGTGGCCGCGGATGGGCCTGAGTGCTCAGACGAGAAGCTGCTGCTTCCTCCGGGGAGGAATGGGTCGGGCCAGCGCTGGAAGTCCAGGGCTGAAGCCTGACATCTTTGAGGGAGGGAGGCTGACGGCATCGGAGAACACCACACTCCCAGGGCCCAGCCCTTTTAGGACAATTAAGTGCGGTTTCAAGTTGCTGCATCTGGTTCTGGGTCTCCTGGGCTAGAGCCCAAATGGATGATGTTTCAGGTAATATTTGACGGGCTTATTTCTTCCACCTTCCACCTTGTTCCTGTGGCTGGGGGCCCTCTGCCCTCAGAGCCGTGGGGAATTCGGGGCTATTTTTGTGGGTCCCCCCCCCCCGGACCTCTGAGGCTGGAATCCAAAGAAGCTGGAATCCCGAAGGTCCGGGGCCCACTCGCAGTGCTTCGTGTTAGATTCTACAAGCCTCCTTGGAGCTGCCCTAGGATCAGACGACTAAAAGACAAAGATCATTTTGGGGTGACTTTTCCATCCGAGTCATTTTCCTGCCTCTTCCCCCCACTCACCAGAGCTCTCCCTGGGACAAAGCAAATTGAATGGCAACTTTCGTGGCTCTCCCCCTTTAGTGGGGAGGCCAGCCACTCTCCTCAGAAGGATTGCAGAGCGTCCCCTGGGTTTCCGGCTGGCCCCCACGCCAGGATCCCCTCCCCCCAGCACCTCAGCTAATTCCCCTCCCAGGCCGCCAGCCCAGCTCGGCCCAGCCCAGCTCCGCCCAGAGCCTCCTCCCAGGCCTGCGCATTCGAATGCTTTAGGGGACGTCCGCCATTCTTTGGCCGCTGAGCACGCACCGCTAGGGGACCACAAAGTCTCCATCTTAGACCTGGCCCGGTGGAAAGAGGGGGAGGCGGCGGCGGGGGGGGGGAGGGGGGGGTGTTTGGACGCGGTCTCTCTATTTCGGAGCTGCTACCTGCGAGGGAGTGGGCCGAGAAGCACTGTGAACAGAGAGGGCATTTTGCAGCGCTCCAGCCCTCCCCCTCTCCCTCCCCCTCTTCCTCCCCCGGCATCGCAGACTAGAGCCACCACGTCCTTCAATAGAGGATGAGAGATAGCCATGGCAACCAGCGCTCGCCTTCCCCCAATCCCCGCTTGTGAGGATGGGGGAGGGGGGCGGAGAATTAGCCCGGATGCCGCAGTAGAACGTAGGCCACCGGGAGGGAGCGGCCTTCAGCTCCTCCCTTCTCTCTTCCTTTTTGTCGTCCCTGCCTAGGGATAGAAAATGGTGGCTGGAAGCCGAGGGGGAGGGGCGTCCTCGAAGAGGGAGCTTGGGCGGCGAATAACAGCCACAGGCCTCTGGCCTCCCCCTCCCCTTCTCGCCTGGGAACCGCTGACTGTTGAATGTGTAGAAAAGAGGGCGCTGGGAGGTTTTTTTTTTTTTTTTTTTTCCAGTACGAGGTTTTCAATCCCCTATCCCCTTCAGCACCTGAAGCTCCTTGGCTCGCTGACGGTGCACATGGAGGTCTGACTGAGCCCCCCAAAAAGGGCCCCGGGGACCGCCCCCTCCCTTTCCCCTCATGCCTGGGGATGGAACAAGTTAGAAAAGAAGGAAGGGGGAAGAGAAGGCCGGCAGAGGCACCCGGGCGGCCGGCACCTGGGAGGAGGAGCCTGGGGTGAGGGCAGAGCCGGGCGGCCTTCGGCTCTCGGGCCCCTCGGGCCTCCCCTTCCCCTGTGCTGCTGCAGACAGTGAGAGGAGGAGCCATCGGGGAACCAGGCATGGTGTGTGTGTGTGTGTGTGTGTGGGGGGGTGACTTGCTTTGTGCCAGGGACTGGCTGCGGGATGGGGGGGGGAAGAGAAGGACAGCGGCCACAGGGTGTCCCCCTCCCCCTCCCTCCTTCCCTCGCCTTGCTAATGGCAAAGCATAAAGAGCAGGCGCAGAAGGTGGAGGCGGGGGTGGCTGAGCTCGGAGGGTTCCGCGCCCTTCTCTTTCCCGGGGGCCGAAGTCTCCCGGCCGGTAAAGAAGGCTTACGGGGGCTCCATGTTTCCTACCAAAGAACAAAGATGGAACATGCTGGAAAAGGAGGAGGGGCGGGGAGGGCGGATTCCCCCCCCCACAGGAGGGGGTGCGCTCCCTCATCATTGGCCCAGCCGATGGCGCAGAGGGAGGAGTCTCCTCCTCCAGGCTCTTGGGGCTGCTTCCTCCCTCTTCCCACCCCTCCCCTCCTGGGAGCCCAATGGCGGAGCGTGGAACATGCTAGAAAAGGGGGAAGGGCTGGGGGAGAAGATGGGGGCCGAGGGCCCGGGGAGGAGGGGGCCGGTGCCGGCCGCGCTTTCCCCCTCTCTGCCGCCGATGGCGCTCGGTGGGGGGGAGTTGCCTGGCCCTCCACGCCCCCCCTGCCGCCCCTTCCCCTGTGCCGCTGCAGACCCCGGGACTGGGGATCCACGCGGGGACCCGGAGGCCGCTTTCTCTGTCAGGAGCTGGGCTTCCTCCCTTTGCCCGCGTGGACAGTGCAGAGGGGCCGAGGACCGGGGCCGGGGCTGGGGGGGGGGGCAGCTGAGCCCACATGGTTTCCTCCTGCCCTTCTCTGCACAGGGGACCCCTCCTCCGTCCTCGGAGCCACGGGCCGAGGGCGGAATGTGTAGGAAAAGGAGCTAGGCTGGGGAGAGAGGAAGCCATAGGGAGGGGGAGCGAGATGTTTCTCCCCCTTCCCCTCCCCCCTCCCCGCCCCCACCTTGGGCTCCTGCCGGTGCTGGGGAGACAGGAACCGGGGAAGGCTGGGACGGTGGCCTTGCTCCCCCTTTCCCTGGACTGCCAGGCAGGAGCGGGGGGGGGAGGGGGCCGACGAGCCAGCCCCGAGTCCCCTTTCTCGGGCCGGCCTGGTGCTCCCCAGGGCTTGCTCCCCGTCGCTGCTTGGGTGGCCCTGGGTCAGCCTCTGCAGACCAGGGGACCTTCCTGCCGGGGCTGGGCGGAGATCCCCATGGGCAGGACTCCCATGATGCCCAAACCCGGCTCCCGGTGCCCCCTCCCAGCCCCCACTCGCCTAGGGTCCGTACCCTGCTGCAGCGGGGCAGGAGGGAAGCGTGGGGCGCAGTCCTGTCGGGCCTGGCAGCCAGGCCTCTCCCGTCCTGAGGGGGGTGGGCCCCGCGGAGCCCAAAGTAGGTTTGGGAATGGCGGGCTCAGGCCCGGGGGTGGGGGTGGGAGGGCTGGCAGAGGGCAGAGTCAGCGGGCGGGAGCTGGACAGGGCCCGCAGCCCCTCGGGGAGCTTTGCTCTGGTTCCCTCCCGCCGTGCATGGTCCTCGTCTGCCAGTCTGCAGTGGAGAGCCGGGCGCTGGCGCCAGGGTGCTCTTTGTCCCCCTTGGGACTGGGGGGGGGGCTGGGATGTGAGGGCGGAAGACGGGGAGTGGCCGGGGAGGGCCCTTTGCCCGGGGCCCTAATCCCCCCTCTCCCTCCCCTTCCCCTGTGCGGCCCTGGGCAGTGAGGAGGCAGCGGCCTCGGTGGCCACAGTGGCCCCTGTGGCTCAGCCCCCTTAAATGTGC
The DNA here is from genome assembly GCF_048593235.1 of Sminthopsis crassicaudata. Classification (NCBI taxonomy): domain Eukaryota; kingdom Metazoa; phylum Chordata; class Mammalia; order Dasyuromorphia; family Dasyuridae; genus Sminthopsis; species Sminthopsis crassicaudata. The sequence continues at coordinate 638,038 of NC_133623.1, read as the reverse complement.
TCTTGGGCCACCTCTGAAGCCCGCTCCGGGCCCTGATCTCAGCAAGACAGACACGGCGAGAATGGTCTAGAGTCTTTATTGTGGCGAGAATGGTCTGGAGTCTTTATTGTGGCGAGAATGGTCTAGAGTCTTTATTGTGGAGAGAATGGTCTAGAGTCTTTATTGTGGAGAGAATGGTCTGGAGTCTTTATTGTAGCGAGAATGGTCTGCAGTCTTTATTGTGGCGAGAATGGTCTAGAGTCTTTATTGTGGAGAGAATGGTCTGGAGTCTTTATTGTGGCGAGAATGGTCTAGAGTCTTTATTGTGGCGAGAATGGTCTGGAGTCTTTATTGTAGCGAGAATGGTCTGGAGTCTTTATTGTGGCGAGAATGGTCTGGAGTCTTTATTGTGGAGAGAATGGTCTAGAGTCTTTATTGTGGCGAGAATGGTCTGGAGTCTTTATTGTGGCGAGAATGGTCTGGAGTCTTTATTGTGGCGAGAATGGTCTGGAGTCTTTATTGTGGAGAGAATGGTCTAGAGTCTTTATTGTGGAGAGAATGGTCTGGAGTCTTTATTGTAGCGAGAATGGTCTGGAGTCTTTATTGTAGCGAGAATGGTCTGGAGTCTTTATTGTGGCGAGAATGGTCTAGAGTCTTTATTGTGGAGAGAATGGTCTAGAGTCTTTATTGTGGCGAGAATGGTCTGGAGTCTTTATTGTGGCGAGAATGGTCTGGAGTCTTTATTGTGGCGAGAATGGTCTGGAGTCTTTATTGTGGCGAGAATGGTCTGGAGTCTTTATTGTGGCGAGAATGGTCTGGAGTCTTTATTGTGGCGAGAATGGTCTGGAGTCTTTATTGTGGCGAGAATGGTCTGGAGTCTTTATTGTGGCGAGAATGGTCTGGAGTCTTTATTGTGGCGAGAATGGTCTGGAGTCTTTATTGTGGCGAGAATGGTCTGGAGTCTTTATTGTGGAGAGAATGGTCTAGAGTCTTTATTGTGGCGAGAATGGTCTGGAGTCTTTATTGTGGCGAGAATGGTCTGGAGTCTTTATTGTGGCGAGAATGGTCTGGAGTCTTTATTGTGGAGAGAATGGTCTAGAGTCTTTATTGTGGAGAGAATGGTCTGGAGTCTTTATTGTAGCGAGAATGGTCTGGAGTCTTTATTGTAGCGAGAATGGTCTGGAGTCTTTATTGTGGCGAGAATGGTCTGGAGTCTTTATTGTGGCGAGAATGGTCTGGAGTCTTTATTGTGGCGAGAATGGTCTGGAGTCTTTATTGTGGCGAGAATGGTCTGGAGTCTTTATTGTGGCGAGAATGGTCTGGAGTCTTTATTGTGGCGAGAATGGTCTGGAGTCTTTATTGTGGCGAGAATGGTCTGGAGTCTTTATTGTGGCGAGAATGGTCTGGAGTCTTTATTGTGGCGAGAATGGTCTGGAGTCTTTATTGTGGCGAGAATGGTCTAGAGTCTTTATTGTGGAGAGAATGGTCTGGAGTCTTTATTGTGGCGAGAATGGTCTGGAGTCTTTATTGTGGCGAGAATGGTCTAGAGTCTTTATTGTGGAGAGAATGGTCTGGAGTCTTTATTGTAGCGAGAATGGTCTAGAGTCTTTATTGTGGCGAGAATGGTCTGGAGTCTTTATTGTGGCGAGAATGGTCTGGAGTCTTTATTGTGGCGAGAATGGTCTAGAGTCTTTATTGTGGCGAGAATGGTCTGGAGTCTTTATTGTGGCGAGAATGGTCTAGAGTCTTTATTGTGGCGAGAATGGTCTGGAGTCTTTATTGTGGAGAGAATGGTCTGGAGTCTTTATTGTGGCGAGAATGGTCTGGAGTCTTTATTGTGGAGAGAATGGTCTGGAGTCTTTATTGTGGCGAGAATGGTCTGGAGTCTTTATTGTGGAGAGAATGGTCTGGAGTCTTTATTGTGGAGAGAATGGTCTGGAGTCTTTATTGTGGCGAGAATGGTCTGGAGTCTTTATTGTGGCGAGAATGGTCTGGAGTCTTTATTGTGGCGAGAATGGTCTGGAGTCTTTATTGTGGAGAGAATGGTCTGGAGTCTTTATTGTGGCGAGAATGGTCTGGAGTCTTTATTGTGGCGAGAATGGTCTGGAGTCTTTATTGTGGCGAGAATGGTCTGGAGTCTTTATTGTGGCGAGAATGGTCTGGAGTCTTTATTGTGGCGAGAATGGTCTGGAGTCTTTATTGTGGCGAGAATGGTCTGGAGTCTTTATTGTGGCGAGAATGGTCTAGAGTCTTTATTGTGGCGAGAATGGTCTGGAGTCTTTATTGTGGCGAGAATGGTCTAGAGTCTTTATTGTGGCGAGAATGGTCTGGAGTCTTTATTGTGGAGAGAATGGTCTGGAGTCTTTATTGTGGCGAGAATGGTCTGGAGTCTTTATTGTGGAGAGAATGGTCTGGAGTCTTTATTGTGGCGAGAATGGTCTGGAGTCTTTATTGTGGAGAGAATGGTCTGGAGTCTTTATTGTGGAGAGAATGGTCTGGAGTCTTTATTGTGGCGAGAATGGTCTGGAGTCTTTATTGTGGCGAGAATGGTCTGGAGTCTTTATTGTGGCGAGAATGGTCTGGAGTCTTTATTGTGGAGAGAATGGTCTGGAGTCTTTATTGTGGAGAATGGTCTGGAGTCTTTATTGTGGCGAGAATGGTCTGGAGTCTTTATTGTGGCGAGAATGGTCTGGAGTCTTTATTGTGGCGAGAATGGTCTGGAGTCTTTATTGTGGCGAGAATGGTCTGGAGTCTTTATTGTGGCGAGAATGGTCTGGAGTCTTTATTGTGGCGAGAATGGTCTGGAGTCTTTATTGTGGCGAGAATGGTCTGGAGTCTTTATTGTGGAGAGAATGGTCTGGAGTCTTTATTGTGGCGAGAATGGTCTGGAGTCTTTATTGTGGAGAGAATGGTCTGGAGTCTTTATTGTGGCGAGAATGGTCTGGAGTCTTTATTGTGGAGAGAATGGTCTAGAGTCTTTATTGTGGCCCAGCCCTGCTCTTAGTGCAGGAGGCAGGAGAGCCAGCAGGAGGACGGCCAGTGAGGGAGCGCCTGTCTTCCGGTCCTCCTGGGCCCTTTACACCTTACTGTAATGACGTCACTGCAGCACACTATTAGGTGTGACCTAGAGAACCATTATCTCCTCAATTCCTCTGAGTTAACATGTTGTGCCACAGTCTCCTTGAGCCGGTCTCCCTCAGTTTCCCTCATTGTCCTGACTGAGTTTCCCTGAATTGTTCTATCTCAGCTTCCTTAGCTGTTCTGCCTCAGTCCCCTAAGTGGTAACCCCCCCTACCCCCTGGTTCATTAAGACTGAGGACCATTTGCTCTAAGGTTATAAATTGTCAATGGGAGATGAGGAGCAGATCAGACTTCCTGGCTCCTGGCTCCTTCTGCCCCCAAGAATTTATGACACTGACCCTCTAAAATATTCCAAGAAACAAGACTATCACGGACACTTCACTGACATCTTGACTTCTGTTATTCAAACATCCTGACTCTGGCTTTTAGTAAAAATTTACAACTCCCCCCCCCCCCCCATCCTGAAAAGGCTTCTAATTTTCCCGCTCTTTTTCCTTCCCTTTGTCTGAAGAGCTATAAAAGTGTTTATCGTTCCCCCATTCATCACTGGATACTTTGAGACGAGAGTCCTGTCCAGTCAATTAAACTCTCCAATTAATAAAATATTAAAAAACCCTCTAATCTCTCTCTTGCCTCAGTTTCTCCGGCATTACAAATACCTTGTTTGAAGTCCACTTCTCCAGAGTTCCGGCCCTCTCCATGATCCCTGGCACTCAGAGCCACCGGGTTATTCGCAGACCCCCAAGGCTTTCTGCGCCCGGCCACCTTTGGGGTGCTGGCAGTGTTTAACAACCGGCTGTCTGAGGAGGGCCACGCTGAAGTTAAATCTCCATTTGTGACCCCGCGCCGGAGCCCTTGCTCAGGTCTAGTTCAGCAGCAGACGGGCCTCTCTGGTGATTTTGCCCATTTGCTTGAGGTGTGAATGCTTCTGGAGGCCTCGGATTGACCGGGTTGACCCGTGCAGCTCGCCTGTTCCCCATGCTTGCCATGACCCGCCACTCCATCTCTGTGGCAGTCCTTCCAGCCCCCCCCCCCCCGCCCCCCGGGGCAGCCTCCTCTGCTCCCTCCTCCTAGAAGAGGAAGCATTTCTTCCAGGCCTTAAGGGGTGACCAGGATTTCCCCAAGCTGGGGGAGGGGTGGGATGGCCTAGGGGCACAGGCAGGGGAGCCTTGTGAAGGGAAGCTGGGGTGTAGGCTGGGACTGGCCACATGGGGAGGGCCCTGAGCGCCCTTGAGCTTGATTTTGAAATTGACACGGAGGGACACCCAGCTGCCCTAAATAATTCTGGTGCCATATTTGTTTTCACGGACACCCAGGAGTGGGATGGGGGTGGGGCGGGGGTGGTCAGAAAGAACCGGAATGGAGGGCCCCTGAACCAGGAAGTCACCCGTGGACAGATGTCGAGGACAGGGCAGGGTGCCCCCAGACACAAAGGTTCGTCTCCACCTTGTGGGAACAAAAGCCTGGAAGGCCCAGGACCAGATGCCCAGCAGCGGGGCCAGCCCAAGGAACTGGTGATTTCATGTAAGGGCATCTCCTTATCCAGGAAGAACTGATAATGATGCCGGATTCTGGGAAGCTCAGGAAGACTTGTTGGAAGGAACAGTGGTCCAAGAGAACCATTGCTGGAGAGGCAAGAGAACGTGAAGCAGGAGTGGGGAATCTTTTTTGTGCCCAGGGCCCTCTGGGTATTTAGAACAGCATTCGAGGGCCAGCTTAAAAGCTGAAGCAATGGGAGGTTGTGGTACGTTGCTTTCAGCTCTTCAGGGCCTGTGGTCGCCTTGACAGAGCCGGACCAAATGGTTTTGTGGGCCTTATGCAGTTCCCAAGCCAAGCATCCCTCCCTGATGTAAAGGGAAACAGATGCTGAAGGACATGGGGACTTGCCAATGAGATGATGCAAACTTGAGTCCAGGGGGGCTGCTGACGAGCCTTGGCTGGACTGTGGGTACAGAAGGAGGCGCCCGTGCTTGACTGCCCCCCTCCATTAAAAGCCAACTCCTCTGGTCTCCCCGCTTGGACATGTGTGAGTTTGTGCTCTCAACCTGTGTGTGTGTGTGTGTGTGTGTGTGTGTGTGTGAGACCCGGCACAGGCAGGGATGGCACATGGAGGGTTGGCGACTACCATGGCTCTCCAGGCCTTGGAAGGGTGGGGCCCAGGCACCATATTCAGTACTCGAGTGGTGGCTAAGAACTCCAAGAGTTTGGTGTGCACTCATTCAATGCCAGCTTGGTGGCACAGTGGATGGAGCCCTGAGCCTGGAGACAAGAATATCTGAGTGCCAATCTGGCCCCAGAAGCTTCCTGGCTGAGTCATTTTACCCTGTTTGCCTCAGTTTCCTCATGTGTAAAATGAGCTGGAGAAGGAAATGGCCAAACCACTGCAATATCTCTTCCTGGAAAACCCCAAGTGGAGTCACAGGGTCGGACACACCTAAAATGACTGAAGAACAGCATCCCCCGCCATCGCCTCTTCCCCCAAGCCCTCGACCCTGTGCCCCCTCCTGGCTACTGCAGTCCATTCCCACCGCTGCCGGCCCTCCGATGACCTTCTCTCCCGCAGCTTGCGCTTCTAGATTTGACTTAGAGAGAAAACAAGGCACACCCGCTCCATCTCCCCCTAGTCGCAGACGGAGCCTGGCTCTCAGTAACCCCGTCTGGAAGGGCTCCCCCTGCCCCCACCCCGGGATGTCCAAGGGACGCTCTGTCCCTCCCAGGCCTTTCTCTCAAAAGCTCCAGAGCGGCAGGGATGGTGGTGTCCATGAAGCCTCAGGCTTGGGCTGTGGAGGACTGGGATCGGCCCCCACTTTTATAAGCCAGAGCGAGGGGTTCCAGGGCTCCTGAAGAAGAAGACTGAGGCAGCCGGGAGCTGTGCCCTGCTCTGGTCCGGGAGTGCCCACGTGGTTCTGCCCACATGGGCCTGTCACCCCGTCCATCCTCGGGTCAAAGACCTTTGCCCCGCCCCCCGCCCGTGCCCATGCCCGGCTGTGGCCCCGCTAGGGCCCAGTCCGGGCTTGCAGGCCCGCCCTGCCTGGGCCCCCCTCTCCTGCTGCCAGGCTGCCAGTGGCCAGAGCAGGAAATCTTGTTGCCGTCTCCCTGGGAGCGGCTCCCAAGCCATTTCTGAGGCTCTGCTGCCATCTAGCGAAAGTTGGTGGGATGCTCCCGATGACGGCTCGTGCTCTGCTTTTGTGCAGCTGCTTGCTCTTGCCCACTGCGGAGGAAGATGCTCAGAGGCCTGGAGCATTCGTCCCCCTGGCCAGGCGCCTCCCCAGGCACGCCAGGGGCAGCCGAGAAGACAGAACTGAGGTGGAAACCGAAAACCAGGGCCTGCCGGCTCCAAGGAGTGCCCCATGTTAGGTGCCACACCGAGGCCTGAGGCCTGCAATGTGCTGGCTCCTTGGGGAGCTGGGGAGCTCTTCTGGAAGCGCCATTTGTGTCCATAGCAGCCATCGTGCCCGGAACGCCAGCATCAGGTGAGTCTTTGAGATTCTCCACTACTCCTTGGGGAGTACACCTGGAAGGACCGGAGACTTATTGTGCTTATCAGGTCAATGACGGCCCACGGGAATCCCCAGCCACCTCGCCTTGAACTGTCTGTTTTTCACAAGGGCACCTCAAACTCTTGTCGAAACGGTGGCTCGTTCTCTCTCCTATGTCCCCGACTCCCTCACCCAATTTGTTGTTGTTCAGTGCTTTCGGTCGTGTCCAATTCTCTGTCGTCCCCTTTGGGGTTTTCCTGGTAAATATAGTGCAGTGGTTGGCCATTCCTCCTCCAGCTCATTTTACAGATGAGGAAACTGAAGCAGACCAGGGTAAGTGACTTGCGCAGGGTCATACAATTATAAGTGCCTGAGGGCAGATTGCAAGTCAGGAAGATGTCTTTCTGACTCCAAGCAAGGCACTCTCTGCCCCTCTGTATACTTAATAGAATTCTATTTTATTTTGTCAGTTACACGTACAAGTAATTTTCAATATTTATCTTTGTAAGATTTGTAGTTCCAAGTTTTTCTCCTTCCTTCTTTTTTTCCCTCCCCCTTACCCAAGACAGCAAGCAATCTGATAGAGGTTATACTTGTACAGTCCCATTAAACATATTTCCACATTGACAGGTTGTGAAAGAAGAATTTGAACAAGAGGGCAAGATTATGAGAAACGAAAAAAAAACCCAAAATGAAAATAGTATCCTTCAATTTGTTTTCCGACTCCATAGTTATTTATCTGAATATCCCTTTCCATTCCAAGTGTCTTGGCTCATTGGCATGCTGAGATGAGTGAATTCGATCAAAGTTGATCGTCTGTCTGGTGTCCCTGTTACCGTGTACAATGTTCTCCCGTTTCTGCTTGCTTCACTCAGCATCATTTCACGTACGTCTCTCCAGGCTTTTCTGAAATCAGCCCGCTCATCATTCCTTATACAACAATAAAATTCCATTACATTCAAGTACCTCGATTTGTTCAGCCGTTCCCCAACTGGGCATCCCCTCAATTCCCAATTCTTTGCTGCCACAAAAAGATCCGGTCTAAATATTTTTGTACATAAGGGTCTTTTCCCCCTTTTCCTGATCTCTTTGGGATACAGACCTAGTCATGAGACTCATGGATCAAAGGGTATGTATATCCATTGTTTCACATAGCTACTCCTATCCCCACTTTTGGCCATTAGATGTTTTTTTGGTCATCTGTGAGTAGCCTAAACTCTTCTGTCTTCGTCTTGTTCTGCATTCAATGCCTCTATCCAGTGGATAGAGTCTATATTAGAGATCCAGATACCCTCATCCAGATAGTATAATGCCATGTCTAGCGAGGTGAGAGTAGACAGGGAAAAAGACAAGTCGACGGAAGAAAAGAGTAGAAAAATGAGTACAGAAGAATTAAAGGAGAAAAGTTTTAAGATTTATGAAAAAAGTTCCTTCTCCTAATATTATGAGATAAGGAGTGTAAGTGTAGCAAGGCCTATTCTCCCACATGTGGCAGGGGCGTATTGTGTGTTGAAAGGAGGCAGAATAGACAGCTCTAGCTTCTTTTTCCCCCAATCTTCTCTGTGAAAATTTTTTAATAAAAGTTTTTTTTATTTCAAAACATATACAGAGATGGTTTTCAATATTCACCCTTGCAAAACCTTGTGTTCCAATTTTTTTCTCCATCCCTTCCCCCAGACAGCAAGTAATCCAACATAAGTCATTAAACATGTGCAGTTCTTCTATACATATTTCCACAATTATTGTGCTGCATAAGAAAAAGATCAAAAAGGAAAAAGAATGAGAAAGAAAACAAAATGCAAGCAAACAACAAGAAAAAGCTGAAAATACAATGTTATGATCCCCACCCAGTCCCCACAGCTCTCTCTCTGGGTGCAGATAGCTCTCTCCTTCACAAGATCATTGGAAATGGTCTGAATCATCTCATTGCTGAGAAGGCTCCTGTTCATCAAAATTGATCATGTAAAATCTTGTTGTCATGTATCATGATGTTCTAGTTCTACTCATGTCACTAGCATCAGTTTAGGCCTCTCTGAAATCCTCCTGCTGGTCATTTCTTTTTCTTTTTCTTTTTTTAAATTTTATTTATAAATTTTTTTGACATATATGCATGAGTAATTTTTTTAATAACATCCCTTGTATTCATTTTTTTCCAGATTTTCTCCTTCCTCCCTCTACTCCCTCCCCCCAATGGCAGGTAATCCCATACATTTTACATGTGTTACAATATAAACTAGATACAATATATGTGTGTAAATACCATTTTCTTGTTGCACATTAATTATTAGCTTCCGAAGGTACAAGTAGCCTGGGTAGATAGACAGTAGTGCTAACAATTTACATTCGCTTCCCAGTGTTCCTTCTCTGGGTGTAGCTGTTTCTGTCCATCATTGATCAACTGGAAGTGAGTTGGATCTTCTTTATGTTGAAGATATCCACTTCCATCAGAATACATCCTCATACAGCATTGTTGTTGAAGTGTATAGTGATCTCCTGGTCCTGCTCATTTCACTCAGCATCAGTTGATGTAAGTCTCTCCAAGCCTCTCTGTATTCCTCCTGCTGGTCATTTCTTACAGAGCAATAATATTCCATAACCTTCATATACCATAATTTACCCAACCATTCTCCAATGGATGGACATCCATTCATCTTCCAGTTTCTAGCCAGTACGAAAAAAGTTGCCACAAACATTTTGGCACATACAGGTCCCTTTCCCCTCCTCAGTATTTCTTTGGGATATAAGCCCAATAACAGCAATGCTGGTCGAAGGGTATGTACAGTTTGATAACTTTTTGGGCATAATTACAGATTGCTCTCCAGAATGGCTGGATTCTTTCACAACTCCACCAACAATGCATCTGTGTCCCAGTTTTCCCACATCCCCTCCAACATTCATCATTATTTGTTCCTGTCATCTTAGCCAATCTGACAGGTGTGTAGTGGTATCTCAGAGTTGTCTAATTTGCATTTCTCTGATCAGTAGTGATTTGGAACACTCTTTCATGTGAGTGGATATAGTTTCAATTTCTTCCTCTGAGAATTGTCTGTTCATATCCTTTGACCATTTATCCATTGGAGAATGGTTCGGTTTCTTATAGATTAGGGTCAGTTCTCTATAGATTTTGGAAATGAGACCTTTGTCAGAATCTTTAACTTTAAAAATATTTTCCCAATCTGTTACTTCCCTTCTAATCTTGTTTTCATTAGTATTGTTTGTACAGAAACTTTTTAGTTTGATGTAATCAAAATCTTTTTGTGATCAATAATGATCTCTAATTCTCCTCTGGTCATAAATTCCTTCCTCCTCCACAGGTCTGAGAGGTAGACTATTCTCTGTTCCTCTAATCTATTTATGATCTCATTCTTTATGCCTAAATCATGGACCCCTTTTGATCTTATCTTGGTATATGGTGTTAAGTGTGGATCCATATCTAATTTCTGCCATACTAATTTCCAGTTTTCCCAACAGTTTTTTTCCAAATAATGAATTTTTGTCCCTAATGTTGGTATCTTTGGGTTTGTCAAAGATTAGATTGCTATAGATGTACCCTTTTTTGTCCTTTGTATCTAATCTGTTCCACTGATCTACCGGTCTATTTCTTAGCCAGTACCAAATGGTTTTGGTGACTGCTGCTATATAATATAGCTTTAGATCAGGTACACTTAGACCACCTTCCTCTGAGTTTTTTTTTTTTTTCATTAGTTCCCTTGCAATTCTCGACCTTTTATTCTTCCATATGAATTTTGTTGTTATTTTTTCTAGGTCATTAAAATAGTTTCTTGGGAGGCTGATTGGTATAGCACTAAATAAAGAGATTAGTTTGGGGAGTATTGTCATCTTTATTATATTCGCTCGGCCTATCCAAGAGCACTGAATGTCTTTCCAATTATTTAAATCTGACTTCATTTTTGTGGCATGTGTTTTGTAATTTTTCTCATGTAATTCCTTGACTTTTCTTTGGTAGATGGATTCCCAAATACTTTATACTCTCAACATTTGTTTGGAATGGAATTTCTCTTTGTATCTCTTGCTGTTGCATTTTGTTGGTGATGTATAAGAATGCTGAGGATTTATGTTGATTTATTTTGTATCCTGCCACTTTGCTGAAATTTTGAATTATTTCTAGTAGCTTTTTAGCAGAGTCTTTGGGGTTCTCTAAGTATACCATCATGTCATCTGCAAAGAGCGATAGTTTGATTTCCTCATTTCCTACTCTAATTCCTTGAATCCCTTTCCCGGCTCTTATTGCTGAGGCTCTGCCGGTCATTTCTTACAGAACAATAATATTCCATAACATTCATAGACCATGACTTATTCAGTCATTCCCCAGCTGATGGGCATCCACTCGTCCACTCAGTTTCCAGTTCCTTGCCACTACAAAAAGGGTCGCCACAAATCTTTTTGCACATGTGGGTCCTTTTCCCCTTTTTATGATCTTTTTTGGGATACAGGCCCAGTAGAGACACTGCTGGGTCAAAGGATGTGACAGCTTTATAGCCTCCCCCTCCTACTCTTCTCAAAGGGAGACTTTCCTTCTGGCCATGAGGGGAAACAGGAGGTTGGGGCTGTTCTCCTCTCCTCAGAGTAGAATCCTGGGTAAAATTATGACGATGTGTTCCATTAACTATTGTTAGCCTGGGAGATGTCATTTTCAGATTCAAGCTAAACTTTTGATTGCTGTTCGTTAAGAAGGAAGGGAGGCCTCAGGCTTAATATCCAGGGTTTCACTCCCTTTCACCAAATATCAATTCTACAATGAACCCATTTATCCAAGCCGGTCAGAAATCAGAGTAAGTATATGTAGGAAACCTAATATCAGACAATACAAAGTGAGGGAGCTCACCCACTGGATATGAAGCAAGTCTGAGAAGGAGAGACAGAGAGAGACACCCAGAGACAGAGAGACAGACAGAGACAGAGAGAGACAGAGACACAGAGAGACAGAGACACAGAGACAGAAAAGAGACAGAGACACAGAGACAGAGACACAGAAAAAGAGAGACAGAGAGAGAGAGAGAGAAGAAGAAAGAGCATGCTAGATTTTACCCAAGGGGAAGTCCCTGAAGTCACTAGTCTAGCTTACTGGGTATAGGAACATGATGGAGAGTACCAGCTCCTCTCACGTCAACTACTCCCCAGTCTTTTCCTTCTACAATCTGAAGTGCGGTTGGACTCCTCCATCTTGCTTCTTCAAACTAGAAACCAGAAGCAGTGGGAGCACTTGCAGCCTTCAGGTCAAGAAACCTGAAGAAAACCCTGAAGAGTGCCTCTGGGTGCCCCTCTGGATGATCCCACCCCACCCCTCGTGCAGGGGAATAAGGAGAACGGCCCATACAGAGACTGCCGATCGCTCTCTTCTGGGAGGAGATCTGCTGTCTCAACCCTTTACAAACTACTGCGTGTGGCAACCCCGGAGGCCAATGAAACAGCTTGATGAAGGTTTGGTGACTGGCATTCGCCAGTGGAGTGGGCCTTGAACTCAGAGCCAGTGGGCTCACGGGACATCATGCAATCCGAGCTCTTAATTTCAAAAGAGGAAACGGAGACCCTGGGAGGGCAAGGACTTTGTCTGGGCTCCCTGATAGCAAGGAATTCAGCCTCCAGAGCCTGACCTTTCTCCATTCAGTCTAGTCTCAGGAAGCAAGATGAATGACTGAAGTGTTTATTAAGTGCTCCCCAAGTGCCAAGCTCTGTGCTAATTGCTGGGGAGCCAAAGGAAAAAACTCCCATGATCCCTGCCCCCGAGGAGCTCCTATTCTTCAGCTGCCAGTCTGATGCAAGTAAATGGCTCATGGTCCTTAGGGTGGAGCTCCACAGCAGGTGCTCAGGCCTTCATGTCTCTCCTTTCCACTGCTAAGAATGGCCAGGCTCTGCTGGGAGCCACTGGACTCTGGTAGGCAGGACTGTGGGCCTCGGGAGGGGTGGCCATAGGCCCTGTGGGAACAGGCAGTCCCCGGAGTGTACCTCCCCGGGGTTAGCTCCGCAGCTGAAGGCCCCCGGCTCTTGGGCTCAAGCAGGTGATGGTGGTCAAGGAGTGGTGGTTGTTTGCCTGGCCTGGAGCATACTGCCTCCTTTCACTCCTCTCTCTCCTGTCTCTCTGTCTCCTATCTCTGGGTCTCCTGTTTCTCTGTCTCTCTGTCTCCTGTCTTCTCTGTGTCTGTGTCTCTTCTATTTCTCTGTCTCTCTATCTCTGTCTCCTGTGTCTTTGTCTCTGTGTCTCTCCTCTCTGTGTATCTTTTGTTCTCTCTCTGTCTCTGTGTCTCCTGTCTTCTCTGTCTCTGTCTCTTGTCTCTGGGTCTCCTGTTTCTCTGTCTCGGTGTCACCTGTCTTCTCTGTGTCTGTCTCTCTTCTATTTCTCTGTCTCTGTCTCTGTCTCTGTGTCTCCTGTCTTCTCTGTCTCTGTATCTCTTCTGTCTCTGTCTCTCTGCCTATCTGTCTCTTTTTTTTCTGTCTCTCTCTCTCTCTCTCTCTCTCTCTGAAGGTGCCTTAAGGTTTGGGGAGAATGGGAAACAAAGGAGAAAGGATGGGAGACTGAGGCACAGAATCAGAGTACAGATGGAAAGAGTGGAGGAGTGAATGCTCAGGCCAGAGCAGAGGAGGCGGTGCGCGTTTAGCACGCAGACTGGGTATGTTGGCACCCGGCAACCTGTTGGCCTTTCCCCTTTCTTCAGAGGGCAGAGTACTAGCACCCGATTCGGAATCCTGCCTCAGAAGCTTGTGAGCCACATGACCCCGGTTCGGTCACTTAAGCTGCTGGGACTCGCTTTGCTGGTCTGCAGTGGTGGTTATCGCACTCAATAAGATCCTTCCTGAGTCCCTAAAGTCCCAGTTCCAACTCTTGGATACTATCAAAGCAGAGAGGATTAGGGAAGCAGAGGAAGCAAGGGGGGAAGGGGAGAGGAAGAAGAGCAGGAAGGAGAAAGCAGAAGGTCAGGAGAACCTGCAGGCCACGGGCAGCTTGGGTGGCAGAGTCGGCCCATGGGGCTTGTGGGCAGGGTGGTGTCACAGGACGAAGGCTGAGTAGGGGCTCCCCAGCAGCTTCTCCACGTCCTGAGGCTTCACCCTCCAACAGAGGCTCCTGGACAGCCAGTCCTGGCCCAGGCCAGCGGGAGCCAGGGGCACAGTGGCGCCTCGTGGCCTTTCTAGCCAGGCCCCGCTCACGGTTTGCTTCACAAGGAGATCAGTGTGCTGGAACTGACCTGTGGGGACACACGGACAGAGAGAGATTCAGGTAGCCCTCGGGCCCTGTCCTGGGCCTCCTCTGCCTTCCCTTCCACCAGATGGGGGTGAGGACCCAGCTACGGGGTATGGGGGTGATGGGCCAAAGGCTTTGGTCCATCCACAGTCTTGTGTGTTTGCCAGACTGGAATTCTAGCTCTCCTTACCAGAAAGGGTCTTGGAGGCTGGGGTCACATGGGGGGGTGGCCTGGGGGGACAGAGGAGTGTGCTTTGTGCACATATGGGGAGAAGGGGTGGAGGCTAGATGGTGGAAGGCCTTGGGTTCCGGGAGAGGAAATGATGACAGCCACTTCTCACCCAGGAGGCCCCGAGCAGAGTGGCTCAGGCCGTGCCCATTAACTATGTAGAACCCAAGATGGGGGCGCCGCAGGACCGTGGGGTGCCTGTCCCGATGCCTCCTGACAAGGAACTCGAGGTGCGGACTGAGGCGGACGGTGAAGATACTTCTGTGCTGTAGAATCAGCTCCAGGCCAGGCCCGGGCTGAAAGGTGAGAAGAGGCTGGTCCCAGCTGAATCTCTTGGTCAGGCCCTCCATCTTGAGGTCGACCTGGTGGGGGCTCACATGGATAACAAAAGGGGCCTTGAGTCTCCTCACAGCCACCACGATCCTGTCAAGGTAGGTGCGGGTCCGGTGCTCGTGGCCTGGCTTCGGAGGTGCCCCGACGAGGTGGCCGCTGACCTGCAGCCCTGGAGTCGGGGGAGAAACGGATATTCCCTCAGATGCCCACCAGCATCACAGAGAGGAAGCGATGACGCCTGTCCAGAGATGGACAAGGACAGGGAGGGCTGGCTGGGCTGGAGCTGAGGCTGGATACAGACCTAGGATGATTGGCTTGGCAGGGTTGGGAGAGCGGGCTTGTGCGGCTCAAGTTCTGGGGAGTTGGCCACGTCTCTCTCCTGGGATCTTTCACAATTTACACTCGGACTCTGTGATTTAAGAGATTTCAGAGGCCCTCGTGTCCAGGTATCTCACTTTATAGGGGAGACTGGCAGGTGCCCCCAAGGGGCAGGGGAAAATAGCATTTAGAGTTGGAAGGAACCCCAGAGACCACCTGGTCCAGTGCCCTCATTTTATTGCCGAGGGAACAGTCCCAGCATAGAAGCGTTGGCAGTGCCCATTGCCTGTCACACATCTCAACCCTGGCCACACAATTTATATCCCAACCTCAGACAAGCCACTCTGCTTGTCAGCTTGCTCCGTTTTTGTTTCTCTTCAGCTCTTCCTTGAAGCTTTTGTTCGTTTGCCTCTCTATGGATCTCCAGCTCACTATAGGCCTATCTCCGACTCACCATAGGTCTATCTCTGGCTCATGGCAGGCCTATCTCTGACTCACCATAGGTCTATCTCTGGCTCATTGTAGGTCTATTCTCTTGGTAAGGCTCACTAAATGTGCCTTTCTGTCATCTCCCATATCTCTGGCTCTTTCTGTGGGTCTGATATTCTTGTCATTTGTCTCTGGCTTTTTGGAGTCTTCTCCCTGTTTTTCTGCATTTGTGTAGATAGATTTCTGTAGGGTCGGATTCAATTTTGTAGACATTTAAAAAAGACACAGTGTTATCTGGTTTCTGCCCTTTTCTGGTCACTCTCTCAGCACCACGTGGCAAGGGGCCACATGGGATCGATGGCCATTTTGTCATTTTCTATCTTGAATGTATTGTTATGGCCATCATAGCCTTTGCCAATAGGCTGGCAGTGGATGATGATTTTAGATTTCAAGAATTCCTCCAGCAATTTAGTCCCTCCCCTTCCTTTTCCTTCCCTTCCCCCCCTCTGAAATTGTGGGAGACCACACACAAGCATTACTCTGGGTGTCCATGTCGTTATTGGAGGACTTCCCAAACTAGTGGGGTCCCGGAGGCACAGCAGCATTGTACTGTCTGCAGTGTACCTCACGGGGAGCTTTGGGGTCTTGAATTCACTCCCTCGCCTGCCCTTGCTCACCCTCCCGGCAGGGAGGGACTGCTGCAGTCCATTGCTCAGCAGATGGGCCTGTAGTCCTGCGCACTGTCCTCAATGCTTACATGGCAATTTGTTCTTTTGACTTTCTGGAACTGTGAGTTCTGGCGTTCTTCTGTGAATAGCAATGATGGCGCCTTCTTCTGTCTGTGCAGGGAGGGTATTGGTAAAGCAAGACCTTCTCTACCAGAATGTTAGAAAGCCCTGACCTCTTCCCCCTTCCCACTCCCAACTTTAGGGTCTCAAGGAAAATCTTTGGAGCCCAGATTCCATTACTCCCCTTTCCCAACAGCCCTTGGAAGTGAAGGAAAGCATTTCAAAGAGAAAGCCCTTTATATACTTTTCGTTTCCCTCCAGTCTCTACGCAATGTTGCCGTTTCACTATTTCGTCTCCTGTGGCTAAAGTGCAGTGACGATCTCTTCTTGTTTCTGTGACCGTGACAAGGCTCAGCTCGGCATTTTGTTTTTTAAACCTGACTTCTAAGAGGCCGATTTCTATACCTGATTGAAGATATAGTTGTACAGAAGGAGATGTGTGGGACCCAGAGTCCTAGAGCCTTAATGTAAATCTTGACTCTGCCACTCACTACGTAACTACCCTGATGGTTCACCTCATTGTGCCTCAGTTCCCTCCTCTGCAAAATGAAGCCAGTGGACCAAATCACCTCTGAGATCATGTGGCTCAAGACCGAGATGGGACCGTTTCCTGTCTTCCCACCAAATTACTTGATATAAACGCAGAAAGTGGAGGAAGATAATGTAGGTAGCCAGCTATTAATATGGTAACAAAGTCCCAGTACCCGTTCAGCCTTGTCATCCCTTTCAGAAGTATAAAGCTGGGGACAACTGGGTGGCGCAGTGGGTAGAGCACCAGCCCTGAAGTCAGGAGGACCCGAGTTCAAATTTGGCCTCAGACACTGTGTGACCCTGGGCAAGTCACTTAACCTCAGTTGCCTCAGCAAAAACAAAAGTATAAAGCTATTCTCTGGTTGGATTGGAGAGGCAGCCAGCTGATGGCCAAGTGTAGACTGGCTACCGGAGACCTGGCTAACCCTGCCAAGTCATGGAGACAGGGCAGTTGGTGAGTCCCAGGCGATGAAGGCCAGAAGCAGCTTTGGGGACTGTGAAAGCATGGGGGAGGGCCTTTCCTCTCCTTTACACTCCAATAAGATGATGCCTTCGACTGGGAGCAGAGGTGCCCAGAAACACTGAAAATTGGGGGTTCCTTCACAGGTGGCTTCAAGCCACCCAATCTCGGGCAGCAGAGAGCTAACTGCAAACTCCAGAGAGAGCTAGTCCTGGCAAGGGAGGGTTGAGCAGGGGGAACAGCGAGCCAAGAGTGTCCATCTGAGAGGCCATCTGCTTGGCAGAGACCCAGTGCCCCAGGGGGAGCCCCAAGAAAACTGGAACACAAGAAGGGAGATGAAAGGAGAATGGGCCCTGGGCTCTCAGAGCTGGAGTTGCCTTTCTCACACATTTCATAGTTCTGCCTGAACCCTTAACAAGAAGCCCACAGTGGCTGTTCTTGGGGACTGCAATTCCTGCTGCTATGGTGCCCTGGCTTGGCGGGCTAGCGCTCAGCTTGCCATGTGAGTAGTTGGGGGTAGCTAGGCGTCCGCATTACTGAGCTTATCTTAATAATGAATAGAAACAATAAGCAACCTGTGGTGACTGCTGGGGAGGGCTAGCCCAGGGGGGGGGGGGAATCCATGTACCAAAGAGGCACGCACTGGGGGCTTTCCTCACTCCATGCTGGTGCTCAGTCCTTACATCCTCCCCTAATACTAAATACACGAGGACTGGACGTCTATACCTTTTATTATGTAAGTGATGGAGCCCTGTGTCTTTTATTACACAAGTCCTGATGGCCTGTGTCTTTTATATGCAAGTGCTGGTACCGTGTGTCTTTTATTACATAAGTGCTGGTACCCTGTGTCTTTTATCATGCAAGTGCTGAGCCCTGTGTCTTTTATTATGCGAGTCCTAATGGCCTGTGTCTTTTATTACATGAGTGCTGATGGCCTGTATCTTTTATCATGCGAGTGCTGATATCCCTGTATCTTTTATTTTGTGAGTGCTGATATTCATGTATCTTTTATTATGCGAGTCCTAATGGCCTGTGTCTTTTATTACATAAGTACTGGTACCCTGTGTCTTTTATCATGCGAGTGCTAGAGCCCTGTGTCTTTTATTACACAAGTACTGATGCCCTGTATCTTTAATTACACTAGTGCTAAAGGCCTGTACCTTCTATTACATGAGTGCTGGGAGCCAGTATCTTTTATTACCTCAGTGCTGATGCCCTGTACCTTTTATTTTATGCAAATACTGATGCCATATATCTTTTATTTTGCGAGTCCTAATGGCCTGTGTCTTTTATTCCATATGTGCTGATGGCCTGTATCTTTTATTATGTGAGTCCTAATGGTCTGTGTCTTTTATTACATGAGTACTGGTGCCCTGTGTCTTTTATCATGCAAGTGCTGGTGCCCTGTATATTTTATTACACAAGTACTGATGCCCTCTATCTTTTATTATGTGAGTCCTAATGGCCTGTGTCTTTTATTACATAAGTACTGGTACCCTGTGTCTTTTATCATGCAAGTGCTGGTACCCTGTGTTTTTATCACATAAGTGCTGGTGCCTTGTATCTTTTATTACACAAGTACTGATGCCCTCTATCTTTTATTATGTAAGTCCTAATGGCCTGTGTCTTTTATTACACAAGTACTGGTACCCTGTGTCTTTTATCATGCAAGTGCTAGAGCCCTGTGTCTTTTATTATGCGAGTCCTAATGGCCTGTGTCTTTTATTACATAAGTGCTGGTGCCCTGTGTCTTTTATCATGCAAGTGCTGGTGCCCTGTATATTTTATTACACAAGTATTGATGCCCTCTCTCTTTTATTATGTGAGTCCTAATGGCCTGTGTCTTTTATTACACGCATGCTGGTACCCTGTGTCTTTTTTTACATGAGTACTGATGGCCTGTATCTTTTATTATGTGAGTCCTAATGGCCTGTGTCTTTTATTACATAAGTACTGGTACCCTGTGTCTTTTATCATGCAAGTGCTGGTACCCTGTGTTTTTATCACATAAGTGCTGGTGCCTTGTATCTTTTATTACACAAGTACTGATGCCCTCTATCTTTTATTATGTAAGTCCTAATGGCCTGTGTCTTTTATTACACAAGTACTGGTACCCTGTGTCTTTTATCATGCAAGTGCTAGAGCCCTGTGTCTTTTATTATGCGAGTCCTAATGGCCTGTGTCTTTTATTACATAAGTGCTGGTGCCCTGTGTCTTTTATCATGCAAGTGCTGGTGCCCTGTATATTTTATTACACAAGTATTGATGCCCTCTCTCTTTTATTATGTGAGTCCTAATGGCCTGTGTCTTTTATTACACGCATGCTGGTACCCTGTGTCTTTTTTTACATGAGTACTGATGGCCTGTATCTTTTATTATGCGAGTCCTAATGGCCTCTGTCTTTTATTACATAAGTACTGGTACCCTGTGTCTTTTATCATGCAAGTGCTGGAGCCCTGTGTCTTTTATTACACAAGTACTGATGCCCTGTATCTTTAATTACACTAGTGCTAAAGGCCTGTACCTTCTATTACATGAGTGCTGGGAGCCAGTATCTTTTATTACCTCAGTGCTGATGCCCTGTACCTTTTATTTTATGCAAATACTGATGCCATATATCTTTTATTATGCGAGTCCTAATGGCCTATGTCTTTTATTCCATATGTGCTGATGGCCTGTATCTTTTATTACATAAGTACTGGTACCCTGTGTCTTTTATCATGCAAGTGCTAGAGCCCTGTGTCTTTTATTACACAAGTATTGATGCCCTGTATCTTTTATCATGCAAGTGCTGGTACCCTGTGTCTTTTATTATGCAAGTCCTAATGGCCTGTGTCTTTTATTACATAAGTACTGGTACCCTGTGTCTTTTATCATGCAAGTGCTGGAGCCCTGTGTCTTTTATTACACGAGTACTGATGCCCTCTATCTTTTATATTGCAAGTGCTGGTACCGTGTATCTTTTATTACACAAGTACTGATGCCCTGTATCTTTAATTACACTAGTGCTAAAGGCCTGTACCTTCTATTACATGAGTGCTGGGAGCCAGTATCTTTTATTACCTCAGTGCTGATGCCCTGTACCTTTTATTTTATGCAAATACTGATGCCATATATCTTTTATTTTGCGAGTCCTAATGGCCTGTGTCTTTTATTCCATAAGTGCTGATGGCCTGTATCTTTTATTATGTAAGTCCTAATGGTCTGTGTCTTTTATTACATAAGTACTGGTACCCTGTGTCTTTTATCATGCAAGTGCTGGTGCCCTGTATATTTTATTACACAAGTATTGATGCCCTCTCTCTTTTATTATGCGAGTCCTAATGGCCTGTGTCTTTTATTCCATATGTGCTGATGGCCTGTATCTTTTATTACATAAGTACTGGTACCCTGTGTCTTTTATCATGCAAGTGCTAGAGCCCTGTGTCTTTTATTACACAAGTATTGATGCCCTGTGTCTTTTATTATGAAAGTCCTAATGGCCTCTGTCTTTTATTACATAAGTACTGGTACCCTGTGTCTTTTATCATGCAAGTGCTAGAGTCCTGTGTCTTTTATTACACGAGTACTGATGCCCTGTATCTTTAATTACACTAGTGCTAAAGGCCTGTACCTTCTATTACATGAGTGCTGGGAGCCAGTATCTTTTATTACCTCAGTGCTGATGCCCTGTACCTTTTATTTTATGCAAATACTGATGCCATATATCTTTTATTTTGCGAGTCCTAATGGCCTGTGTCTTTTATTCCATATGTGCTGATGGCCTGTATCTTTTATTATGTAAGTCCTAATGGTCTGTGTCTTTTATTACATAAGTACTGGTACCCTGTGTCTTTTATCATGCAAGTGCTAGAGCCCTGTGTCTTTTATTATGCGAGTCCTAATGGCCTGTGTCTTTTATTACATAAGTGCTGGTGCCCTGTGTCTTTTATCATGCAAGTGCTGGTGCCCTGTATATTTTATTACACAAGTATTGATGCCCTCTCTCTTTTATTATGTGAGTCCTAATGGCCTGTGTCTTTTATTACACGCATGCTGGTACCCTGTGTCTTTTTTTACATGAGTACTGATGGCCTGTATCTTTTATTATGCGAGTCCTAATGGCCTCTGTCTTTTATTACATAAGTACTGGTACCCTGTGTCTTTTATCATGCAAGTGCTGGAGCCCTGTGTCTTTTATTACACGAGTACTGATGCCCTGTATCTTTAATTACACTAGTGCTAAAGGCCTCTACCTTCTATTACATGAGTGCTGGGAGCCAGTATCTTTTATTACCTCAGTGCTGATGCCCTGTACCTTTTATTTTATGCAAATACTGATGCCATATATCTTTTATTATGCGAGTCCTAATGGCCTGTGTCTTTTATTCCATATGTGCTGATGGCCTGTATCTTTTATTACATAAGTACTGGTACCCTGTGTCTTTTATCATGCAAGTGCTAGAGCCCTGTGTCTTTTATTACACAAGTATTGATGCCCTGTGTCTTTTATTATGCAAGTCCTAATGGCCTCTGTTTTTTATTACATAAGTACTGGTACCCTGTGTCTTTTATCATGCAAGTGCTGGTACCGTGTATCTTTTATTACACAAGTACTGATGCCCTGTATCTTTAATTACACTAGTGCTAAAGGCCTGTACCTTCTATTTCATGAGTGCTGGGAGCCAGTATCTTTTATTACCTCAGTGCTGATGCCCTGTACCTTTTATTTTATGCAAATACTGATGCCATATATCTTTTATTTTGCGAGTCCTAATGGCCTGTGTCTTTTATTCCATATGTGCTGATGGCCTGTATCTTTTATTATGTAAGTCCTAATGGTCTGTGTCTTTTATTACATAAGTACTGGTACCCTGTGTCTTTTATCATGCAAGTGCTAGAGCCCTGTGTCTTTTATTATGCGAGTCCTAATGGCCTGTGTCTTTTATTACATAAGTGCTGGTGCCCTGTGTCTTTTATCATGCAAGTGCTGGTGCCCTGTATATTTTATTACACAAGTATTGATGCCCTCTCTCTTTTATTATGTGAGTCCTAATGGCCTGTGTCTTTTATTACACGCATGCTGGTACCCTGTGTCTTTTTTTACATGAGTACTGATGGCCTGTATCTTTTATTATGCGAGTCCTAATGGCCTCTGTCTTTTATTACATAAGTACTGGTACCCTGTGTCTTTTATCATGCAAGTGCTGGTACCGTGTATCTTTTATTACACAAGTACTGATGCCCTGTATCTTTAATTACACTAGTGCTAAAGGCCTCTACCTTCTATTACATGAGTGCTGGGAGCCAGTATCTTTTATTACCTCAGTGCTGATGCCCTGTACCTTTTATTTTATGCAAATACTGATGCCATATATCTTTTATTATGCGAGTCCTAATGGCCTGTGTCTTTTATTCCATAAGTGCTGATGGCCTGTATCTTTTATTATGTGAGTCCTAATGGTCTGTGTCTTTTATTACATAAGTACTGGTACCCTGTGTCTTTTATCATGCAAGTGCTAGAGCCCTGTGTCTTTTATTATGCGAGTCCTAATGGCCTGTGTCTTTTATTACATAAGTGCTGGTGCCCTGTGTCTTTTATCATGCAAGTGCTGGTGCCCTGTATATTTTATTACACAAGTATTGATGCCCTCTCTCTTTTATTATGTGAGTCCTAATGGCCTGTGTCTTTTATTACACGCATGCTGGTACCCTGTGTCTTTTTTTACATGAGTACTGATGGCCTGTATCTTTTATTATGCGAGTCCTAATGGCCTGTGTCTTTTATTACATAAGTACTGGTACCCTGTGTCTTTTATCATGCAAGTGCTGGAGCCCTGTGTCTTTTATTACACAAGTACTGATGCCCTGTATCTTTAATTACACTAGTGCTAAAGGCCTGTACCTTCTATTACATGAGTGCTGGGAGCCAGTATCTTTTATTACCTCAGTGCTGATGCCCTGTACCTTTTATTTTATGCAAATACTGATGCCATATATCTTTTATTTTGCGAGTCCTAATGGCCTGTGTCTTTTATTCCATAAGTGCTGATGGCCTGTATCTTTTATTATGTAAGTCCTAATGGTCTGTGTCTTTTATTACATAAGTACTGGTACCCTGTGTCTTTTATCATGCAAGTGCTGGTGCCCTGTATATTTTATTACACAAGTATTGATGCCCTCTCTCTTTTATTATGTGAGTCCTAATGGCCTGTGTCTTTTATTACACGCATGCTGGTACCCTGTGTCTTTTTTTACATGAGTACTGATGGCCTGTATCTTTTATTATGCGAGTCCTAATGGCCTCTGTCTTTTATTACATAAGTACTGGTACCCTGTGTCTTTTATCATGCAAGTGCTGGAGCCCTGTGTCTTTTATTACACAAGTACTGATGCCCTGTATCTTTAATTACACTAGTGCTAAAGGCCTGTACCTTCTATTACATGAGTGTTGGGAGCCAGTATCTTTTATTACCTCAGTGCTGATGCCCTGTACCTTTTATTTTATGCAAATACTGATGCCATATATCTTTTATTATGCGAGTCCTAATGGCCTGTGTCTTTTATTCCATATGTGCTGATGGCCTGTATCTTTTATTACATAAGTACTGGTACCCTGTGTCTTTTATCATGCAAGTGCTAGAGCCCTGTGTCTTTTATTATGCGAGTCCTAATGGCCTGTGTCTTTTATTACATAAGTGCTGGTGCCCTGTGTCTTTTATCATGCAAGTGCTGGTGCCCTGTATATTTTATTACACAAGTATTGATGCCCTCTCTCTTTTATTATGTGAGTCCTAATGGCCTGTGTCTTTTATTACACGCATGCTGGTACCCTGTGTCTTTTTTTACATGAGTACTGATGGCCTGTATCTTTTATTATGCGAGTCCTAATGGCCTGTGTCTTTTATTACATAAGTACTGGTACCCTGTGTCTTTTATCATGCAAGTGCTGGAGCCCTGTATCTTTTATTACACAAGTACTGATGCCCTGTATCTTTAATTACACTAGTGCTAAAGGCCTGTACCTTCTATTACATGAGTGCTGGGAGCCAGTATCTTTTATTACCTCAGTGCTGATGCCCTGTACCTTTTATTTTATGCAAATACTGATGCCATATATCTTTTATTATGCGAGTCCTAATGGCCTGTGTCTTTTATTCCATAAGTGCTGGTACCCTGTGTCTTTTATTACATAAGTACTGGTACCCTGTGTCTTTTATCATGCAAGTGCTAGAGCCCTGTGTCTTTTATTACACAAGTATTGATGCCCTGTATCTTTTATCATGCAAGTGCTGGTACCCTGTGTCTTTTATTATGCGAGTCCTAATGGCCTGTGTCTTTTATTACATAAGTACTGATACCCCGTGTCTTTTATCATGCGAGTGCTGATATCCCTGTATCTTTTATTTTGCAAGTGCTGGTACCCTGTGTCTTTTATTTTGCAAGTGCTGATATCCCTGTATCTTTTATTATGCGAGTCCTAATGGCCTGTGTCTTTTATTACACTAGTGCTAAAGGCCTGTACCTTCTATTACATGAGTGCTGGGAGCCAGTATCTTTTATTACCTCAGTGCTGATGCCCTGTACCTTTTATTTTATGCAAATACTGATGCCATATATCTTTTATTATGCGAGTCCTAATGGCCTGTGTCTTTTATTCCATATGTGCTGATGGCCTGTATCTTTTATTACATAAGTACTGGTACCCTGTGTCTTTTATCATGCAAGTGCTAGAGCCCTGTGTCTTTTATTATGCGAGTCCTAATGGCCTGTGTCTTTTATTACATAAGTGCTGGTGCCCTGTGTCTTTTATCATGCAAGTGCTGGTGCCCTGTATATTTTATTACACAAGTATTGATGCCCTCTCTCTTTTATTATGTGAGTCCTAATGGCCTGTGTCTTTTATTACACGCATGCTGGTACCCTGTGTCTTTTTTTACATGAGTACTGATGGCCTGTATCTTTTATTATGCGAGTCCTAATGGCCTGTGTCTTTTATTACATAAGTACTGGTACCCTGTGTCTTTTATCATGCAAGTGCTGGAGCCCTGTGTCTTTTATTACACAAGTACTGATGCCCTGTATCTTTAATTACACTAGTGCTAAAGGCCTGTACCTTCTATTACATGAGTGCTGGGAGCCAGTATCTTTTATTACCTCAGTGCTGATGCCCTGTACCTTTTATTTTATGCAAATACTGATGCCATATATCTTTCATCATGCGGGTCCTAATGGCCGGTGTCTTTTATTACATGAGTGCTGATGGCCTGTATCTTTTATCATGCAAGGCCTGATATCCCTGTATCTTTTATTTTGCAAATGCTGATATCCATATATCTTTTATTATGGAAGTCCTAATGGCCTGTGTCTTTTATTACATAAGTGCTGGTACTCTGTGTCTTTTATCATGCATGTGCTAGAGCCCTGTGTCTTTTATTACACAAGTACTGATGCCCTGTATCTTTAATTACACTAGTGCTAAAGGCCTGTACCTTCTATTTCATGAGTGCTGGGAGCCAGTATCTTTTATTACCTCAGTGCTGATGCCCTGTACCTTTTATTTTATGCAAATACTGATGCCATATATCTTTTATTTTGCGAGTCCTAATGGCCTGTGTCTTTTATTCCATATGTGCTGATGGCCTGTATCTTTTATTATGTGAGTCCTAATGGTCTGTGTCTTTTATTACATAAGTACTGGTACCCTGTGTCTTTTATCATGCAAGTGCTAGAGCCCTGTGTCTTTTATTATGCGAGTCCTAATGGCCTGTGTCTTTTATTACATAAGTGCTGGTGCCCTGTGTCTTTTATCATGCAAGTGCTGGTGCCCTGTATATTTTATTACACAAGTATTGATGCCCTCTCTCTTTTATTATGTGAGTCCTAATGGCCTGTGTCTTTTATTACACGCATGCTGGTACCCTGTGTCTTTTTTTACATGAGTACTGATGGCCTGTATCTTTTATTATGCGAGTCCTAATGGCCTGTGTCTTTTATTACATAAGTACTGGTACCCTGTGTCTTTTATCATGCAAGTGCTGGAGCCCTGTGTCTTTTATTACACAAGTACTGATGCCCTGTATCTTTAATTACACTAGTGCTAAAGGCCTGTACCTTCTATTACATGAGTGCTGGGAGCCAGTATCTTTTATTACCTCAGTGCTGATGCCCTGTACCTTTTATTTTATGCAAATACTGATGCCATATATCTTTCATCATGCGGGTCCTAATGGCCGGTGTCTTTTATTACATGAGTGCTGATGGCCTGTATCTTTTATCATGCAAGGCCTGATATCCCTGTATCTTTTATTTTGCAAATGCTGATATCCATATATCTTTTATTATGGAAGTCCTAATGGCCTGTGTCTTTTATTACATAAGTGCTGGTACTCTGTGTCTTTTATCATGCATGTGCTAGAGCCCTGTGTCTTTTATTACACAAGTACTGATGCCCTGTATCTTTAATTACACTAGTGCTAAAGGCCTGTACCTTCTATTTCATGAGTGCTGGGAGCCAGTATCTTTTATTACCTCAGTGCTGATGCCCTGTACCTTTTATTTTATGCAAATACTGATGCCATATATCTCTTATTATGCGAGTCCTAATGGTCTGTGTCTTTTATTACACAAGTACTGATGCCCTGTATCTTTTATCATGCAAGTGCTGGTACCCTGTGTCTTTTATTTTGCAAGTGCTGATATCCCTGTATCTTTTATTATGCGAGTCCTAATGGCCTGTGTCTTTTATTACACGAGTACTGATGCCCTGTATCTTTAATTACACTAGTGCTAAAGGCCTCTACCTTCTATTACATGAGTGCTGGGAGCCAGTATCTTTTATTACCTCAGTGCTGATGCCCTGTATCTTTTATTTTATCCAAGTACTGATGCCCTCTATCTTTTATCATGCGGGTCCTAATGGCCTGTGTCTTTTATTACACGCATGCTGGTACCCTGTGTCTTTTTTCACATGAGTGCTGATGACCTGTATCTTTTATTATGCGAGTCCTAATGGCCTGTGTTTTTTATTACATGAGTGCTGATACCCTGTGTCTTTTATTACTTGAGTGCTGATGCCCTCTATCTTTTATCATACGAGTGCTGATGCCCTGCATCTTTGATTACACAAGTACTGATGCCATATATCTTTTATTACTCGAGTCCTAGCAGCCTCTACCTTTTATTATCCGAGTGCTGGAGCCCTGTGTCTTTTATTACCTGAGCGTTGGTACCCTGTATCTGCAGGTCTTTCCACTGGAGAGATCCACCATTAATCCACTTAATTCAAAATTTAATTTCCTGCTCTTTCTCCTTCCCCCCTCCCCCACAAGTCCCCCTTACCCCCTTCTTCCAGGCCTTTGGGCTTCTCAGATAAGCAAGGGTTATCTTGGGGTGCTGGGCCTACAATCAGCAAGCCTGAGTCTCTGACCCTTTTGAGCGGTGTGACAGGGCAGAGCTCTTTAAGCCTTCTTAGGGGCTAGACTAAATCCTCCTAGGCTTGTAGGGAGGCCCCCCACCAAGGGCCCCGGAAATGCCTGTGGCTGGCCTCTTCTCAGGTCTTTCTTTCTTCTTGGTCTCTAGGTCTTTGCAGTCCTGCCTCAAGGGCTGACAGGCTGGCCTTGGCTTTCTCTGCCCCTGTCTCTCTGCATCTCCCCCCCTTCCCTGTGCCCCGTACCTGCTTCAGGGTCACTGATGAGCTCAAGGGTGTCCCCTGCTCTTCCGTCCACCGTGAAACAGATTCTACTCTCTGAGTTTGGCAGCTGGATCTCGAAATGTGGATCCCCATCCACTGTAAGGCACAGAGATACCCATGCCCATCAAAGAAAGTGGTGGGGCAAGCCGGGGGAGGGGTTCTTTCATCTGCTGGGCCCCCTGTTCCAACAGACAGCAAATGAATGAGTTTCCTTACCCGAAGAGGAGAAGGTGAAAATCACTGGGGACTTGGGAGGCTCCCTTTGAATCCCTGGGGATGTAAAGGAAGAGGGAAGAGGGTGTTGGAGTCCAGACTTTGTCTCCTTGCAGAAGAGCTTTCATGGCCTCCCTCCTCCCTCCGCTAAGCCTTTGGGATTCTGTCTTGTGACAGTCTGAGACCTCCCCAAAGACTGGGCCTGAAAGTCTGGGACTTCTCTAAAGACTAGCCCTGCAAGGCTAGCTTGTGAACGAATCCCATCTATGAATGCATTTGTGCAAGAGATGTCAGGGTACCAAGTGGCGCCCCCCCCCTTCTCCCTGTGCTTCTGCTTCTGCCCCAAGACTTTGGCAGAAAGACGGATTTTTCCAAGTCCCCGAGCCCCACAATCATGGAGGGCCATTCCATGAGCCAGAGCTGAGCCAAAGGGCCCAGACATTACAGTTTCTGAACCGGGAACGCTGAGACCTGGGCCTACAAAAGTCCCCAGAGCTGCCCAGGGAGACAATCTGAGACCCAGTGAGATTGCCGGGGACATGGTGTGTGTGTGTGTGTGTGAGTGTGTGTGTGTGTGTGTGTGTGTGTGTGTGTACACGTGTATGCGTGTGAGTGTGGATGTGTCTGTGTGGGCCTGTGCTTATTTGGGCTTGTGTGGCGTGCGTGTGTGGGCACATGGGATGTGCTTATGTCCGCACATGTGTGGGCATGTGACACCTGTTCACTTATGTGGTATGTGCCCGTACATGTGTGTGCGTTGCTTACATGGGTGTATATGTTTGGCAATGCATGTGTGATGTGTGTGGTGTATGTGTGTGTGCGTGTGTGTACCCCAGAGAGCCATAACTTTAGAGATGACCAGAAAGACCCAGAGCCCCAGAATTATTGAGAGCCAGGGCACATGGGCCAGAGCAGCAGCCAGGGAACGCCGTCCGGGTTCTCAGAGCCCCCCGAGGGACAGCCAGGGCCCCAAGGGAGGCCTTGGAAGATTCCGATTCCCGTAGGATGCTCGGGAGAGGCACAGGGCCCACCTGCAGAGGCGCTTAGGGACATACTGATGGTGAGCCACCCATGGGAGGGACCTTTCTGGCCCAGAGGTCCTCCAGGCTGGAGAGACATGGGAGAAGGCTTCCTGAAGGGGGGGACGGGCACCGTACCGCACTCACCACGTCTGCTGCCTTGGCCACGCCTGTTGGGGAAGGCGTAGATGGCCGGGGGCTTCAAGGACTCGGAGAATCCAGAATCTGGCAGGCTTTCCAGAAGTTGGCCCGGATCCTCGGGGAGAACGAGGACACGGATGATCTCGGGTGTGCTCGAGTTATAGGGGGGCGGGGAGCTCAGGATCGAGGGGGGTAAAGAACTGGCTCTGAGGGAAGACTGGGAGTTAGGACCAGACTGGCCCAGGATGCTAAGACTGGGGTCCGCTGATGCTCTGGGTTGGGGGGGAGGTGAGGGGCTGGGGTTCCATGCTGTTGAACCAGTAGGACTTGCTGTGACATTTTGCGAAGATGGGGTGGCAGGTCTCGGGAGTGATGGGGAGCTCAGCCGACGGGAGACTGGCGGATCCCCTTTTGGGAGAGTATGCTGGGATGGGACGCTTGGGTTTTGTTGGGACACAGTTTGGGCTTTAGGGGGAGATGGGGAAGTGGGTTTGTAGGGATTGAATGTCAGACTTGGGAGATCTGCAGAGCCAGGTCTGGGAGGAAAGTGGGAGCTAGATTTAGAGGGGGACAAGGTATTAGGTCTGGGGGAGGATGGCTTGTGCGTGGGGGAGACATTTGATTTGGGAGGCGATGGGGCTGGAGTTCTGGGGAAAGAAAGATGACCTAGTTTGGGGGGGAGTGGGGTGCTTGATTTGGGGAAATTGGAAGAGCTGGAGTTTGTAGTCTTGATATTTGGGTGGAACAGGGATCCCGGTTTAGGGGGACCTGGGGAAACGTGTTTGGGGAGAGAAGAGGATAATGAAGCATCAGGATTGAGGCCAGCTCTGGGGACGGACGGAGGAACGGCTCTGGGAGGAGATGGGGAGCTCAGAGTCCGATTCAGGGCTGGCAGGATATTAGGACTCAGGTGAACTGGGGTGCTAGGTTTAGGGGTGGTCGAGGAGCCAGATCGAAGGGGAGTGGAGGAGCCGAGATTATACCAAGAGGAGCTGCTTGGTTTGGGGTGCAATAGAGCACCAGGCTGGGAGGAGGTCCCCAGTGCCGGGGCCACAGAATTCAGATGAGTGTTGGGGCTTGCTCTGGGAGGAGACAGAGAGCCAGTCTTGGGGAGGGAAGAGGCAGTGGGTTTCACAGATGACGGCTCCCCGGGAGTTGGGTGCACCCAGGGGACGGAAGGGGTCAGATTGTGTTTGGTCGCCCTCGGGTGCCCCGCTTTGGTCACAGACGAGGGCCCCGGCGAAGCCGTGGTGAATTTGGCCCCTTGGAGCAGGGGCTTGGTGGGGCCGGGAAGGACAGGAGGCCTCGGGAACTTCCCGGTGGTGGTGGGCTGAAGTATGGCTGTCAGGGTCGGATGTGGGGCCTGCTGCCCTTCTCCTTCTTCCCGCGGCTGCATCACGACAAGCGAGGTCAGGGGCGTCACAAAATGGAAGTGCAGAGAGAGATTGCGTGCCTTGTCAGCCAGCAGTCTGCGGGTGGCCGAGTCGTTGGCTCCGAGGTGGGCCTCCAGCAATCCCTGGATAGTCACATAGGCCCAAAGGCGCCGGAGGAAGCTTTGCCCCGGGTTGATCTCCCTGTGGGGCGGGCAGCCAAAGGCCGGCTCCCTGTCGCCGGCAGCCTTCTCGATCCGGGATGCTGTGAGCAGGCGGTTGTGTGGGCCCTGGGCCTCTAGGTGCACGTGGAGCTCGGGCTCTCCGTGACCCAGCTGGCCCACCACCACCAGCTCAGAGCCCCCGAAGTAGTTGGGGAAGTGGCTCCCTGCTGGGTCGGCCCTCCCGGCTTGCCTGCCCTGGTAGTGGAGGCGGATGTCAGACAGCAGCGGGGAGGAGATGCGGTCGTAGAAGCCTTTGAGTTGCACGGCAGCATCCTGGTCTTCTCGGATGCGGTGAGCCACGCCTCGGTTCTCCAATGAGAGGCGGCGGAGGAGGGGCAGGTCAGCATCGTCTCCCAAAGCCAGGCCAAACAGGGCCGCCTGGCCGGCCAGGGCCTTCCGGGTGTTGGCGAGGATGCGGGCAGGTGACGTCACCCCCGCTGTGGGTTCCCCATCTGTGAGGAAGATGATCAGGCGAGCCTCTCCTGAGGGCCCCGCACCGCTGGTCTGGTTCACTATGGAGGCCGCTGCCAGGAGAGCTGCGTTCATGTCTGTCCCTGATGAAGGCAGAGACCCGGCGTGAGCAGCCAGCTCCCAAGCCTTCCCCTTCCCTCCCTCAAAAGCTACCCCTCCCCTCAGCGTGTCTGTTGCCTGTGGGCTACCCTTCCCAGTTCTAAGGGTCCCTCTGCAGAAAGCCTTCCGGGACTGCTGTCCTTCCCTTGGCAAGGTCGCCATCTATGTTATGGGTCTGCCGACCTCCTGTCTGCCTCATCCGCAGGCCCCCAGCCCGTCTTGTTTCCTAGCCACTTTGGAATTGAGTCTCATCTCTCCGGACAGACTAACAGTAACTCTTCCTTGGTTCTCAGCCTCTGGTTTTCCAGTTGCTGTTGTTCCTGGCATTGCTGTTGTTCCTGGCACCCTAGTGGGCTAGGGTTGAGCTCCCAGTCATCTCTCATCCTGTGCCTCAGGAGGCTGACCCCCTTTTCTTACCACATGGGTGTGAGGAACGGAGCCCTCTGTCAAGCATCCTAGGAACAAGCTCCTTGTCCTGTCTTGTTTTCACCTTATTCTATTTTTGTGCCCCAGAGGGGCAAAATGGGGCCTAGAGAGAGCTGTGGGATGTCGGTCATGAAAGAGCACATGGGGCCTTTGAAATCATCATGGGGATGGGGAGGGTGACTTAGGACCACAGAGATGGGAGGGCCCCGACTCCATCCTTCCATGGAGCCCCAGACCCTCGGAGGGAAAGGGGCTTGGTGCGAAAGCATGGGAGCCAGCCTGACTTCCTTCCGTTACAGAGCAGGACAGTGAAGCCCAGGAAGTTTAAATTGTAAGAGTTTCAGGGCCACAACTGATCCCTGGGGAGGGGGAATGAAGCGGGGAAGGAGACCTCTTATACGAACATCTGCCCGCCTCCATTCTGCCAATGTGGGCTTTGGCTCTTTGTACGTTTGGGGGTGTAGCCTGAATGGAGCCAGCAGCCTTCCAGATGTGGACAGTGTCCGAGAAGGTCACGATGTTGAAATAGTCTTCTGGGCACAGGTCTCCCAGGATCACATGCATGGCCTTCTTAGTCTGCAACAGTTGCGACAAGGGTAGAAACTGGTTAAGATCATCTTTCAGTTCACCGCGTTTGCTGGGTGGCCTTGCAGCGCTCAGAGCACTGGTCCTGGAGTCAGGAGGACCTGAGTGAAAGTTCAGCCCAGACACTTCCTAACTATGTGACCCTGGGCAAGTCACGTAACCCAAGCCCTAAATAGAATCAAGAGCTGGACTTGACTGAACAACGGCAACCATAACAATCTGCCATCCACCTGCCTTGCCTTCGTCCTGCTTCATTCAGGCAGCCCTTCCTGGCCCCCTTAGACCAGGATGTTCTTTTTCTCCTTCCTGACTCTGAGTCAGGAGATTGAGGCATCTTCTAGTGGATAAATGCTCAAAGAATTTGAACAGGCAATTTTCAAAGCAAGAAACAGGAGCCAGTGATGCCTGTATGGAAAAAACATGGTTCAAAGCGCTAAAATTAAAGCACGCCAATTAAAGCACCATTGAGCTGCCACCTCATGTTTATCATACGGGCAAAGCTGGCAAAAAGGAAAATGAGAGGGGCAGCTGGGTGGCGCAGTGGATAGAGCACCAGCCCTGAAGTCAGGAGGACCCGAGCTCAAATCTGATCTCAGACACTTAACACTTCCTGGCTGTGTGACCCTGGGCAAGTCACTTAACCCCAAGTGCCAGAGAGAGAGAGAGGGAGAGAGAGAGAGACAGAGACAGACAGAGAGACAGAGAGAGAGAGACAGAGAGAGACAGAGAGAGAGACAGAGACAGAGAGACAGAGAGAAATGCTGGAGAGACTGTGGGGAAATAGGCGTGTTTGTTCCCTACCGGGGTTACTGCCACTTGGTCCAGCCATTCTGGAGAACAGTTTAAAACTTGGACCCAGGAGCTGTTTCACTGGGACCCAGCATTGTCACTAGCAGACCTCACTGAGATCAAGGAAAGAGAAAAGGGAGCCATAAGGACAAAAGTAGTAGGGCAACTCTTTTTGTAAGAGCAATAAACTAGAAACTAAAGGTCATCTACCTGTGAGAGAACGGTGAGACACATTATGGTGTATGAAAGCAGTGGAATATTATTATATCATGCGAAATGGCAAACTTAGGAAGTGAGCAGTCTAGCCTGATGACTTCATGATGAAGACCCTTATTAATAATCCCTGCTTCCCCTTCCAGATACCCACTCGCTCTCTCCTCAATCTGGCCATTTTGCCAGGACTTGGGTTGGGCTCCATGACTTTGGGAAGGGCCTTCTAACTCTGGAATTTTGTCTGGGCCCCCCCCCCAACTCATACTCTAGAGTCCAGAACTGGAATTCTGGGAGATTTGTCCAATGGTCCTCCATGGCAATCGTTACCTGCTTCAGTTTCGTTCCAGTCATAGAGCCACTGACATCGATAACAAAGATGATGTTTTTCTGCATACGGGGTAGGCCTCTGGGGGCAAAATAGTGAACAAAATAGCCATCGGAGATCTGGGGAGAGACCAAAGGAAAACACACACACACACACACACACACACACACACACACACAGATGCAATGTTTGAGATGGAGACAGAGACATACATGAAAAGAGAGATAAAGACAGAAACAGAGAGAGAGGGATGTACATGCATGCACGTGGAGGGAAGGAAGGGGGGGTCAACAGAGTGCAGAAGAAGGAACCACAATAGCTTTAAGGTTTGCCCTTGAGATACCACATCATGACAGTGGACCTGAATGGAGGCAGAAATGAGTGACAACACAGGGGGAGCCAGTGGGAAGAGACCAGGGAGACTGAGAGGCCCGGAAGGGCATCACAATTTCGCTTGTCCCTCAAGCATTTTAAGAAGTCATTACTAGGAGACTGAGAACCTGGCTCCAGTGCTAGCATGTGCAGTAACGTATGGTGTGAGAGCCAGGTTCAAGGTGAGGGGCGATCACGTGCTCATGGGAAGGGGCGATCACGCTCTCAAGGTGAGGGGTGATAACACGCTCAAGACTCAATGTGGATGCTAAGTACAGGCAGGAGGATGCCTTCAGTGCGTTCCCGACTGGGGGCCAAGATCACCTGTACATCACCAATGACGTCCTTCATAGCCACATCATATTGAATCACAAAGTCCCCCATGATGCCCCGGCTGGAGTAGGCAGCCTGTTCGCTTGGTGCTGGTGTGAAGGTGATCCGTGCACAGGTTTCTTCTTTTTCAATCCTGGTGGATGTTGGCAAGTCAGCCTCACCTGTATGGGGATGATCAATGATGGGAAGAAAGGGGCCACCCAGCCCAGGCCTAAGGAAGGAAGGGCTAGAAGGAGAGAGGGTGGTCCTCCATTCATCCATTTCCTCCTCTCCAGGTCCTCATTTGGCCTTTGACTCTGGCTATTGCCCCTGAATGCTGAACCCTCTTCATTTGTTCTCTAGCCCTCCCTGAGTCTGAACTCTTTGCTAGATGGCCCATCTAGTTCTCTGTCCATTTTGTGAGATGTGGGGTGGTGAATCTCATCCTTCCCACACCTTCCCATAGGCCCAAGGGTTCCCTGAAGCTGGGCTTTGCCCTGTGGGGAGTTTTCATTTTTTACTTTTCTTCTTCCCTTCCTCCCTTCCTCCCACCAGGCCTTCCCCTTTCCTTGTAAAACCCAATAACTGTGGCTCAAGGACCCACAGAAGGAAGTCCTCTTTGAGTTCTGTCCCCAGGAAAAAATGCAATGTTCTTCTTTCTAGGGGCAAATTTGCTCAATTTTTGGGTTGACAGAAGATGAACACTTCTCCTAATGTATCCTGATGTCAGGTCTGAGAAGCTTAGAGCCAAAGTCCTTTCACAGTCATAGCAATTAGCTCAGGCCAAATGACTGATAACATTGACTCTCCCTTAGTTATCTCCTGTCCAAGTCTCTTCACTCTCCTAACCATTGCCACTGTCCTGCTCTAAGCCTTTCATGACTCCACAGGCTAGTGTCCCCTCCCCTCCAGCCTCACTCCTTTCCAACCTGTACAAATCCTACCTTCCCCTGGAGGATTGTGGGAAGATGGTGGAGTAGGTCAGTAAATTTCAAGCTCTCCAGATTTCTCCCACAAAGAGAACACATTTGTGCATCAGAGTGAATCTAGATTCCTGAAAAATCCGGAAGACTTGGGCAGAATAGGGGTCCTCCAGACAAAACTCAAGAAAATCTGAAGAAAGGGATTAACCTGTGTGAAGTGCAAACAGCTCCAGGCTAGCTCCGCACAAACACCAAGTGGGGACCCCTGGGGCTAGCTGGGCTTGGCTGGAACCTCAGCAGGAACCCCAGAAACTTTCACCTCTGGGACAGCATGAGGAGTTGGGCAATGAGTTGGAGAGATTGAGGGAACCTCAGCTGATTGGTAACACAGGCCCAGCTATGCTGCTGAAAGGGAGCCCTGGATGAGGAGGAAGCACAACACCAGGAGTGCAAAGGTAAAGGCTCAGAAACACTGCTGGAAGGGGGAGCTTTTGGTTTGGGGTTCCAGGTTAGAGGGGAGAGCTCAAGTGAAGCTACAGGCACCATCCCCCACCCCACAATTAGAGATCCTTCCATTAATACTTTCATTAAAAAAATTTAAAAAAAGAAGAAAGAAAGAACTCAACCATAGAAACTTACTATGGCAATAGGGAAGATCAGGTTTTATCTTCAGAGGAGGATACTGAAGTAAAAAAAAAACCCTTCTACCCCAAAGACTAACATTAAATGACTCTCTGCCCAGAGAGAATTTATAGAAGAACACAAAAAAGAATTTAAAAATCAATGAGAGTGTTAAAAATCAAAACTAAACAAAATAAAAATAAAAACCATCCAAGAAAAAAATTATAAAAAGTTACTCAACTAGAAAAGGAGATGCAGAGTCTTAAAAGACAAAATAACTTTTTGAAAATTACATTTGGGGGGCAGCTAGGTGGCACAGTGGATAGAACACCAACTCCTGAAGTCAGGAGGACCTGAGTTCGAATCTGGTCTCTCAGACACTTAACACTTCCTAGCTAGGTGACTCTGGGCAAGTCACTTAAAAATGCAATGTTCTTCTTTCTAGGGGCAAATTTGCTCAATTTTTGGGTTGACAGAAGATGAACACTTCTCCTAATGTATCCTGATGTCAGGTCTGAGAAGCTTAGAGCCAAAGTCTCAGAATTGTCTCAGAAAAAAAAAAAAAAAAGAAAGAAAGAAAATTACATTTGGGCAAGGGGGAGCCAGTGAAGCTATAAAAGACCAAAAATAACAAAACAGAATGCAAGACATCAGAAAATTAACAGATCTAGAGAACAGATCAAGAAGAGAAAACATAAGAATAATTGGACTATCTGAAAGCTGTGACCAAAAAGAGAACCTGGACACAATAATGCAA
Organism: Sminthopsis crassicaudata; assembly: GCF_048593235.1. Classification (NCBI taxonomy): domain Eukaryota; kingdom Metazoa; phylum Chordata; class Mammalia; order Dasyuromorphia; family Dasyuridae; genus Sminthopsis; species Sminthopsis crassicaudata. Next base: position 601,681 of record NC_133623.1, on the reverse strand, counting down.
GAAATACTACAAGAACATTGTTCTGAAGTGATAGAACAGGAGGGGAAAGTAGAAATAGAAAAAAATCTGCTTACCACACCACCTCAAAGAGATCCTTTGGGGAAAACACATAGGAACATTATTGCCAATTTCGAAATCCCCAGATCAAAGAGAACATTTTTCAAGAAACAAGAAAAATATAAATCAAATATGCTGGGGCTACAGGGCTTATTAGCAGCCACAATAAAAGATCACGGGTCCTGGAATCATATAGACTGCCAATCAAAAGAACTAGTCCTGCAGCCAAAATATCCATAATGTTGAATGAAAAAAAAAAAAAAAAAAAAAAAAAAAAAAAGGACATTCAATGAACTTGCAGATGTTTAGGACGTTCTGTCAACCAAACCCAAACCTAATACCAAAGATCAATTTCAAGGAACTCAACATGGAGAAATTGTTTAGGTCTCTTTACATGGGAATGCACACATATGTTTAAGACTGACATCAGCAATTGGGTAGCTCAAAAGAGAGATTTATAAAAATGAGGTGCAGAGGAAGAATAGACACAGAGACATTAGAGGGGGAAGGAGGGCTCATAGTTCAAAAAAACCTGTTCATCGGGGATGGCTTAAGTAGGCAACACTACATATGAGTACACAACATACATGAGAGGTATTGCACTCTCCAAAATTTATAAAGAAATAAGGGAAGAAGATGGGCAGAGAGGGACACAGAGAGTGGGTGAAGAAGACAAGGGAGGGATTCATGGGTGGGGGGGAGGTAAGTGATAGTGAGGCAAGTTAAGGAGCAGAATTAAAGTAGAAGAGTTAGCAGGGATAGGAAAGAACTGATATACACAAATACTACAAGAAGGATTAGGGGTCAAATTTATTAGGAAAAAAAAGTATGGCTAGTAATCAAAAATCTCAGACCAAGTCAAACTTAAAGATTCACTCAAGAGAGAAATCTACATTATATGGCAGCTGTACTAATATTGTTTTAGATGCAGGTTTACATGTAGGCAAATGTGTGTGTGTGTGTGTGTGTGTGTGTGTGTGTGTGTGTGTGTGTCCAAGCGTATGTAGATACATATGCATGTTTACTCTATGTGTGTATGTAGATATATGTACACGTACTAGGGTCTGTAGATGGATGTGTATATATATGGATATATATGTGGGGGGGTCAGTGTGTGTCAGTGTGTATCTATATATCTATTACATATATTTCTGTTTAACTATAGCCTGCTTAGGGGAAGTGGGGGAGGGAATGAAAGGGTAAAACAAGTATGAAGCAGAGAAGAAAAGAACAACCTATAAGGAAGCAAAGTTAAAATGGACACTCATGAATACAATTTCTTCTACTATTACACAGCCTTTCTTGAACTGGAAATTTATTGTTATATATTCTGAATCCTCCCTGGTGTTCTGCTGGACACATGACAATGTTCTCTTTCATTTTTTTAAAATCTTTATTCCATTTTTTTTAAATAAACAGAAAATTAAAAAAAAAAACCAAACAAACCAAACAAAAAACAAATCTGGCCTTCTAGCAAAATTATATTTCTATCTATGGAGGCCCAATACTTGATATTCTATCTGCAGTCTCCATGAATTTGCCCAGTAAAGTGACGGTGGATGGAGTGCTAGGCCTGGAGTTCAAATCTAAGTTCAGACACTTCCTAGTTGTGCAATACTGGGCAAGTCACTGGGCATAACTCTGCCCCCATTTCCTTTTTTTTTTTTTCCCCCTGAGGCAACTGGGGTTAAGTGACTTGTCCAGGACCACACAGCTAGGCAGTGTTATGTCTGAGACCAGATTTGAACTCAGGTCCTCTTGACTTCAGGGCTGGTGCTCTATCCTCCCCCTCCCCTTCCTTAACAGAGATCACAGAGCACCTATCTCCCTGAATTTTTTTATGAGGATCGAATGAGATAATAATTGTAAAGCACTTGACATATAGTAAACACTTTGTGAGAGTTACTGTTATTATTAGTCATAGTAATAGTACTAATAGCAGTCGCAGTAGTAGGATCAATATTCATACAAGCCATTCCCCATGCCTGGAGTCACTCCTTCTGCTTTTCTGCCTTTCAATCAATCAGAAAACTAAACCAAATTGAAAACAGTTTCTTTCCTTAAGCTTAGTGAGGAGGGGGAGCAACACGTACAGATATAGGGCTGTACAGAATAGACACAAGCAAATTATAGAAATGGAAGTGGGGTTAGAAAGTGACGAAGAGTAAATCATGCGCTCGCCATACTTTGAAGTTTAATTCACATCCTTGACGCTAATAATCAGCTAGTGTGAGAGAGTGTGAACTGGTTTGGTCCCAACCCTGGATACCCTAAAGATCATTTTGGGGGAGCTGCTAGGAGCCAGAAGGATGAGGAATTAGGATTCATGTAGAAAGTGGAGTTCAGAAAGAGTGTCGAAGGAATCTAGGGATTCTAAGAGATGGAAGTGAGGAGGGAGACAAGGAATGGTAGACAGCCTTGCAAAAGTTGGGAGATGGGGCGTTGTGTAAGGAATGGCAAGTTGGGCAGCCTTGCTAGATCATAGTTTGTGTGAAGGGAATTAATATATAATTAAGCTGGAAATAGAAAAAAGGTCAGGTGGTGAAGGACTTTAGATGCCAACAAAGGGGGATTGTGGGTAGATGGCAACATGCTATGATGTAGCAAACAGTCTATTGAGGTTTTGAATTGTACTAGTCTAAAAAGAAATAAGAATAACCTGTGGATTATTTTTCCGCCCAACCCTGAGCTAGACAAGCCAGGGTAGGTACAAAGAGTAACATGAGGCAGTGTGTGGGCAGAGAGGGGGTGGTTCCACAGCAGGGAACACTCAAGGGGAGGATCTCACTAGTGGGAGAAGGGCTCTAGGCAAAAATCTTCTTTGTCTGTAGTGGGAGGTTAGCATATTCTCTAGAGCTCAGATTCTTAAATTGCCAGTCATGACTCTCTATGGAGTCTTTTAAAAAACATTTTAAAAATTTAAATTAAAAAAATTTAGCCTATACATGTATATTATTTTTTATATATTTCTACATGAATCATACCGGAAGCAAAAAATCAGAACAAAAGGGGAAAACCACGAGAAAGGAAAAAAAAAACCAGAATAAAAAATAAGTGAGAGTAGCAGGCCTCGATCCACATTCAGGCTCTCTCTCTGATTTCAGATGGCATTTTCCATCCAAAATGTATTAGAATTGCCTTGGATCACTTTAAGTTGAAGGGGAGTACACAGCAGTTGCAGAAGAAATCATCAGAAACTACTTTGGCCAATTTTAATTTAACAAAACTGTTAACTAAGAAGAAATAGGTGAACACTTACCTCCCCGCCCCCACAAAAGTATAGAATTCTACATTAGCAAAAAGGAGAACTCGACTCTTCAAGTAACCCAATATCAGAAAAAGAAATTGAATAAGCCATAAACAAACTACAAAAGGAAAAGACTGCAACCAGATGGATTCACAAACAAATTCTAACAGACATTCAAAGAACAATTAATTCCATTATTACACAAACTATTTGCAATACCAAGTAAAGAAGGCACCCTTCCAATCCTTTTCTGTGATACAAATGACACAGCTGTGTTCTTGATTTAAACCCGGGAGAAATAAAGCAAAGAAAGAGGACTACAGATTAATATCCCTAATGAGCATTGATGCAAACATTTTAAATAAAATGTTAGCGGGCAGGCTATAAAAACATATTAGGACAATTGTACACTCTTGACCGGTTAGATTTATACCAGGAATTCAGGGCTGGTTCAACATAAGGACCGGGGGAAATGAGAAGTAGGAAGGAAATAAGCATTTGGATAGCGTGCCAGCTACCATGTTCTGATAATATAACAAATATTTTTTTCATTTGATCCTCACACACTATAAAGAAAATTATTAGTGTAATAAATCATGTTAACAATTTAAATAATTAGAACCATATAATACAAATAGTTGCTGAAAAAAAGCTATCCAAAAAAAATCCAATATCTGCTTCCTTTGAAAACGCTAGAAACATACGAATAAATGGACCTTTTTTTTTTTAAAGATCGTAAATAATATCTATCTAAACATAAGAGTAAACATTATATAAAATGAAAGGATTGAGAGGATTAGAACAGCAAGTAGTGAATTGTGGGAATTAAGTGACCACACTGACTCCACCTTGTGACCCAATTCTGGAGCTACCTTAGCTCCATTTCGATTAAATGATGGTCTAAATTTTGTCTTGTGAGAGAAATTTATTCAATTAGAGAATTGGGGGAAAACCTTATTGCATTATTTGTACCTAGTCCTGTGTGGCTGGAAAACTGGCCCACCTCTCCCTCTGATTTAGAGACCTTAATCAAGGACCTCGGCTATGCTGACAGAAACTCAGCCAGATCTAAAGACTAGTACAAGGAGTTTTCTCACAATTGTATAGCTCAAGCAACTCATACGTGTAATCCGAAAATCTGCTCAATGGCAATCAATCAGTTATCGTTTCTGCCTTCCTTTGATTGTTTATTGATGTTATAATAGTTTGTCTTTCGTTCTTGAAGACGACCAGGATGTCAGGGAGGTGACCCCGTAAAATGCAAGTGAATTGGATTTGAGGGAGGGAGGGCTGTTCCACGTCACCTGCCTCTATCTCCTCTGGAACCAGCCAGGCAGTGTCAAGACAACTGAAGAATGGCCGGGATGGGAGACCTTGGATCTCAATTTGACTGAGGCTAGGTAAGAAAGAAATGAGGCAAAAAATGGCTTTTATCTAGTCAGTAAAAAGAGAAAGAAAAAAGGAATCCATCTGGAAGGGGAAGCTCTTTGGGTTTTGGCAAAACAGCAACACTCGCTGTTTACTCTGAGGCGATCACCACCAAAACAAAGACAAAGTGGACTTGGTCTGGGACCTTTCATTGGTCAATCAGTGAGAGGAAGGAAGGAGGGAGGGAGGGAAGAAAAGAAAGGAGGAAGAGAGGGAGGGAAAAAAAGGAGAGAGGGAGGGGGGAGAGGAGGGAAGAGAGGAAGGGATGGAGGGATTGTTTAGAGATACCTTCTTTTTCCGAATTCAGGAAATTGCATCTGTTTCCTCTCCTCCTTCCAACTTGGAAAGACCCTGATCTTTCATCCAATTAGAAATCAAATCACTTAATATTATATTTTCTTTTTAATATATTGACCTCATTTGATTAATTGTTTTTAATGTATAAAAACCTGTCTTTCTCCATAATTAGGGTCCCGCCCTAAGCTGAGGAAGGGTTCTGGTCCTGATTCGCTGGGCAATGGATAGCATTGCTTAATGAATCGATGTACTGGAAGACCAAATCTTTGTTTTCACAATCACTTCATCTTTCACCCACCATAGCACTACAGATCAGTTTGGTTTCTTCCATTAAGATCAGAGGCAAAGCAAGGGTCCTTCTTATTACTGATGCTATTTAGCATAGTCCTAGAAGTACTAATTCTAGCAATAAGATAAGAAAGAAAAATCAAAGGAATTAATGTAGACAGAGGGAAAAATGATGGCTTTTGTAGATGATATGCGTATTTGTTTAGAACATCCTACAGCGTCAACCAAAAGATTAATCAAAATATTGCTCCAGCCATTCTGGAAGGCAATGGCTAAGTATGCTTGAAGTCACTAAACCTTTTGATTCAGGAATGTCTCTGCTAGGCCTGAATCTCAAAGAGGTCAAAGAAAGGGAAAAAAATTCATAGTTACAAAAATATTTATAGCAGCTCAATTGTGGTCACCCCAACTGGGAAACTAAAGGGATGTCTACTTACTGGGAAATGGCGAAAAACGGTGCATGAATGTAATGGAATATTATTGTACCGTAAAATAGTACCAAATGGGTAATTCCAATGGAAACTAGCAGGCAGAGTGGGGAGAGCAGAGCTAGGAAGGATGGTTTCTACCCTGAAAGCAACTTTGAAAGACGTTAGAACTGGTCAATACCATGAAGAACCATGAATCCAGAGGCCCTGAGATCAACCGTACCACCCACCTCTTGTCAGAGACTAGATGGATTTAAAATGCAGAATGAGAAATACGCATGGCCAATGAGAGGATTTTTCTGCTGGAATCAGCACACTTATGAAGGTAGCTTGCTTTCCTCCTCAGTGCTAAAATGAACCTGGGTGAATCAGGGAGGAGCACTGCTTGGCTCCCTTTCCCTTGGCTTGGAGACCCTACAAACGTGGCCCCCTCCAGCCACCAGTCCCTTTCCCTCAGCTGGATTCTAGAATCGTTTCGCTTCCTTTTTGCTTTTCTCTGCCATTACAAACATTTCAGTGTCCGAAGAAGAACAGAAGAAGAGTATCGAACAGGGCAACTGGGAGCCTGCACTCATCCTCACTGTCGTTCATGTCCCAGACTTGAAATGCGCCCAAGTGCCCGTTCCTCAGACGCCCATCAGGAGCTGCCTCTCTCTGCCTAGAAGTATAGCCCTGCCAGGCCCACCCCTCCCCTCCAGTAACAATTGTTTCCTCTTCCCTCTCAAGCTTACTGGTGCTTTAGAAAATGTTCTCCAGACTGACCATAATGACCTTCGTCCTACCCTCTCCATCCAACCACCAGGGCCACTTTGGTTTCCTTGCTTTCCAAACCTCGAGGCTCTGCCTTCTTCCCACTTTGTGGCCAAATGGGCCTCCCTTTTGGCTTGAGCCTGGGTGGTCAAGGCCGGTTGGCACTTACCTCTGACAGCGTTAGTCAGCAGGTGGCTGGTCCGGAGGGGCAGCACGTGGACATAGTCGATGCCAGTCCTCTCCGATACGGTCACTTCCACGCTAAGATTCGACACCACTTGGCCTGGTCTGACGCTCACAGCGTGCTGGTACTTCCCCAGGAGGCGAGGGAGCAGTTCCTCATAGGTCAAGGCAAATGTCACCTCTCCACCCACAGCTACATTTGTGGAAATTTTGAACTTCTTAACCTCATCGTCTCTGGGGATAGAGGGATGAGGGGAAAGTGGTGGGAGAAATAACCATTATTGATTCCCGGACTCCTTGAGTCCGCTTGTCACCAGCTTTGTTCACTCCTTCCTTCCTTTTCCTTCTCCAGCGTCCTGAGACTTAGGGATTTGCTCATTCTTCCCACATTTTGCTCTCCAGATCATCACCTGGTGTGTGGGATCATGCACCCGTTTAATTAGGCAGCTCTTCACCCGGTCACTCCTATTCTTTAACACCTTACGGCCTGAGCACTTAAAGGTTGATTTCATCATTGAAAAAGTTCCCAATTCTGTGCTCAGGCCGACCATGGCACCTGGCCCTTGTGCCTTTGTGTGGCTACCTGGGCTCCGGAAGGGCCAGGGGGAGACCCCCTCTCTTCCCCACCCCTTGGACGAAGAACCATCAGAACTAGAAAAACAAGGAGCTGATTTTCAGACCTCTCGTTTAGAAAAGCAAGAGTCCCCAAATCCCCCCTTCCCCACTCTGTATTTACCTATTAACATTTAAAGGGGGAGGGCAAGGATCCTCCATTTGGGAGGGCCAAGTGAAGGAAGCGACAGAGATACAGCATGGCCAGGGGCATGCAAATCGATGGCCTACCGGCCCAGTGGTGGCCACCTGGACTCTGGAGAAGCTAAGCCTACTCTAAGACAGCTTTCAGGGGACTGCCAGTTTGGAAGGAGGGATCTGGAAAGTCTTACTGGCTGGCCACGTGGGCAGCTGTCTGCCCTTGTTTCCTGGCTTCCTCGTACATTTTCTTAGCCTGGTGCTTCTCTTTGACTTCGGCTACGTAGACTTTGCCATTGATGATCCTAATGAGGAGAGAAGGAATCAAGGAATTACCGGGGCTTCCTGGGGTCTCTGAGTTGGCAGGAGTTTGGGAGAGTAACCAGCTAAGGTTCAGAAGAAGGCAGAGGAGTTTGCTCACAGCCCAAGTGAGTCACCCTCCACTTTTGCTTCCCAGACCCAGGGGAAGGAACAACCAGGACCACAGTGCTTGGCACATAATAGGTGCTTAATAAATGTTTATTGATTCTCTCTGCCTGTCTCTCTGTCTCTGTCTCTCTCACCTGTCTGGCTTTGTGTCTCTCCATCCTCTCTATCTCTATCTCTTCCTTTCTCTGTGTATCTCTCTGTCTCTGTCTCTCCCTCCCTCTCTTTCTCTCTGTCTCTGTCTCTTCCATCCCTCTTCCTCTTGGGTCCCCCCTTGTCTCCTCCTCCATCTGCCTTCTCATCCGCTAATGGTCTATGTCACCTTAGGAAACAGAATACCCTTTTGGTTCAGTTTTCCTGGTGGCCCAGAACAGCCGTCTCTCTGTTGCTGGCCCTGGAAGTGGGGGAGGTGTCTGCAGGGTGTGTGCTTCCCTGACCAGAGACGCAGGTCCCTGGCTTCCACACAAAGAGTACTCTGTCCGTGGAGTTCAAGGGCATGGAAAACCCTTGCTAACTGAAGAAAAACAACTTCTCAGCAATGGGGGCAGGCTTCTCTTCCCCTTTCTTCCTTCCAGAGGGGACAGATGAATGGAGTTTATTTGAAAATCTCCTGTATTTGCTTTCACCCAATTGAACAGTGACCTTCTCCTTGGCACTCGAGGCCTTCCTCCAATAGAGCCCACACTTTCTCTCGGCTTCTTCTCCCTTCCTCCCCTGCTTCCTCCACCCCATCCAGGCCAGTCACAGGTTCCTAAGATTCCGGCCAGGGAGAGGCTGGAGAGATGAGCTCATCTAACTCAATGGGCTCATTTCTGTAGAGCGTATGGACCTGTGGCCCTGGGGGCCGGGGCAGGAGACTTAGGATCCTAGGCTGGCAGGGCTGAGCACACCTTGGGGTAACCCCATAGTCCCATCCCTCATTTTAGAGCTCAGGAAAAGGATTTCAAGAAGGAAAGGGCTTGTGAGAGCGTTCCCTCTCAGGAGATTTAGGACTCTCTGTTAGAAAGGATCGTGGAAGATGTGGAATCTCCAACTAGAGAGTCCATCTGGATCCTTCTTGAAAATCTTGAGGCTCTGTGCCACTGGGCTTAATGGCTAGAACGCCGGACCTGGAGTTAGAAAGGTCTGAGTTTGAATTCAATCTCAGATGCTTCCTAGTCGTGTGACCCTGGGCAAGTCACTGCATCTCTCTCAGCCTCAGTTTCCTTAACTGTAAAATGGGGATCCCTGCCCGTTGGGTAGAGAGATTGCAAATGTAAAGCACTTGTAAGTTTTAAAGTGAGATATAAATACTAGCTGTTATGGATACCTTGCTGCCTTTGAAGGCATCTTGTTTGTTTTCACACAGCCCATTTAAGAAGCTATTCCTTCTAATTACACCCCTTTGAACTTCTTCCTGTTGGTCCCAATTCTTCCTTATGGCTAATTCCTCTAGTGAGTTGTTTAAAGATGGCTGTTATGTCTTCCTGGGCTCTAAATATTCTCTTTACTGTGGTAAGCTCTTTAGTTTCTCTAAATCATGTTAATAATAATAATAATAATAATAATAATAATAATAATAATAATAAGTACTTTTGGGTCTCCACAGCTTTTGGGATTGATTTTTTTTCCCCCTGAGGCTGGGGTTAAGTGACTTGCCCAGGGTCACACAGCCAGGAAGTGTTAAGTGTCTGAGAGCAGATTTGAACCAGGTCTTCCTGACTTCAGGGCTAGTGCTGTATCCACTGTGCCACCTAGCTGCCCCTAATAACTAGTACTTTAAGGTTTACACAGTGAGATACAGATATGATCTAACAATAGTGGTACAACAACTCTAGGAGTAACACGCTATCACGATCCCCATTTTACCCACGGGAAACTACGTGCTGAACTGAATTTGTCCTTTTCATTTCACTGCCCATCCTTGTCCCCCCCAGCTTGTCAGATTCCCTTTTCCCACGCCAGCCTCTCCCCAGACACTCACATGGTAAAGTTGGAAATGAAGGCCAGACTGGGTAGATCCAGGTCAAAGATGGCTTCCTGGGCCTCTGAGTGTGGGTTGGTCATGACAGACACAATCTGCGTGTGGGCGTAGCGGGACACGATGGTGGAGCGGATGGAGAAGTGGGTCACTGGAAGCTAGAAGGCAGAAGCTTTTAGGTTGGAGAAGTCGTATGGGAGGTATTCCATCACCCTGGCCATGGCCCCAAGGAATGGACTCGCAGACCCCAAGGAGTTAAAGAATCTGAGGCTTGACCTCCCAGACACCCTCTGGCCTCCTCTTCAACTCTCTGTTCCTTCAGCTCCCAGGATCCTTGGGTCCCAGAGTCTTAGGATATTAGGAATGGTCAGGACCCCAGGGGGCAGGGCTAGGGAGCTGCACTTCATTCATCCCTCCACAAGATTCCTGTAGTTTTTTGGTTCCCTCCACTGACCATGATCTAGGTTTCTGTCTCCTCACAATATACGAGAGCACAGGCGACTAGTGGGTCAGTGGGGATTTGATCTGAGTTCCACTCAGCCTCTGTCTCTGCTGAGGTGTGTCAGGTCCTTGGAGGCCCCGGAGGTTGTGTACTCACCTCTCTGTGGGCCAGGGGGCTCCCTGGGACTTGCCCGGAGCTCAGAGCAACAAATATCGCCAGACTGAAGCCAAGACATCTCTGGACCCTGGGAAGCTTCATTCTCTCAGCCTCTCTGAACTGGACCAAGAAGGCTCTGAAAAGCAGAAACTGGAACAGACCACATTTTTAAAGAAGCCCTTTCCACTTGGAATCCTACAGGAATTTTCCTTTGATCCTCCCTTCTCTTAGGAGGGTGGGAGAGAAAAAGCCAAAACCTTCTCAATGAAGCTTTCATTCCAAGACAAGTGAGGATTGTGTAGCTCGGTGGCACCGGCTCTGGATCCGCTTCAGTTTTCCTCTTTTCTCCCCGGCTGCTCATATTGCCCTCGCACCTCTGTCTCCTTCCCACCTTGGTCTCCTCTCTTTCTTTATGAATAGCCCTTTCATGTCTCCTCCTCCTAACTTCTGGTTTTCCCGAACTAGCCTCCACTATGTTGAATATCTCCTCTCAACCTCTCCCTGCTATTTTCCTCCTCTTTCTTCCCCTTGATTTCCCCCCTCTCTCTAGTCCTCATTTTCAAATTCCCTATAGCTCCCCCCATCTTCCATGTTCTCTCTTCTTTGTTTCCCAGCTTTCCCTTTTACCAATCTTGGTGTCTGTCTCTTTGTATTCTTCCCTTTCTTGCTGTCCTTCCTTCTCAGTCCACCATTTTCTGTCTTTATCTGTTTTTATCTGTCTCGTCGCGGTCTTTCTTTTGCTGAAACCTCTTCACTTTGTCTTCCTCTTCTCTCTAGCTTTCTTTTGTCTCCTCTTCTATTATCTCAGTCTACCCTGTTCTGTTTCTAATATATCTCTTCTCACTCTACCCAGCTTTCCCCCTCTTGCATCTTTCCTGGATCCCTTTTCTTGTCTTCCTCTCAGTTTATCCTCCTTGCTTCTTCCATCTTTGTCTATTTCTCTGTATCTGCTTCTCCTCTGTCTTCTTGGTCTTGCACCTATCCTTTTCTGTAAGCCTCTTGGTATTTTCCTCTTCCCTCTGAGTCTTTTTCAGAATACCCCTTTTTATATTTGTCTGTCTCTTTCCTTCCCCCACTCCGCCTCCTCCTGGTTTCTTCTCTATCTTCTGTCCGCTTTGTGCTTTGTCGGCCTCTTTAACCTGGCGTTCTTCACCCTGGCTTCCTAGCCTGGGTGGCCAAGCCAAGATGGGTAGCCAAAAGAGGTAAGGATTTTGGTAGTGAACACGTGGGTCTTCTGACCAGGTGTTCACTAGGGAACCAACAAGTCAGGGCATCAGTTAGGGCATTATGTGAGTAGATATAATAAAGGCTTTTAAGATTACACGTGGCTGTTCTTGAGTGCGCTACCGGTTATTAAGCTATAGATTCAAGAGATTGTGGCCAGAGACCTTTGAAGGCCTCAGAGGAGGTGAGCCGGGTAGAGTTCACACTGCAAAGGACAGTGGTCAAAGGTACTCTGGTGGGTCTAGGACAGACTAGTAATTGTAACTGCCGGGAGAGCACGTTACAAATGTCTCTCCCTGTCTCTCCCTCAGTGCACCCTCCTCTATGTTTGTGTATCTGTCTTGTTGCTGCCACTAGCATTTATACAACCATGTCAGATAAGAAGAATCCCAGAAAAGTGAAAAGTTTTTGCACAAACAAAATCAATGAAGCAAAACAAAAACAAAAACAAAAATGGAAGGGAAAGAGGCAACTGGGGAAAAATGCTTTGCAGCAAATTTCTGTGATAAAAGTATACAATAGTGAGAAGGGGAGACTTCTCATTCTCCTACAATAGTATAACTATCACATACATATACCATAAGTGGTTCACTGTTAGGTTCTTAATAAGTGCTAAGTCGGTACTTAACAATTCTCTAGTTCACACCTTTGGTTCAGGCCTTTAAGGGGAGTTTACCCCTTTTTAACTTCTGAGGAGGAGTTTACATATGAAAAGGAGTTTACACAACCTTTAAAACGAGCAAGTTCATTGGTTGAAGTAATTTTCCCACAAGCCCCTGAGTTTTCACACGCCCATTCTCTGGGAGGATAAAAGAGAGCAACATTGAGCAAGGAGGGAGTCGAGTCTGGGCGAGTCTGGGCCAGAGTTGGGACGGTGGCCTGGAGGAGGAGTCTGGATTGGGGAAGGACAAGACGTCCTGAGAGAACTTCAGGGAAGCTTGAGGAGATTCAGAGCCAGGATTCAGGAAGAAGAGGATTCGAGATTCTACCTTCTCTCTGGCTGGAGGCTCCAGAAGCCTCCCAAGAAACCTGCACACAGAGGAAAAGATTATACAGAAAAGAGATCTCCTCCCAGAGAAGGATTACAATTGAGAGACAACAGGACCGGCAGTCCCCAAGGACAACTTAGAGACGACAGGACCTTTACAAATCCGGACCTTTACAATTTGGCACCCACAACGTGAGGCAAGGACTTTTGCTTATCTTGACAAGGACTGATTCTGAGCCCTTCAGAGGAGCTACGCCGGACCTTCACAGTTCACCATTCTCCAAATGATGGCATCTTTTTGGTTTCCAATTTTTTTTTTTTTTTTTTTTTGCTACCACTAAAAGAACTGCTATAAATATTTGTGTACATATGAGTCCTTTCCCTCTTTCTTTGATCTCTTTAAGGTATAACCCGATTTCTGGATTAAAGGGTATATAAACACAGTGCAGGAAATTTGAGGGTCATAGTTCCAAACTACTTCCCAGAATGGCTGGACCAATTCCCAGTTAAACCAATTAGTGCGCAACGGTGCTTGATTTAGAGTACTTTTTTACATGGCTAATGGTAGTTTTTGTGTCTTCCTCTTGTAGCAAGGGCTCTCCCTCACATGTAGTATGGGGGTGTCTTGGTATGGCTTGAAGAGAGACAGAATAGACATTTCTAGCCTCTTCTCCAAAGTTAGACTTTAATTCCTGCCAGGAAGAGAAGCAGGTGGTTGGTGACAGATGCTTGGCAACTCTGTTCTCAAGGAATGGGGAAGGACTGGGTTAGGGTTATATCTATCTGTTTCCTTAACTATTATTAGTTGAGGGGATGTGGTTTTCAGGTTCAGTCCAACTTCTGATCATTGTTTCATTAATTGGGGAGAGCAGAACTCCAAGCTTTATATTTAAGACTTGACCCCTTTCCCACAAGATGTCAACTCTATAATGTACACACATAGCAGATAGCAAAGAAAACCCATTTATCCTATTTGAAATCGGAGAAAGTATACATGGAAAACTAAATAGCAGACAACACAGAGTGAAGGAGCTCTCTCTTTGGAAGTGGTGACCCAGCTCAACCAAAAGAGCAAGAGCGAGAGCAAGAGCGAGAGAGAGACAGAGACAGAGAGAGAGAGAGAGAGAGAGAGAGAGAGAGAGAGAGAGAGAGAGAGAGACAGAGAGAGAGAGAGACAGAGAGAGAGAGAGACAGAGAGAGAGACAGAGAGACAGAGAGAAAGAGAGAGAGACAGAGAGAGACAGAGAGAGACAGAGAGAGACAGAGAGAGACAGAGAGACAGAGACAGAGACTGACCTAGAGCTTACCGAGGGAAGTTCCTTCATGTCTCCAGGGTAGCAAACTGGAGATAGAGAAATGAAGGAGACTGCCAGTTCCAATCACGTCAACTTCTCCTCAGTGTTTTCCTTTAGCAATCAGAATGGGGTTGACACTGTCCATCTTCTCTCTTGAAGCTGTAAGCCAAAAGCACTGGAAACCCAGAGACACTGAAGAGATTTCCAGAGAATGAAACAAGAATGAAACAACTCAAAATAAAATTGAAGAGTTCTCTTTCCCTCTCTCCCCAACTCTGCCCCACCCCTCATGAAGACATGAGCAAAAAGTCCCATACCGGTGGCTTTTGGAATTTGGGTTATATTCTGAAAACTGCCCATTCATATATTTCCACTTTTATGTGTCAATATTTGTCAATTGGGGAATGGCTCTGATTCTTGAAAATTTGACTGAGTTCCCTAATATAGTTTAGAAATGAGACATTTGTCAGAGAAATGTAGTTCAAAAATTTCCCCCAACTTTTCTGCTTTTCCTTTATTTTTAGCTGCTTTGGTTTTGTTTGTGCAAAACCTTTTAAATTTTATGTAATTGAAATGACCTATTTTACTTCATCCCTTATTTGGTCATGAACTCTTTCCCATCCATAGATCTGACAAGGAATATCTTCCTTGCTCTACTAACTGACTTATGATATCCCCATTAATGTCTAAACCTTGCACCCATTTTGAGTTTATCTTGCTATATATGAGATGTGAGATGTTTTTTCTAGGCCTAGTTTTTGCTAGACTACTTTCCATTTTTCCCCAACAGTTTGTATTGAATTGTGACTTCTTGTCCCAATAGCTGGGATCTTTGGGCTTATTAAACACTAGGTTACTGTGTGCTAATTTGTGCTTGTATTATTTGATCATATTGTGATCTAATTTTTTCTACTGATAGAAATACCCAGCACTAAATTGTTTTGATGATTAAAGCTTTATAAAATGGTTGAGGATCTGTGGTACTGCCAGGTCCCTTTCCTTTTTATTTCTCTTTTATCAGTTCTCTTAATATTCTTGACCTTTTGTTCCTCCAGATGAATTTTTAAATTTTTCAACCACTATCAGTTAATTCCTTCATAATGTGATTGGTATGGCATCAAATAAATAAATTAACTTAGATAGTATAAGAATGAGTGTTATATTTGCTCAAAAGCTTTTTCTTCATCTGTTGAAATTATCCTGTGATTTTTGTCATTTTTGTTTGTTTTTCAACAATCTCTTCCATTGGGTAAATATCTGCTATTCTTATATTGCAAGGTTAAATCTGCACAATCCTCACATTTCCTTTGTCCCTTCTGCTTCTCTGACTAGACCATATGACAGGAAAGCAAGACCCCTATTTATTTATTTTTATTTTTAAAATAATAATAGTTTTTCATTTTTTTCCAAATACATGGAAAGATAATTTTCAGCATTCACCTTTACAAAACCTTGTGTTTCTAATTTTTCTTTGTACCTCTTCCTTCCTCCTCCTCCTAGACATCAAGCAATCCAATGTAGGTCGAATATGTGCAATTCTTTTATATGTATTTCTGCCTTTATCATGTTGCACAAGATCAAAAGGGGGAAAATGAGAAAGAAAAAAACAACCAAGCCAATAACAACAACAACAATAAAAGGTAGAAATACTATGTTGTGATCCATATTCGGTTCCCACAGTCCTCTCTCTGGATGCAGATGGCTCTGTCCAGCACAAGTTTGTTGAAATTGGCCTGAATCACCTAATTGTTGAGAAGAGCCAGCTGATCATCACATAATCTCGTTGTTGCTGTGGAAAATGTTCTCCTGGTTCTACTCATGTCACTAGCATCAGTTCACATCTCTCTGGGCCTTTCTGAAATCATCCTGCAGATCATTTCTTACAGAACAATAATATTCCATAACATTCATAGACCATCACTTATTCAGCCATTCCCCAACTGATGGGTGTCCAATCAGTTTCCAGTTCCTTGCCACTATGAAAAGGTTGCTACAAACATTTTTGCAAATATGGATCCTTTTCCTTTCTTTATGATCTCTTTGGGATACAGATCCAATAGTGACACTGCTGGATCAAAGGGTATGCACAATTTCATAGACATTCCAAATGATTTTTCAGAATGATTGGATCATTTCATAACTCCATTGGATCATTTCACAACTCCACCAACAATGTATTAGTACAGGACCTCTATTTAAAGAGAAGATTTAAAATAGTTTTTCTTCCCATTTCCCACCAGCTCCACTGCTTTTAGACTTCTCTGGAATTTTCCATCTTGGGTGCTTTCCCCAGGAAACTCCTCATTTGGAAATCTCATTATGCTCCAAGATTAAATGTACAAAGTCCTCAAATCTCATTGGATCCTATAGATTGGTTGAGGCCCAGATAACTCTATTCTTGGTAACCCTTATCAACTTGAATTTTGCTCTCTATAAGGCTACAGAAACCAGATTGTGATTTAATTAAGCAGAAAGAGAATATGATATAGGTGGCTTTGAATCTATGCCATCAGCCAAATGATTGGCCACAGACCATTTGAGTCTTGGTCTGACTCAGGCCAATCTCCTGGTGGCTTCAGTTTAGATATTTAAATAAAATAAGATACTCAAAGGCTATTCAAAATTTAATAGAATTAGATTGACTTCATTATAGCAGGGAGAAGGTGTTCGGCAAGGATATACCGAACATGCTGCTAAATTGAGTCGTTGTTCAGCCATGTCCAACTTTTTGTGACCCATGGCCATACTATTTATGGGTTTTTTTTGGCAAAGATATCAGAGTGGTTTGCCATTACCTTTTCCAGGGGATTAAAGCAAACAGAGGTAAAATAATTTGCCCAGGCTCACACAGCTAGTAAGTGTCTTCCCTTTGGTTTCCTCAGAGCTGAGGCTCTGTGATTGTTTGTGACCTCCAAGAAGGGCTTAGACATAACAGAAGGCTTGTATCTCTTGAAGACAGATTTTTTTTCTGGTTCAACATTATGTCTTTAAGTCTTCCATGTGGCCTTAGAATGATTAGTTTCAGTTAAGTCATTTTTATTTGCCATAGTTCTTTGGGAATCATTTTTAAAAATTTATTTTTTTAATAGACATTGCTTTATGAATCATATGGGAGAGAAAAATCCGAGCCAAAGGGAAAAACCATGGGAGAGGAAAAAAACAGAAAAAATAAATCAATATAATGTGTGTTGATTTGCATTAAATCTCCATAGTTTTTTTTTTTTTTCTTTCTGGACATAGAAGCCAATTTCTATCCAAAGTTTATTGGGATTGCTTTGGATCACTGAACTCCTGAGAAGAACCAAGTTTTTCATAATTGATCATGGCACAATCTTGCTGTTATTGAGTACAATGTATTCCTGGTTCTGCTTGTTTCACTCAGCCTCAGTTTGTGTAAATCTTCCCAGGCCTTTCTATAATCAGTTTGTTCTTCATTTTGTATAGAACAATAATATTCATATACCACAATTTATCCAGCCATTTCCCAATTGGTAAATGGCCAAAGGAAATGCTTCTGTGGGTTCTTCGTACACGGGTCAGGCTCGGCCTTTCCTGGCTCATATTTATCTTTCCATTTCTTCTCTTTTCTTAGATAGAGCCAGCATTTCTAGAACTATGTGAAGTCACAATAGTGTGAAGTAGTTGGGACTCCATAAGCAAACAGAAAAAAACTATGGAGATTGAATGCAAGTCAACACACATTATATTGATTTATTTTTTTTTCTTTCTGGACCCAGAAGCCAATTTCTATCCAAAGTTTATTGGGATTGCCCGATTGCAATGGTCTTTTATTCTGGGTGTCGGGGCCCTTGATTCTTCCATCTCCTTCTAAGTCAAGTTTTTACAATGTCATTCCTCCATGTAAAAGCAGCCAATAGTTGGTTAAAAAATCGATGGCAAAAAAGGCCAGACTCTTAGCCTTTTGGCCAGGGCTGTAAGGAATAGTGAGTTCTGAATCAAAGATGAGTAGAGACCAAGAGAGTCGAGATGGAAGGCCATTTGTGGCATCAGGAAAGATGGTGACAAGCAAATATCCAAAGCCTGCACAGACCCCAAATCCCAGGAGCTAAGAGAGACTTGCAGGCCTTAAAGTTTAGTGCAGCCAGTGAGCCCCAAGGTTTTGGAGGTGTCTGCAGGAAGAAGCCAGGAGGCCTGATCCAAAGACCTGTATCCAGTCAGAGGCTAAGACAAGGAGACCGGGCACCAGCCATTATCTGGGCACTGACATCTCCAGAAACTTGGGGGCCAAGCAAAGGGCTGGGAGGTGAGATCAGATATCCAAGTGAGACAGAAATGGACACTGGTCAGGAGACAGGAAGAGACTGGAAGCTCCTGGGTGGTTGGGATGATCTCATTCCCATATTCCCGGCACCTATCCCAGGCGGGCCACATGGTAAATCTTGTGGAGCCAGTTAGACCCAGCTACCCTTTTAGCTGAAATGCTTCCTAATTGGGACAGGAGTCGAGTCCTAAGGGCAGCTGCCTTGAGGATGGTCGCTGCCAGACAAGTCCAAATTCAAGGGCCTGGGGCAAAGAGCAGATCCCAATGCCAGTGTACCTAGCAAGCCCCTTTCCTGTTCTGCGCTCTCCACTCTGGCCAGAGAAGTCTCCATTCTGGGCTGTGATCATCAGGACTCTGGCTCCTCCACCCCACCCCGCCTTTGCTCAGTCCATCCCCTCCTGGTGTGTTGGATGGGTTCTGGTCAGTCATGTGGCTCCCACCCTTGTAGACTCGATCAAAACCTCCTCTGTCCCCTGACTGTTCGGGCTCCCCTTCAGCCTGCCATCATTGGACAATCACATGTTCCAGGCAATCCCAAAGTTCTGCTCTTGCAATTATAGACCATCAGAGCAGGAGTCCTCAGAGACGCTCTCTCTCTAAGGGAGAAGTAAAGTGAGAGGGTGGCTGGGAAAGGGGTTTGCTCAAGGTCACAGTGCTACCTAATGGATCACCTGGTTTTTGTTCGCAGATATTTAGTGAGTCAGAAATATTTATTAAGCACCTACTATGTGCCAGGCAAGCTTCTAGAATCTGGGGTCTCTACCTAGATGTGTCTTTGTGCTTGGATACACACAGCAGATGACACCCTCAGGGACAATGAGGATTTTAAAGCTACCTGGAGAACAAGAAATAGGTTGGGGGAGGGGGAGTAGAATGGGAATTCTGTGGGAGCAGGCGTTGAGTGGAAATGGCCCCAATTAGGGAAACAAGGGGAGAAAGCCAGTTGCAAAAGTCTCAGGGCCCCCCCCCTCCCCCGCCCCCGCCCCCGGGTCCACAGACCACTTTGAGAACAGCTGGAGAATGAGGGGCAGGGCAGCTAGGAGGCACAATGTTTCAAAGTGGGGAGGACCTGAGTTCAAATGTGAATGCTGACGTTTATGAGCTATGTGTCCCTGGAGAAGTCATTTAACCCTGATGGCTTTCCCTCCCCCCAGAAGAAGATGATGGCTGGCAACTAAGGAGGGAGGAACCTGACAAGGCAACCAGCCCCGAGGCCCACTCTTCCCTCTTCTTTTCTAGCTGCTGTGCGGAGGAGCGCTTTTTGCTGCTAATGTTTAAGGGAGGGGGAGATGGGGAGGATGCCCAAGGGCAACTTACTGGAGAAGCTCTTCCTCCCTCTCCCACTTAATATCAGAAAATGCAGGCGAAGCTTGAGAATAGAGGGGAGCCGAGAAGGCTTGGGGAGGAGGGTCTGTGAGGCTGGGGGATTCTCCCCTTCTAGGCTTTTCTCCTTGCACAGAGTGTCTGCAGGGCCTGCTTCTTCCCCTTCTCCCTTCCTCTTTGTAGACCAATGAAAAAGGGTGGAATAGGCTGCAAAAGGGAAGGTGGGGGGACAGCAGAGCTGGGGCACCCATCATGTTGCTTTCCAATCACTTCCCACTGGGAAGGCTAATAAGGGCTACAGGGCAGGTCTCCTCTCTTCCCTCTCAGGGGCTAAAACCAGAGGATGGAGTGTGAGGAAAAGAAGGAAGGGGGAAGAGAAGGCCGGCAGAGGCACCCGGGCCGGGCCGGCGCTCCCCCCTTCTGCGGCTGCCAGGTGCCGGAGGGCAGAGCCGGGCGGCCTTCGGCTCTCGGGCCCCTCGGGCCTCCCCTTCCCCTGTGCTGCTGCAGACAGTGAGAGGAGGAGCCATCGGGGAACCAGGCATGGTGTGTGTGTGTGTGTGTGGGGGGGTGACTTGCTTTGTGCCAGGGACTGGCTGCGGGATGGGGGGGGAAGAGAAGGACAGCGGCCACAGGGTGTCCCCCTCCCCCTCCCTCCTTCCCTCGCCTTGCTAATGGCAAAGCATAAAGAGCAGGCGCAGAAGGTGGAGGCGGGGGTGGCTGAGCTCGGAGGGTTCCGCGCCCTTCTCTTTCCCGGGGGCCGAAGTCTCCCGGCCGGTAAAGAAGGCTTACGGGGGCTCCATGTTTCCTACCAAAGAACAAAGATGGAACATGCTGGAAAAGGAGGAGGGGCGGGGAGGGCGGATTCCCCCCCCCCAGGAGGGGGTGCGCTCCCTCATCATTGGCCCAGCCGATGGCGCAGAGGGAGGAGTCTCCTCCTCCAGGCTCTTGGGGCTGCTTCCTCCCTCTTCCCACCCCTCCCCTCCTGGGAGCCCAATGGCGGAGCGTGGAACATGCTAGAAAAGGGGGAAGGGCTGGGGGAGAAGATGGGGGCCGAGGGCCCGGGGAGGAGGGGGCCGGTGCCGGCCGCGCTTTCCCCCTCTCTGCCGCCGATGGCGCTCGGTGGGGGGGAGTTGCCTGGCCCTCCACGCCCCCCCTGCCGCCCCTTCCCCTGTGCCGCTGCAGACCCCGGGACTGGGGATCCATGCGGGGACCCGGAGGCCGCTTTCTCTGTCAGGAGCTGGGCTTCCTCCCTTTGCCCGCGTGGACAGTGCAGAGGGGCCGAGGACCGGGGCCGGGGCTGGGGGGGGGCAGCCGAGCCCACACGGTTTCCTCCTGCCCTTCTCTGCACAGGGGACCCCTCCTCCGTCCTCGGAGCCACGGGCCGAGGGCGGAATGTGTAGGAAAAGGAGCTAGGCTGGGGAGAGAGGAAGCCATAGGGAGGGGGAGCGAGATGTTTCTCCCCCTTCCCCTCCCCCCTCCCCGCCCCCACCTTGGGCTCCTGCCGGTGCTGGGGAGACAGGAACCGGGGAAGGCTGGGACGGTGGCCTTGCTCCCCCTTTCCCTGGACTGCCAGGCAGGAGCGGGGGGGGGGGGTGGCCAACGAGCCAGCCCCGAGTCCCCTTTCTCGGGCCGGCCTGGTGCTCCCCAGGGCTTGCTCCCCGTCGCTGCTTGGGTGGCCCTGGGTCAGCCTCTGCAGACCAGGGGACCTTCCTGCCGGGGCTGGGCGGAGATCCCCATGGGCAAGACTCCCATGATGCCCAAACTCGGCTCCCGGCGCCCCCTCCCAGCCCCCACTCGCCTAGGGTCCGTACCCTGCTGCAGCGGGGCAGGAGGGAAGCGTGGGGCGCAGTCCTGTCGGGCCTGGCAGCCAGGCCTCTCCCGTCCTGAGGGGGGTGGGCCCCGCAGAGCCCAAAGTAGGTTTGGGAATGGCGGGCTCAGGCCCGGGGGTGGGGGTGGGAGGGCTGGCAGAGGGCAGAGTCAGCGGGCGGGAGCTGGACAGGGCCCGCAGCCCCTCGGGGAGCTTTGCTCTGGTTCCCTCCCGCCGTGCATGGTCCTCGTCTGCCAGTCTGCAGTGGAGAGCCGGGCGCTGGCGCCAGGGTGCTCTTTGTCCCCCTTGGGACTGGGGGGGGGCTGGGATGTGAGGGCGGAAGACGGGGAGTGGCCGGGGAGGGCCCTTTGTCCGGGGCCCTAATCCCCCCTCTCCCTCCCCTTCCCCTGTGCGGCCCTGGGCAGTGAGGAGGCAGCGGCCTCGGTGGCCCCTGTGGCTCAGCCCCCTTAAATGCGCTCTTGGGCCATCTCTGAAGCCCGCTCCGGGCCCTGGCCTCAGCAAGACAGACACGGCGAGAATGGTCTAGAGTCTTTATTGTGGCGAGAATGGTCTGGAGTCTTTATTGTGGAGAATGGTCTGGAGTCTTTATTGTGGCGAGAATGGTCTAGAGTCTTTATTGTGGAGAGAATGGTCTAGAGTCTTTATTGTGGCGAGAATGGTCTGGAGTCTTTATTGTGGCGAGAATGGTCTGGAGTCTTTATTGTGGAGAGAATGGTCTGGAGTCTTTATTGTGGCGAGAATGGTCTGGAGTCTTTATTGTGGAGAGAATGGTCTGGAGTCTTTATTGTGGCGAGAATGGTCTGGAGTCTTTATTGTGGAGAGAATGGTCTGGAGTCTTTATTGTGGCGAGAATGGTCTGGAGTCTTTATTGTGGCGAGAATGGTCTGGAGTCTTTATTGTGGCGAGAATGGTCTGGAGTCTTTATTGTGGCGAGAATGGTCTGGAGTCTTTATTGTGGAGAATGGTCTGGAGTCTTTATTGTGGCGAGAATGGTCTGGAGTCTTTATTGTGGCGAGAATGGTCTGGAGTCTTTATTGTGGAGAATGGTCTGGAGTCTTTATTGTGGCGAGAATGGTCTAGAGTCTTTATTGTGGAGAGAATGGTCTAGAGTCTTTATTGTGGCGAGAATGGTCTGGAGTCTTTATTGTGGCGAGAATGGTCTGGAGTCTTTATTGTGGAGAGAATGGTCTGGAGTCTTTATTGTGGCGAGAATGTTCTGGAGTCTTTATTGTGGCGAGAATGGTCTGGAGTCTTTATTGTGGAGAATGGTCTGGAGTCTTTATTGTGGCGAGAATGGTCTGGAGTCTTTATTGTGGAGAGAATGGTCTGGAGTCTTTATTGTGGCGAGAATGGTCTGGAGTCTTTATTGTGGAGAGAATGGTCTAGAGTCTTTATTGTGGCGAGAATGGTCTGGAGTCTTTATTGTGGCGAGAATGGTCTGGAGTCTTTATTGTGGCGAGAATGGTCTGGAGTCTTTATTGTGGCGAGAATGGTCTGGAGTCTTTATTGTGGCGAGAATGGTCTGGAGTCTTTATTGTGGCGAGAATGGTCTGGAGTCTTTATTGTGGAGAGAATGGTCTGGAGTCTTTATTGTGGAGAATGGTCTGGAGTCTTTATTGTGGCGAGAATGGTCTGGAGTCTTTATTGTGGCGAGAATGGTCTGGAGTCTTTATTGTGGCGAGAATGGTCTGGAGTCTTTATTGTGGCGAGAATGGTCTGGAGTCTTTATTGTGGCGAGAATGGTCTGGAGTCTTTATTGTGGCGAGAATGGTCTGGAGTCTTTATTGTGGCGAGAATGGTCTGGAGTCTTTATTGTGGCGAGAATGGTCTGGAGTCTTTATTGTGGCGAGAATGTTCTGGAGTCTTTATTGTGGCGAGAATGGTCTGGAGTCTTTATTGTGGGGAGAATGGTCTGGAGTCTTTATTGTGGGGAGAATGGTCTGGAGTCTTTATTGTGGAGAGAATGGTCTGGAGTCTTTATTGTGGCGAGAATGGTCTGGAGTCTTTATTGTGGCGAGAATGGCCTGGAGTCTTTATTGTGGCGAGAATGGCCTGGAGTCTTTATTGTGGCGAGAATGGTCTAGAGTCTCTATTGTGGCCCAGCCCTGCTCTTAGTGCAGGAGGCAGGAGAGCCAGCAGGAGGACGGCCAGTGAGGGAGCGCCTGTCTTCCGGTCCTCCTGGGCCCTTTACACCTTACTGTAATGACGTCATTGCAGCACACTATTAGGTGTGACCTAGAGAACCATTATCTCCTCAATTCCTCTGAGTTAACATGTTGTGCCACAGTCTCCTTGAGCCGGTCTCCCTCAGTTTCCCTCCTTGTGCTGACTGAGTTTCCCTGAATTGTTCTATCTCAGCTTCCTTAGCTGTTCTGCCTCAGTCCCCTAAGTCATAAAACCCCCCTGGTTCATTAAGACTGAGGACCATTTGCTCTAAGGTTATAAACTGTCTTTGGGAGATGAGGAGCAGATCAGACTTCCTGGCTCCTGGCTCCTTCTGCCCCCAAGAATTTATGACACTGACCCTCTAAAATATTCCAAGAAACAAGACTATCACGGACACTTCACTGACATCTTGACTTCTGTTATTCAAACATCCTGACTCTGGCTTTTAGTAAAAATTTACAACTCCCCCCCCCCCCCCATCCTGAAAAGGCTTCTAATTTTCCCGCTCTTTTTCCTTCCCTTTGTCTCAAGAGCTATAAAAGTGTTTATCGTTCCCCCATTCATCACTGGATACTTTGAGACGAGAGTCCTGTCCAGTCAATTAAACTCTCCAATTAATAAAATATTAAAAAACTCTCTAATCTCTCTCTTGCCTCAGTTTCTCCGGCATTACAAATACCTTGTTTGAAGTCCACTTCTCCAGAGTTCTGGCCCTCTCCATGATCCCTGGCACTCAGAGCCACCGGGTTATTCGCAGACCCCCAAGGCTTTCTGCGCCCGGCCACCTTTGGGGTGCTGGCAGTGTTTAACAACCGGCTGTCTGAGGAGGGCCACGCTGAAGTTAAATCTCCATTTGTGACCCGCGCCGGAGCCCCTGCTCAGGTCTAGTTCAGCAGCAGACGGGCCTCTCTGGTGATTTTGCCCATTTGCTTGAGGTGTGAATGCTTCTGGAGGCCTCGGATTGACCGGGTTGACCCGTGCAGCTCGGCCTGTTCCCCATGCTTGCCATGACCCGCCACTCCATCTCTGTGGCAGTCCTTCCAGCCCCCCCCCCCCCGCCCCCCGGGGCAGCCTCCTCTGCTCCCTCCTCCTAGAAGAGGAAGCATTTCTTCCAGGCCTTAAGGGGTGACCAGGATTTCCCCAAGCTGGGGGAGGGGTGGGATGGCCTAGGGGCACAGGCAGGGGAGCCTTGTGAAGGGAAGCTGGGGTGTAGGCTGGGACTGGCCACATGGGGAGGGCCCTGAGCGCCCTTGAGCTTGATTTTGAAATTGACACGGAGGGAGACCCAGCTGCCCTAAATAATTCTGGTGCCATATTTGTTTTCACGGACACCCAGGAGTGGGATGGGGGTGGGGCGGGGGTGGTCAGAAAGAACCGGAATGGAGGGCCCCTGAACCAGGAAGTCACCCGTGGACAGATGTCGAGGACAGGGCAGGGTGCCCCCCCAGACACCCAGGGTTTGTCTCCTCTTTGTGGGAACAAAAGCCTGGAAGGCCCAGGACCAGATGCCCAGCAGCGGGGCCAGCCCAAGCAACCGTGCTTCTGTCTCCTGCTGGTGTAGTCTTGGGTACCATTTGTGATGCTCTGCTGCCATCTAGCGGAAAGAGTCTGACACTGCCAATGGTTCTTTCTGCTCTGCTTTTCCAGAGCCGGCTTACTCCTGCTCACTGTGGAGGAAAGACTTGGAAGGCTGGTGCACTTGCCCCCCTGGCCAGGAGCCTCCCCAGGCACTACTAAGGGCAGCCGGGAAGAGAGGGCTGATGTGGAAACAGTGTTCCAAGACCCGTGGCCTTCTTAAACTGTGGGGCTCCAGCCCACGTGGATCATGTAACGAAACATGGTGTTCTGAAATTGTGATGTAGTATCAGTAAATGCTTGGCTTCTGTGTTGTACACTCTACAACCAGGTCGCGTAAAAATTTTTGGGCGAAAAGGGGTCTAGCTGTTGCTGGGGTTTGTGTCATTCTCATTCTGACTTCACCACGCTTGAATTTTTTCTTGTTGCTTCTCAGATTTTCTCCTCAACCCAGAATTTGGCTCTCATGTTGTGTTTCTTTCAGATGCTAGTTGGTGGGTTTTTCCTATTTCTACTTTCCCCTCTTGTTCTAAAACTTCAGGGCAATTTTCTTTCATTATTTCTTATATTATTGTATTGATATTTTTTTCTAATTATGGCTTTCAGGTAGTCCTGTTATTCTGATATTTTCTCTTCTTGATCTGTTCTCCAGATCTGTTGTTTCTCTTCTATTCTTTCGGTTGTTTTATTATTTCTTGGTCTCCTCACATTGTCGCCTTCTCCTTACCTGATTCTAGCTTTCGAGGAGTCGTATTCTTTCTTAAGATGTCAGATCTCTTTTACTGGTTGGTTGACTTTCTTTTCATAATCTTCTTGGTTTTCTTGGATTTTTCCTATTTTTCCTCCATTTCTCTTATTTGATTTTTCAAGCCTTTTTTGAATTCTTCCAAACATTCTTTCTGGGCAGACTTTAATTTGAGGGATAATTCTCTTCTTGCTTTTGCTTCCGTACCCTTCTCTGAAGACAAACCCCAGTCTTTTCTGTTTCCATAGTAATTGTTTATGGTTATGTTCCTTTCTCCTTTGCTCCTTTTTTTTTAATTTTAGAAGCTTGTTATTACTATCTCTAGTCCTGGAGTATGGAGGATGGTTTTTCTGGTCTCAGGGCCTTCTTATTGTTATTTTTGGAGTTTTGTCTTGGGCCCAACCTCACTCACTCATTTTCCCCTTCATGCACAAAGTGCCTTCTCCTCCCCCACCCCCGATTATGCTCGTGCTCCTTGAAGACCTTCAGTAGCTACAATCTTCAGTTGTTCCCCCTTGGCCCGGAACCAGAAACTAAGAGTTCTGCTCTCCTGAAAGTGGCGGAAGCCAGAATCATCCCCGACCCATTGCTTTTGCCTTCAACAGGCACAGCTGGGCCAGGTATCCCTCAGCAGCAGCGATGCCTTCAATCTTTTTCCTGATCAGATGCTCGACTTCCCTGCCTCCATACTGTCCATGAGGTGACAGTCCCTGTAGCTAAAGTTGAGGCTATGTCCTTAAGGCAGCTGTTTCAGTGGAGCTGCCTTGGAAGTGTTTAGGCTTCACTTGGGCCAAAGCTCTCTCCCAGAACCTTTCTTTGGATCCTCTTTGGCTGTCTCAGGAGGACCACTGTTCGGTCCCAACTCTTGTTGATTTTTTTTGCCCTATGTTCGCCCTTCACTGATGTTTTGTCTTGTTTGTGGAGCAACTCAGACTTTTCCAACCTACTCTACTATCTTTCAGAATCCCCTCCAGCAGTTTCTGTTGTATGATGATGTTGGAAACGAGGCTGTAAAGAGTTAAGAGAGAAAGAGATGAAGTAGAAGTTCGGATTTTATGTTTTTTCAAGGAGTTTTATGTTTACACAAAAGGAAGAACTAGGAGGACAATCCAATATCACTACACTTCTGCTATCTAAGTTTACCAAACAGTTTTGGCCTGGGTATAATCTGAGGATCCTCATCCTAATCTTTGCCCACGTTGATGAGGCAGCTTCCCTAAAAGAATCATCTCACCCTTTAAGGCTCTAGAAGTATACTCTACTGGAGAATGTCATTCTGTGAAATCAGCTCAAGCTCCTATTCTGAGGTCTTCTTCCTAATAGCAACCATGATTAGGACCCCAATACAAACAACTGGAAAAATATCCATTGCTCATGGTTAGGCTAAGCTAATATAATAAAAATGAAAATTCTACCTTTATGGGTCTACTTCTTCAGGGCCATATCAAAGCACCAAAAGTCATGTCAGAGAGCTAGAAAAAAATAATAACAAAATTCATCTCTAAGAACAAAAGGGCAAGAATGTCAAGGGAATTAATGAAAAAAAATACAAAGGATGATGGAGTATCACTCCTAAAACTCTATTTTAAAACAGCGGTCATCAAAATCATTGGGAACTGGCTAAAAAATAGAGTGGTACACCTCTCAGATTGGCTAGGATGACAGGAAAAGATAATGGTGAATGTTGAAGGGGATGTGGGAAAACTGGGACACTGATGCATTGTTGGTGGAGTTGTGAAAGAATCTGGCCATTCTGGAGAGCAATCTGGAACTATGCCCAAAAAGTTCTCAAACTGTGCATACCCTTTGATCCAGCAGTGTTATTACTGGAAAGGGACCCCGTGTGTGCAAGAATGTTTGGGGCAGCCCTCTTTGTAGTGGCCAAAAACTGGAAACTGAGTGGATGCCCATCCATTGGAGAATGGCTGAATAAATTGTGGTATATGAATGTTATGAAATATTATTGTTCTGTAAGAAATGACCAGCAGGATGATTTCAGAAAGGCCTGGAGAGACTTCCATGAACTGATGCTGAGTGAAATGAGCAGAACCAGGAGATCATTATATACTTCAACAACAATACTGTATGATGACCAATTCTGATAGACGTGGTTCTCTTCAACAATGAGATGAACCAGATCAGTTCCAATAGAGCAATAATGAAGAGAACCAGCTACACCCAGTGAAAGAACCCTGGGAAATGAGTGTGAACCACAACATAGCATGTCCACTCCCTCTGTTTTTGTCCACTTGCATTTTTGATTTCCTTCTCAGGTTATTTTTACCTTATTTCTAAGTCTAATTTTTCTTGGGCAGCAAAATAACTGTTTGGACATGTATACATATATTGTATTTAACATATACTTTAACATATTTAACATGTATTGGTGTACCTGCCATCTAGGGGAATGGATGGGGGGAAGGAGGGGAAAAGTTGGAACAGAAGATTTTGCAAGGGTCAATGCTGAAAAATTACCCATGCATATATCTTGTAAATAAAAAGCTCTATAAAAAGAATGTAAACTCAGTAAGAAAAAAAAGAAATAGAGTGGTGGATCAGTGGAATAGGTTAGATACATATGACCCAATAATTAATGACTATAATAATCTAGTATTTGATAAACATCAAAACTCCAGCTTCTGGAATAAGAACTCACTATTTCACAAATCTTGCTGGGAAAACTGGGAAATAATATGTCAGAAACTCAGAAGAGACCTACATCTCACACTCCATACTAAAAGAAGGTCAAAATGGGTACATGATTTGGGCATAAAGGGTGATACCATAAGCAAATTAAGAGAGCAAGGGATCAGTTCTTTGCAGAAGACCAAAGAACTAGAGAATATTATCCAATGCAAAATGGACAACTTTGATTACATTAAAATTAAAAGTTCTCACAGAAACAAAACCAATGCAAGCAAGATTAAAAGGGAAGCACAAAGCTGGGAACATTTTTTTGTTTTTACAGCCATTGTTTTTAAGGGTTTCATTTCTAAAATATATAAAGAACTGTGTCAAATGTATAAGAAAATTAGTCATTGCCCAGTTGATAAATGATCCAAGGATATGAACAGACAATATGCAGATAAAGAAATGAAAGCCATCTATAGTCATGTGAAAAATGCTCTAAATCACTATTGATTAGAGAAATGTGAATTAAAACAACTCTGAGGTAGCACCTCACACCTCTCAGATTGGCTAAGATGACAGGAAAGGATAATGACGAATGTTGGAAGGGATGTGGGAAGACTGGAACACTAAAGCATTGTTGGTGGAGTTGTGAAACTGATCCAATCGTTCTGGAGAGCCGTTTGGAATTATTCCCAAAGGGCTATCAAACCGTGCATATCTTTTGATCCAGCTGTCTCACTACTTTGTATCCCAAAAATATCATAAAGAAAGGAAAAGGAGCCACATGTGCAAAGATGTTTGTAGTAGTCCTTTTTGTGGTGGCAAAGATTTGGAAACTGAGTATTTGCCCATCAGTTGGGGAATGGCTGAAGAAGTTGTAGTGTATGAAGATAATGGAATGTTATAGTTCTATAAAAATGATGAACAGGTTGATTTTAGAAAGGCCTGGAAAGATTTGTATAGACTGATGCTGAAACAAGAAGAATTGGGAATATATCGTACACAGCAACAGCAAGATTATGCAATGAGCCACTATGAAAGCCTTGGTTCTTCTCTGTGGGTCAGTTCTAAGGCAATCCCAGTAAACTTTGGATAGAAAACGCCATCTGCATCCAGAGAGAACTATGGAGAATGAATGTAAATCAACACATACTATGTTCACTTGTTTTCCTTTTTCTTCTATTTTTCTTTTCTCTCATGGTTTTCCCCTTTTGTTCTGATTTTTCTCTTCCAACATGATTCATAAAGAAATGTGTATCAAAAAATTAGTGTACATGTATAACCAGAAAAACATCTTTTCTATTTTAAAAAATGATCAGGACCCCAGTCTGATTTAGCTACTTAACATCAGTTAGTGTAATGTGCTGTTGTGTTGTCTCCAGAGACTGCCAATTGCTCTCTGGTCTAGAGGAGAGACTTCTTCTTCCAGAGAGCTGCACTTAGTAAGAACCTAACTGTCCCATCCACAGGGACTCAGTTATTCGGGGGGGGGGGGTCGAGGGGAACCCAGCCTGAAAGAGAAACGGGCGAGAAAGAAGAGTGAGACCAAGCAGATTCTTGTCAAGGTCTCAGTTTATTGCTCTTGGAGTACAGCTTATATAGCAAAAAGCATGAGAAAGAGAAGTAGGGTAGGGCCTGGGAAAGGAGCAGGAGTGATGAAGAAGTTGGGTTGGGCCTGGGAAAGGAACATGGGGATGGCTGGCTCAATGAACAGGAACAGTTTGCAGTTAGGATACAATGTTGGAATATTCTATGGTTCTCAGAACAATTTGTCTGAGGGTAAAGCCCACTTAGGGGGGAGAAACACCTGGGCCGAAGCCGTTGGCTCCCAACACCTAACAAGTTAGGGTTTTTGGTTGTTTTTGTTTTTGTTTCTGACAAAAGGATGTTTGTTTATTGAGAAGATGCAACAAGAAGTGAAGTACATTTCCTCCCAAAACTCGGGGCACATTTCCTCCCAAAACTTGGGGCACATTTCCTCATATTACCTCAATCCCGGAAGAGAATGGGTATAACGTTAAAATAGGTGCTACAAAAGCATTTGACCCATGCAATTCACTTGCAAATATGGCATAGTTGGTAAACAGAGTTCCCTTGTTTGTTGGACTGGACATCTTGGCTATGGAGTCAATCCACTGCCAGATTAGGATCCTGTAAATCAAACACTACTGGGCACAGACTCTGGCATGGACTCCTGTCTCTGAACCTTCAGTGGCTTGTTCTTCTAAGCTAATAAGGTCACCAAGAACCGGGAGAATATTGTACGCAATAACAGCAAGGTTGGGTGACGATCACCTGTGGATAGATCTAACTCTTCTCAGCAATGTGGTGATCCAAGACAATTCCAATAGACATGAGATGGAAAATGCCGTCCACATCCAGAGGGAGAACTCTGGAGACTGAACGTGCATCATGGCATACTATTTTCACCTTCATTCGTGTATTTGTTTTTTCTTTCTCATGGTTTTTTCCCTTTTGTTTTGTTTTTTCTTTCCCAATGTGACTAATGTGGAAGTATATTTTAAATGATTGTACATGTATAACTTACATCAGATTGCTTGCTGTCTTCTTCTTAACTATTATCCAAAAGGTTTAGTCTTTTTTTTTTTTTTTGTTATAGCCTTTTATTGACAAAACATATGCTTGGGTAATTTTTCAACATTGACCCGCGCAAAACCTTCTGTTCCAACTTTTCCCCTCCTTCCCCCCACCCCCTCCCCAGCTGGCAAGTAGGCCCATAGATGTTAAATATGTTACAGTATATGTTAAATCCAATATACGCATACAATTTATAGTTATCTTGCTGCACAAGAAAAATCAGATTTAGAAAGAAGGTAAAAGTAACCTGAGAAGAAAAACAAGAGTGCAAGAAAACAATAACAGAAAGAGTGTAAATGCTATGTTGTGGTCCACACTCATTTCCCATGTTCTTTCACTGGGTGTAACAGGTTCTGTTCATCACTGATCAATCGGAACTGATTTGGTTCATCTCATTGTTGAAGAAGGCCATGTCCATCAGAATTGATCCTCATACAGTATCGTTGTTGAAGTATACAACGATCTCCTGGTCCTGCTCGTTTCACTCAGCATCAGTTCCTGTCAGTCTCTCCAGGCCTCTCTGAAATCATCCTGTTGGTCATTTCTTACAGAACAATAATATTCCATAACATTCATATACCATAATTTACCCAGCCATTCTCCAATGGATGGACATCTATTCATTTTCCAGTTCCTGGCCACTACAAAGAGGGCTGCCCCAAACATTTTGGCACATACAGGTCCCGTCCCCTTCTTTAGTGTCTCTTGAGGATATAGATTACTTGCTGTCTTGTGGGAGGGGGAGGAGAGGCAAAGGGAAGGAGGGAGAAAAAATCTGGAATTCAAAATCTTACAAAAATGAATATCAAAAACCACCTTTCCATGTAACTGGAAAAACAATATCCTATTAAAATAAAATTAAAAAAAAAACTTAGAAAAATACAAAGGCAGCTCCACTGAGAGGTAGCTAGCCATTTCCTGGGATTCTCTCCACGATGGCTTAGGTACAGAGACTAGGAGTAGCTTCCTGAAGTATTCTTACTTTCCCGGGGCAGTCTTAGGAGTCATTTGATTCCTTTTCATTTCTGCATTTGTTCACGAGGTCTGGAGAGCTCTTTTGCATCGTTTTGTTTTTCTGGGACGGCAGAAATAAAAGCTACTCTTTGCTTTCTGATTCTACTATTGGATCCTAGAGAGGAACTGGTTGACCGCTCTATAGCTTCCTCTTCCTTTCAGGTCTGTGCACTGCTCTTCACCTGGAACAGATATAGAGAAGAAAATGGGAAACCTGCACCAACACAGCTCCAATTTAGAGCCTGGATTAGCAGGGGGGACCTACTAACTGTAGTCTGAGTCTGTGAAATTGAGTGTTTAAAGGGTGTATATGAAGGGGTGTGAGTCCTATCAAATTCTCTCTTCCAAGTCTTGATTCGTTAATCTCTGCACTCACTGGCTCCCAGGGATGAAAGTATTGTTTAGAGACTCCGATTTCCTGCTGGCCTCTTTGCTGGCATCAGGAGTTTACATGGTCCTTGGAGCCTTCTTTCTGCTTCCAGGAACCTTAGTGAAGACAGAGTTGAGATTTAGGGCAGCTGAGATGGCACAGAGCCAGGGTGCCTAGTTCTACTGAGCCCCTCTAATCTGGCAGCCAGAAAGCTCCAGACTAAATCGCTCACTTCCTAGGAGCTTTTTTCTTTTTTTTTTTATGCAGTTTTCTAAGTCATTATGTGGCTGGCAGCAGATTCTTAAATAAGGTTTATTTTTTTTTTTCGTCATTGTTTTTATTTTTACAGAAATTTTATGCATGGGTAATTTTACAGCATTGACAATTGCCAAACCTTTTGTTTCAACTTTTCCCCTCCTTCCCCCCACCCCTCCTCCAGATGGCAGGTTGACCAATACATGTTAAATATGTTAAAGTATAAATTAAATACAATATATGTATACATGTCCAAAGAGTTGTTTTGCTGCACAAAAAGAATCGGACTTTGAAATAGTGTACAATTAGCCTGGGAAGGAAATCCAAAATGCAGGCGGACAAAAATATAGGGATTGGGAATGCTATGTGGTGGTTCATAGTCAACTCCCAGAGTTCTTTCTCTGGGTGTAGGGGTTTCTGTCCGTCGTTGATCAATTGGAGCTGAATTAGCTCTTCTCTATGTTGAAGATTTCCACTTCCATCAGAATCCATCCTCATACAGTATTGTTGTTGAAGTGTATAATGATCTCCTGGTTCTGCTCGTTTCACTCAGCATCAGTTGATGTAAGTCTCTCCAGGCCTCTCTGTATTCCTCCTGCTGGTCATTTCTTACAGAACAATAATATTCCATAACCTTCATATACCATAATTTACCCAGCCATTCTCCGATGGATGGACATCCGTTCATTTTCCACTTTCTAGCCACTACAAAAAGGGCTGCCACAAACATTTTGGCACATACAGGTCCCTTTCCCTTCTTTAAGATCTCTTTTTGGGATATAAGCCCTGGGAGCTCTTTTCAGCCTTCGTTCCTTTAAGCTAATTTCCAAGCCTTCTGATTGCCTCCTAAATAACAATAGAGTGCCCCAAATGCTCTTCAAAGTTGGCAATTACTCACTTAGATCAAATGGCAAGTCAAGCAATGAGGGAAAATTATGATTTTTCTAATTATCAAGATGATATGTGTAATGAACATATTACTAATGTATATCATCTCTTAGAGCTTTTCCGGCTTGGGGGTCAGAGTGTTATAGTGCAGCTTGAAGCGATCAATCAGCCCTTGACAACTCTCTCCTGTGTATGTTAGATGACGGGAATCAAAGATTGTAGAACCCAAAGGGCAGCTAGCTGGTGCGGTGGATAAAGTACCAGTCCTTAAGTCAGCAGGACCTGAGTTCAAATTTGACCTCAGACACTTAACACTCCCTAGCTGTGTTTCCCTGGGTAAGTCACTTCACCCCAAGTGCTTCAGTTAAAAAAAAAAAAAGATTGTAGAACCTGTTCCCATCACAAAACTCTTATCCTCTCTCCTCTCCCCCCAAGTAACCACCTCTGGGATTTGAAACAATTAACTGTTCCATTAGGATTGCAAAACACCCATATTATCCTGCATTTGTGGGCTTGTCATGGGCCGCCCAGGCCCTGAAAATGATTGTGTTGTGATCTCCCTTCCCATTTGTGAATTGTGTATAAAATCTCTAGCTTTTCTGCACCAGGATGAGGTCCGTCCAGGAAAACTTTCAATTTACAAACTGCAAGTTATTAATGAATTAAACTGCTCCTTTATCTCCAACACCTGGGCCTGCTTTGGGGCCAGCAAAATTTTGTTAACCATTAATTGATGGCAGCGGTTTTAAGGGGTGGAAGTAGAAGTGAAGCTTTGAACTCTCCAGTATGTTGGGGAAGGGACTGGGAGCCACTGGACCTTTTCTTCCAGAGTCTCAACTCTTACTTAGTCTGTCCAGTTCTCTCCCACTCACTCGCTGCTTACTGGGCCCATCCTTTGACCAAGCCCACCTTTCGTTGTGAGGAATATTTCCAGGAGCTTTTTGGTGATCCGGACCACTTTGGTGAGCCCATTTTGCTTTTGTGCATGGAGTGGCTTCTGCATGCCTCTGTTCTCTTTGATAAATGCATGTCCAGTTATGGGCTGCAGGTTTATTTTCTGGATGTGGTAAATTCCTCTAAGAATTGCTTACGTGTTTGGTTTGTATGCAGTTGATAGAGGGGGAAATGAGCTTGGGTAGAGGGGTGAAATGTTTGCTCTTGTAATTTAAGTGAATTGCTAGCATGGGGAATTAACTGCTTTTGTGTATTTATATTGCCGTAACTCTTTACAATGTGTTGTGTATACTTGTTAGTAAAGTGGTCTTATTAGCTTTGCGTGTTCACCTTTAAAACGCGACCAAGGTCCAATAAGGGCAAATAGGAATACTGAGGCGGTTTCCGTCAAGTCATCTCCAAAACAAACACGTGCCTTTCAAACGGATAAGAAATACGGTTCTGAGTGTCCCTGCTATTGCCACGATTGGGTTGATTTGACCAGTGATGACTTTGCTGGTCTCATTGGGGCGGCTTTGATAAGATCAAATCAGAGCATAGGAGGCAGAAACTGATGGATGAGGAAACTCAGGTTCTTGAATGGAGCGGCTATAATAAAGGCTATTTGGAGGGCAAGGAAGGAGCGTACGGGTCTGAAAGAAAGGATGAAATCATTTAAAGATGTTCTCCTTAACCACCCCCGAGCTATTTACCTACCTAAATTGTACCCACCTTTATCAACACATTCCACCAGCTCCCCAGCTTCTATGGTCCCTTTCAAGGTACAAGCCAAAATTCATCCAGAAAAAAAGCCTGAGGACAGTCGTCCTGTCAGAACTCTGGTTGGAAGTCCCCGAAGTAGGGAGAACTCCAAGTTGTTGCCAAGGAGTGTCCCAGCCCCAGGGAGCATCCCATAGGCTTTGCTGAACAGTTCCAACTCACCCTATAGTCCTACAGACTTGGGTATCTGGATCTGTATCAACTCATGATTGCTTGGGGGGGGGGAGAGGGATTTTGGTGCCCAAAAGCTGGCAGGAGATCTGGAGGAGGAGTTTGTTTTACTTGTGGAAAACCTGGTCACTGGAGGAAAGAATATAGAAGGGGGCAGGAGCAGATGTTGAAGAGCAAAAAGAGGAAGCACCCCAGAAAAGTGGGGGGACCCTCCCTACAATCCCAATTACTCAGCATGATGCAGCTCCAGGGAGCCTTGGCAGGAGGAATGACCCAAGGGGGGGAATATTCAGGCCATGCCTGTTGGACTCCTGCTGGAGATATCTCCTTGGTCACGCAGAGGTGTCTGCTCTAGTTGACACCGTTGTCATACCCTTAGTTTTAAACCCCTTTGCATTCCCCACTCCATACTCCCAAGAGTGTATCTCAGTTGGAGACATTACCAATATTTCAGAGCCTCTCTCCGTTTGTTTGGAGGGATCAATCCCTTTCACCCTTTGGTCCTGGTCCCTGAGGCTCCTAGCCACTCACTAGGATGTGATCTCCTCCATAAATTAGGGGTGACTATTTGATCTAAAAGGAACCTTGTATCTTTTATCACTTGACACTCCACTTCTGAAAGTGGCTCCATTTCTTTAGGGTTTTCCCAACCCTTCTGACCATCTGGCTCTTAACCAAGTTTCCTGTGCTTGTGGGCTTTGACATGGGGTCAGTTATCACAGCTGGGCACATCTGCACCCCTAATTTCCATATGCCAATACCCACTCAGCACTGAGGCTGCTGTGGGAGTTTGGCCCCTTATTGGCGCCTCCTTATTTAAGAACCTCATTGTTCCCCCATGAACACACCCATTTTCCCAGCCTGGTGCTCTAGGTGCCAAACCCTCTCCCTCTGCTTAATCTTGTACCACCCTGGGCCGCTACTTTCCAGTGGCGCCCTCTGTAGTGCCTTCTTTTCATTTGCAGTTGCCCCCCAAAGCCAATTCATATTTGCTTTTACCTGGGAGGGATACTAATATACCCGGACGATCCTTTGTAGGAATCCACTGAGTCGCCATCTGTTTGTCTTAAAACACGACTTGTTCTGGGGAGATTTTAAGGACCCGGTCCTCCTTCAGTATGTCGATGATCTGCTTTGTTCTCCCTCCCAAGACATTTCTTATAGGGACTCTGTGTGCCTCCTTAGTGGTTTAGCAGCATGCGGCCATAAGGTATCTAGGGGCAAATCTCAATATGCCCTCCTCTCGGTACAGTTCCTAGGACATCATCTGTCTGTCTCCGGCCTTTGCCTAGATTTGTCCCATCTTAAAATTATCACTCGATTTCCTGTACCTCACACCGAACTTCAGCTCCGTGCCTTCCTGGGTCCAGCTTCTCTGGCTCCTTGAATTCTCAGATATCACCCTTCCCCTTTATGGACTCCTAAAGGATCTTGTACTTGAACCTTTGGCTTTTTCCCCAGAGGCTCAAAACCTGTTTGATTCTTTGAAGTCTTCTCTCCAATCGTCACCACCTTGAGCCTTTGCCAACTGTTCTCTTCCATTTGATTTATTCATCTCGGAGACGGGCGGGGATGCGGTTGGTGTGCTGAAACATAAATGTGGCGAAAGCTTTCTGTCCCATGGGATTCTAGAGCAAAACTTTGGGGAACATTGCTAAAGGCTTCCCAGGCTGCCTTGGGGCAGTAGTGTCCTTGTCTGCCACTGAAGACATTTGTCTTAATTCTCTCTTAATGGTACATGTTCTCTATGGTGCTGAAGCTCTCCTAAATTCACACCACACTGGCATTCGGCAGACTAGCCAACCTGGAAGTGATTCGTTGTCCCAGCCTCATCTGACCATCAAATGTCTGCACACTCAATCCTGCTACCTTTCCACCTGAGGTTGAAAGTGAGGGTGAGACTTCAGACCGTGACTACAGTTTAGGCGGATGTCTTGCTTTCTCCTCGGGAGGACCTGAAGGAAACCCCCTTAGAGGGTAAAGACTTGGACTGGGATCCTGCTGGATCCTGCCTCAGAAATGAGGAAGGAGACTTGGTTACTGATTCCAGCATCGTCTCCGCCACAGAAGTGGGGGAAGCTTTGCCGCTACCTCGTACCCATTCAGCACAACAAACCCAACTTGAGTCGGTAGCCAAGACTTGTCAGTTAGGAAAAGGAAGAAGGATTGATATCTATACTGAAAGCCGGTATATGTTTGGGGTGGCATATGACTTTGCGATATTATGGAAGGATCAGGGTTCCCTCACCTCCTCAGGACAGCCCATTAAACATCAAAAACGGGCTTCTCAGCTATCAGACCATTTACTGCTTCCCCAGGCTGTAGCATCAACTTCCAGGGCCTTCTGGAGAAAATATCTTCTTGCCGGGGGAAATGATGGCGGAGCAAGTAGTCTAAATCCCAGCTGTAACTCCCCAAATTCATGAGGACCCAGAAACTTTGTCCCACAAGTGTGGCCTTAGGCAGCCTTCAGAATGAGATGGATAAGCTAAGTCTCTCCGCCTAACTGAGGAAGAAGAGAATGCTTGTCGCAGAGCAAGAAGAACTTCAAAAGGAGAACTTGATAAGATTGTGGAACTATGGGTTGGTTCAAGTGCACTTGAAGTCCTCCCTAAAAGCTGATCTATCCCTGTAATGAACATCTTCATTCGTTCAGCCACAGAGGACCCAACAAGTTGGTAGAACTAGATTAAAACTATTGGTGGGGAAGTTTTCACGGGGCTGCCATCACCTCCTGTAAGATGTGTCCCACCTGCCCTAAGCATGATGTGTTCGAGCCTCTGAAGCCAGTTCGTGGCCAGTTTCCTCTCCCGGATGCCCCCTTTTAAATTTGGCAGATGGACTCCATTCATTTGCCACCTGCCCATGGTTACAAATATACTTTGGTTATGGGTCTGTATGTTTTCCTGGTGGGTAGAAGCATTCTCCTTCACACTCTCTGGGGCAGCAAAAATCCACTTAGAAAAAAATCATTCCATTATGGGGGGGGGGGTTCCTAAAGAAATACATAATGATGGAAGTTCCCATTTCACAGGAGCTTCGTTAGCTAAGCTGCTCTCATCCTGGTCAATCTCTTAGCACTTGGGATAATTGAATGAGTTAATGGGATACTTAAAACTTCCTTTGCTCACCAGCCCTGAATTCAGGAGGACCCGAGTTCGAATCCGGTCTCAGACACTTAACACTTCCTAGCTGTGTGACCCTGGGCAAGTCACTTAACACCAGCCTCAGAAAAAACAAAACAAAACAAAACAAAACTTCCTTTGCTAAATTCTCTGAAGAACTAGGTATTCCTGGGCCCAAAGCCCGGTCTTTAGCCCTACTAAGCCTTAGATCCAGACCATTTGGTTTTCATAAGCTCAGTCCTTATGAGAAAGCAACAGGACGCCCACAGCCACTATACCCATGGGTGGTGGGAAGCATAGCAACTAAAGACTCCTTCCTACAGTGCTATGTTGGATTGGCTCAGAAAATATCAGAGACTTACCAACTTGTCCCACAGTCCCATTTTTTTAGGAATCGCAACCTAATCCAACCCAGTGACTGGGTCTCCTGGAAACACACCTCTCTAAGCACTCCTTGGAGCCATGGTGGAAAGGTCCCTTTGAAGTCCTGCTCACCACCCCCGCTGCAGCCAAACTCTGGGGAGTGGAGTCCTGGCTCCACCTGTCACATGTTAGAAGGGCAGTACCACTTACCTGGATTGCAGAACCTAACCTTGAAAATCAACTAGGGTCCAAAACAGTTGGCATCAGAAGTAGGCAGCTGTCCCCAAGACCCCAGTCCAAGAATGTGGATGTGGACTGAGGTTTACAGCTCTTCTCTGTATAAACTAAGCCTTTTATCTCCTGCTACTATCCTCTCAGGCCTAAATCTCAGTGCCTATGGAAGTAGCAGGTTTTTTTCCTTCCATTTTCACACTGTTTTTCTTTTTATATGGTTCTATACTACATCACAACCGCCTTCCTGATTCACTTGCCTTCATGGTATTACAAAATCCTAAGGTGTTGGGCAGCCTACTGGCCCAGAGAGGAGGAGCCTGAAATCGAGGAAGACCTTGGGCTCTTAGCAAGCAAGCAGAAGATTTATGGAAGAGGGATCAGGATGTTCTGAAGCATGTTTCCCCCTTACCTTCCTTTGATCTACTCTTTTGGTTGCCCGAAAACTTTGGCAGCATTCTCCATTCTGCCCTCCCTGGTCTGATGTTCCTCTTCCTTATTTGCCTTGCCATTTACCTCACATTCGCTTTGCCATTCACTTATTTTTACTTAAAAATCAATGCCATATCTCAAATGAATGTTCCTTGTCGCTTCTCAGGGTTGTTCCAACCTTTTGATCTAAAGGAGGGAATGAGGAAATGTAGAGGGCCACGAGGTAAGAATCCATTCCAGGTCTTGAATCTTACAGTAACTTGGCTCACCAAAACTCCCTTTTCTATAGAAATAGCAGAGCCATGCTTGTCAATATAATAAATTAGAAATCTAGAGACTGAAGCAAAATGCAAACACTACTCAGTGGATTAAAGGTAAACCTTTGAATTGAGGACAGAAAAAACAGCCCACGATGGAGACAAAGGCATTTGGGACAAAGATACTTGAGTATGAGATGTGTATCTCAACTATTTCCGTCTCTTGTAAGTAACCAAGATCCCGGGCTTAATCATTTACATCTCAGTAGATCTTGTTTGTCAGGGAAAGCTATAGGAACTTCAAAGAGTGTACTTTGTATCAAGTCTATAAGCATTTGACGTATATATTTGTCTCTCTGATCAATAAACTTTGAAGAGTTCATATTCGAAATTCTCTCTCCGCCTGGCCCTTGTACTTTCACACCCTTTCACACCCTATTGGAGCTGGACTCCAACAAGGAAAAATTATGATTTTTATAATTATCAAGATGATATGTCTAATGAATATACTAATAATTTATATCTATTAGAGCTGCCTTTTCTGATTTGGGTCAGTCTTACCAGTGCAGCTTGAAAGGATCAATCAGTCCTTGACTACGCTCTCCTGTGTGTGTTAAGTGAAGGTGAGTCAAAGATTATAGAACTTATTCCATCAAAGAACTCTGGTCCTGCCCCCCACCAAGTAAGTACTTCCTCCCCCCTCCCCGGGAGTTGAAACAATAATTTAAGTCCGTTCCCACAGGACTGGAGAATACCCATATTGTCCTTCATTGTGGGCTTGTCATGGGCAACCTCTCAGGCCCCGAAAATGATCATATTATAATCCACTTTCTCCTTCCCTTCCCATTTAGGATTTCTGTATATAATCTCTCCCTTTCCTGAGGTCTCCTGCCCAGGAGAACTTCCAGTTTACAAACTGTGTTCCTCACTCAGAGAGTGAGTAATTAAACTACTTGATCTTTGTGTGGCTTCAGCTCTTCACAGTTTAGAGACCAAGACAGCAAAATTCACAGTTTAGAGAGCAAGACGGCAAAATTCTATTAACACAAAAAAGAGCTCCTTGGAATAGGAAGTGGCTAGATAATGTCATAAAAAAATTACTCATGCATATGTACTGTCAAAAAAATTTATAATTATAAAATTAATAAAAAAAATTAAAAAAACCCAACACAATCCAATTAAAAAAAAAAAGGAATAGGAAGTGGCTGGTCTGCAGAGGCCTCTGTATCCCTTCATCTTTGTGCACAACCCTCCCCCCTACCAATACAGCCAGGTTGCTTTGAGGGAGAGTGTGTATGCTTCCTGCCTGGCTAAATCCCTAAGTCCAGTCACCTTCATGGGGATGATCATAGAAGTACCTGGTTATTGACCCAAAGAGAGGGAGGGAGAGGAGAGGGGAGTGTTAAATGGAGATGGAGAAATTGATGGAGAGCAATCATCCTGTGAACTGGATAGAATGGTGAAGAAGGAATTTAGTCCCCTTCAGCTGAGAGGTTGGGGTAGGGAAGAAGAGATGGTTTGTTGGAGATTGACTCAGAATTGGAGATTTAGAGAAGGAAGCTTTTGGAAGGCTCAGGATTGAAGGGAACAATTAACTCAGGAAGCAGTTAGTTGTAAAATGGGACATTTCAAACTAAATTTAAGAAATGGAATCATGGGGAAATATTAACATATCCAAAGAATCTCAGTAACTCAGAGTGGAAAGAGAAGGAGCACAGATATTATCCGATTGGACTAATTCCTTTCCAGTGACTGTGGCAAATGGCCATCCAATTTTCCCTGGAAGATTCCCAAGGAGTTGGGTGAGAGCCCATTTCACTTGGGGTCATCTTTGAGTGTTAGGAAGTTTTCTCTGACATTAAGCTTAATTCTACCTTTCCCAACTAAGTGTACAAAGGTGGCCTAGGACCAGACTTTGAAGGGGTAACTAACCTTTCTAACCAGAGGAGTTAGTGTTTGATCCTAGAAACAATAGAGAGTTACTGAAAGGTTTTGATCAAGGGATTGATGTGATCAGATTCATGCTTCAAGAATATTACTTTGGCTGCTGTGTTGAAGATGGAACGAATAAGTTATAGATTTGTGGCAGGGAGAGCAACCTGGAGGCCATTTCCATAGTCCTGATGAGAGATGGCCATGTGGGGAGAGAAAAAGAAATGGCTATAAAATACGTCGTGGGTTGGGAAATGACAGGAGTTGGCCAAGAATCAAACCAGGGGAAAGGAAAGGAGAGGGCAAAGTCAAAGTTAAGAGTGATTCAATTGTTCCAAACCTCAGCGACCAGGAGGATCCTGGTTTAAGTTCTCAGGTTTTTCCTGAATGTAGTTAACATGCCATTCAGTAGGGCCTCAGTTTCCCTCTGCAATGACGAGTTAGTGGATGTCTGGGCCAGAAGCTATCAGTGGGTAAAGCTCTCATGAAGCCCACATCGTTTCGAGCTCCACACTTGTTTGGGGGATATAGCTTGCTTGTCACAAAGTCCGCAAAGGGGGGCACGCCAAAGAAACTGATGACGTCCTCTCTGGCTCTTAGGTGGCATACAGGCTAGTGGGAAGGATCTCAGCTCTGGCCCTCTGGCCATCATGGAACTAGTGAACCTGTATTTAGCTATGTGCTTTAGAGATTTACATCTATGAGGACTAAGGTTTCTCATCCATCCACTCACTCACTCACTCATTCTGGTCAATATCTTCTCAAGGTGCTCTTGCTTTTCCATAGACTTCCTAGAATTTCATCCCTGGAAGTGGACATGTGTCCACTTTAAAGTTGCCTCTTTGAGTGTTTATCTGGGAGTTCGTCTGTGACCCAGGCCGTCACGTTAGGGACTGGAGGTGGCAAGACTAACTCTTTCCAAAGCAGCAGACACAAATATGTAGGTACTATGCCTTCATTTTAGGTACATGCTGCCACGTGGGACAAGGTAAATAGGTGATTTGAACCCAGACGTGAAGACCACCTCTGCTGGTGTAGGAAAATAAATGCTTTATTGCAGCTAGCATCAATGGGAACAAAGCTTTAACAATTGCATCCAGTTATAGCGTACTAGAAGAAGGATGTCATTTGCCACCAGATCTGACCCTATCCACACATGGACAGGATTTGCTACCTTAATTTGGTAATTGTTGATGAATCAAACTCAGGTTGCCTTGGCTCTGCTTTGAGAATATTTTATGTCTCATCATGGTAACTGCCACCCGGTTGTTTCTATCTGTGCTCAATTCCAAACACTCAAACGGCCTCTCTTTGCCATCTCATGTGTCCATTTGAAACCGAGGGAACTAATGCTGAGCAAAATGAGAGGAAATAGAAATACCTAAGTCAAAGTAAGTTGGTAGCCTGGCTTCCCAGATGCAATCTGGGCTTTCTGCATCCTTCCAGTTGGAGTGCCCTCTTGGCAGGGGCCATTTTCTAGGGAAACTTAGAAAACTTGAATTCAGAAAGTGGTCACTTAAGATGGAAACATCCATTTGTCAGGATTGCATTTTGGTGAATCCGGCACAGACAAAGACAAACAGAGCAGATGAGTCAGCCACGGACTTCACACACGTGTTCACTGTAGAAGTCCAAGAAAAAAATGGCCTAGATGTGATCCTCAAGAGTTTCAGCTCTTCTAGGGACCTTTTCTACCCTACTGAGGGAGGCCCATCTTGGTTCAGTGGCCAGTTTTCTTCAGCAGAACCTCCTTGTCACTGAGATACTTGGGGGCCAACCAAGAAGTCTGGATGAGAGTGTGTATGTGTGTGTGTGTGTGTGTGTGTGTGTGTGTGTATATATATAACATAGGTGAGCTGGTAACCTATCAAGTCCTAATTGGCTTAGGAGTAACTTCCTACTCTCTCCATCCAAGGAAAAATGCCCTATCCTCTGGTTTCTACCCAAATCTCCTTCTCATGATAAAGCTGAATCAATCTAGGAACTATATTGGGGACACTCCAACCCCTTTCACATTGCATTTTCAAGCAGAAATTCTGTTTTCTTTAGAAAACAAACTTCGAATGACAATTACTCCCCAGTCCTCAGGCCTATTTCTTCTTTAGAAAAGCCCAACTTCCTTAGACTGGAGTCTCCTCAGGGAGACAGGGCTCCTGCCACAAAGAGAAGGGTTTGCTG
This sequence comes from Sminthopsis crassicaudata, assembly GCF_048593235.1. NCBI lineage: Eukaryota > Metazoa > Chordata > Mammalia > Dasyuromorphia > Dasyuridae > Sminthopsis > Sminthopsis crassicaudata. Next base: position 557,685 of record NC_133623.1, on the reverse strand, counting down.
GAAACGTCCTTCCCTAGAGGGGGCAGAGCCCTTCTTGTATTGAATGTTTGAAATGCATTTGAACATAAGGAAAAGTTCTTGAACCAAGTTTCGCCATACTCCTGCTTCAGAACTATCCTTGGCTCACACTCTCCTTTCCTTTTGTGTCCGTTCTGTTCCCCTCCATCTTTTGCCTCTTACTCATCCCCTCTCATCTGGGTGCGAGTACAAGCTCTGTCACAACTTACCGTGTGACCTTTGGACAATCCACTCATTCTTTTTCGGGGGGGAGTGAAGGAGAAACAAAAGACAGAAGAGTTGGAAAGGAAGAAAAGAAAAGGAAAATGAGAGAAAGGAGTAAAGGAGGAAGGGAAGGAGGAAAAGGATAAGGCAAGGAGAGCATGAAGGAATGAGGTAGAGAAAGGAGAGAAGAAAAGAAGTGAAATTTTAAGGGTGGAAGAGAAAGGAGAAGGAAAAGAAATGAAGGAAAATTAAATGGAGAAAGAGGAAGGAGAAAGCAAAGAAAGACAGAAAGGAAGGAAAAAAAGAAAGAATGAGAGGGAGAGCAGGAAGGAAGGAAAGGAGGAAAGAAACAAAGAGGCTGTGGGGGCTGTAGTCTCCTTATTCCACGGGCCTCTGGCCCACAAATACCCTTCGCAGGGCACCCTGAACATCAGGGTTCCGGAGGCTATAGATGAGTGGGTTTAACATAGGGCTGAGGATAGTGTTCAGGATCCCAATGGCTTTGTCCTTGTCTGAGGCCTTAACAGAGCTCAGGCGCATGTAGTTGAACAAGCCTGTGCCATAGAAGATGCACACGATGGTCAGGTGTGAGGTGCAGGTGGAGAAGGCCTTCTTCCGGCCCTCGGCCGAACGGATTCGCAGCACGGCGGCGGCCACGTGGGCGTAGGAGGTAGAGATGAGCATCAGGGGCATCACTCCCATGAAGACTGAACCTACAAAGAGCAGCTTTTCATTGAGACTGGTGCTGGAGCAGGAGAGCCCAAAAAGTGGCGGCAGATCACAGTAGAAGTGGTTTACCAAATTGGGGCCGCAGAAGCTGAGCACGGACAGTGCCACCGTGTGGGTCAGTGCGTTGCAGAAAGAGATGGTCCAGCATACGCCTATCAGACTCCCCTGGATGGTCCTGCTCATTCGGGTGGTGTAGGTCAGTGGGCGGCAAATAGCCAAGAAGCGATCGTAGGCCATGGCAGTCAGTAGGTGGCAATCCACACCGGCCAGAAGGTGGAAGAAGAAGAGCTGGGAAAAGCAGGAAGCAAAGGAAACCGAGAGATCCTGGGTCAGAAGCTGTACCAGCATCGGGGGCACTGTGACAGTGATGCATCCGATGTCGAGGAGAGACAAGTTCCCCAGGAAGAAGTACATAGGTGTGTGCAGCTTGGCTTCCACCAAGATGGCAGCCAAGATGCTCAGGTTGCCACCCACAGTGGCTACATAGGCCAGGAGAAAGACAGTGAAGAGGATGGGTTTCAGTTCCTGACGTTCCGTCAGCCCCAGCAGGATGAATTCGGTCACAGATGTCCTGTTCTGAGCAGACCCCAGATCCATGGGCCCTTGCCTCGGCCAGGCATCGGATTTGGGGATGGCGGGGACCTGCTGAAACGGGGGCAAGAATGAAACTTGAGGGGGAAAGGAGCAATGGTCCATATACCAATGACTGAGAACTCCGAAAATGAGAGAAAGTGGAAGAAGAGAGAGATGGAAACCCAAAGGACGGCAACAGTGTGTGTGTGTGTGTGGGGGGGGCACTTGCAGCTGCTGGTGTGAGAGAGGTGCCTTTCACCATCGGGTTTTTCTAGCTTTAACTCACTGCTCTCTTTCCTGGTGCGATCAGAACTGGATTTTGAAAATGAACCGCAGCCCTCGACAGAATCGAGAGCCAGAGAACTGAGCCCAGGTCCGCTCTGATGTGTGTCATGATGCTTCAGAGATTCATAGATGGTGAGAGCTGGAAAGGTTGTCTTGTCCAACTCCTGAATTTTAAGCTTGGCTAACCAAGACCCAGAGAGCAGTGAGGAGTCTGGCATGACTGAGAAGGGAATCTGTGCCAAGGAAGACTCCCAGAGTAGTCCAGGTTTGGGGGGGGAGTGCGCACGCACATTGGTGGTTCATGGGTCCTTAGCTGGGTAAAGCTGAAATGGACCTCAGCGCCTACCTTGCCCAACCCTAACTCTCTGCTCTCAGGTTCTTCCATGGGGAAACCGAAGCTCAGAGGTGTTTGTGATGGAATTAGAGAATGAGTCCGGCCTTATGGGAAGCTGCAGATTGCACTTCCTCAGCAGGCACCGAGTACAACTCAGACTGTATTTCATGAGAGGGACTTGCTGATCTCAACAGCATAGGATGGAAAGCTAGACAGCTCCTTGGAGATCGTTTAGTCCCCATCCCTCGTTTTTAGCTGAGAAAACAGGCTCAGAATGAGAAAAGGGCTGGGGAGTGATTAAAAACACAGAAACTGGGGCTAGGTTAGAAATAAGGGCAGATTTATAAGACCTAGGTCAATCCGGTGTTCGTTGGGTAATGGGCTTGGGCAGAAAGACACAGTCCCTAATGGAGGCAAAATGAAAGGACAAAATGAAAGAGAGACTACTGCACCCGGGTCAGTTGCTCACTGTAATTGGTAGCAGATTTACCTTTAAGTTCTTGGAAGGGGGGATGGAAAGAAAAATGCACTGGACGCTTTTGTGCCCTTTTTGTCCGATGAAAGGAAGCCGACGAGTTTGCCTGGTAACACGGGCCTTTCCCTGGGATCGAAAGCCTAGAGACGTCGCTTGTAAGGGGCATTTAGATTAACTTCAATTCTGGGTCAAACACATGCCCCTAACTGTGCAGGACACTCAGACCATGGGTAATGAGGAGCAGGGTGTTTGATCAGTCCCACCATTGGCTATGTACCTTAAGGAGGTCAATGACAATAAGAAAGGAACCATAGATAACCAAATAACGCAGGAGAATTCTGTGAGAGTGGAAAAGTGGGCCCAACATGGGCGTTCATCAAATGGGGTGCAGCTGTGGGACAGGGATATGCTGAACTATTATGTGGCCGTGAGGAACGATTGAAACATGGAGAGACTTGGCTGAGGCGCAGCAGGATGAGGAAAGCAAAGTGAAAAGATCAATATCCCCAGGAGGGGGAGTACTATCTAGAGAGGTAGCCCTCAAAGCCCGTGGGAATGGGGGAAGGACCATGCTTGAGCCTTGGCCCAGAGAAGAGAGAGTCATGTCCCTATCCCTTCTCATGGTGGAGGTATGAGTGTGCATGTGTGTGCCCGCCTTCATTTACATGCACGTTTGTGTGAGCATGCTTTTGTGTGTGTGTGTTTAAGTGTGCATTCATGTGTGAGTGTGCATTCATGTGTGAGCGAGAGTGCATTCGTATGTATGCATGTGTAGGAGTGTACTTTCATGTGTGAGCATGTATTCATGTGTGTGCACTGTGTGATTGTGCATACATGTGAGTGTTCATCCATGTGTCTGCACATGTGTGTGAGCATCCATTCAAATGTGCTTGCGTGCGCATGTATTTGTGTGTGCAATTCATATGTGTGTGGGCGTGCATGTGTGTACACATGCATGTGTTTGCGTGTACATGTGTGTAAATGGTTAAGAATGCAGCACGATGTATATCCCATAGGATCTGGTTGCTCTCCATGGCAGTTTTACTTATTTGTGTTTCCTTCGAGGGACAATTTGCTAGGGACAAGCCACACTGGGCAGTACTGGTGGCGTGCGTGTCTGTGTCCGTGCGTGTGTTTTAAGTGCAGCCATAGCTTTACCAAATTACAATGAAGGCCTTCTTTGGCTAGTTGGTTTCTTAACCCTGTGCAGACTAGTCCATGCCTCAGTGACTCTGAGCTTCGCTTTTCTTTTCTTCTCCAAAGAAATGGCCATGGAGATCCCCGCCACACTATGGTTTGGGGGAAGCCGGAGCCTCCTCCTCCTCTGGGAATTGAGTGAGAAATGCACGTTTAGGGTGAGAGGAATCACACTCAGTCATCTGAGGGAGAAAGAGCGAGATTGTCCCCATTGAATGCTGGATTTCTGGGAGCTTCAGAAATGGTGTGCCCCAAGGAACTGGGGATGGGAAAGAAAGCCCAGCGCAGAGAAGAAAGTCCCCCAAGCTGAGACCACCTAGCCTTGTTGGGGCCCAGCCTCTCTGATGTTCTGTGGCTCAATGAGATTGAAGAGGCAGGCCTGAGGGAAGACCAAGAGATGGGGCTGGGCTAGGCATCCCTATGTCATTCTCACCCCCAGCTAGCTCCCAGGAGTTAGGCTTCTCCCATTTACAATAAGGTTCAACTGGGCTGGACTTGGTGATGGCTATGTACTGGTGATTCCTATTACCCTATCTCTAAAGTCTGCAGCTAATTACTCCCCATCTCTCTCTCTCTCTCTCTCTCTCTCTCTGTCTCTCTCTCTCTCTCTCTGTCTCTCTCTCTCTCTCTCTCTCTCTCTCTCTCTCTCTCTCTCTGTCTCTCTCTCTCTCTCTCTCTCTCTCTCTCTCTCTCTCTCTGTCTCTCTCTCTCTCTCTTTGTCTCTCTCTCTCTCTGTCTCTGTCTCTCTCTCTCTCTCTCTCTCTCTCTCTCTCTTTTTCTCTCTCTCCTGATTCCTGACCCACTCCCTCTTTCCTGATCTTTCCTAACTGAACTTGAACGATTGGCTCACACTGTGGCGGGCTGGATAACAGCCAAGGCTGGACTTGATTGGACATGTATCATTTCTAGCTTCTTGTAGAAGTGGTATTTACTGCTGAAAGGAACTTTAGGGATCTCATCAAGTCCAATTCTTTCATTTGACAGATAAGGAAACAAAGGAAACTGTGAGGAAGTGACCTGTCCAAGGTCATAGAGATACTAAGTACAGAGTTAGAATTCAAAGTCCCCAGACGTTGACATGAAACCTATGTGCTCTCCGACCCTCCTCCCGTCTCTCCATTCTCTCCTATATCCCACTCAGTGTCCTGCTGCTATTTGATTCCTAGTCTCCCATTATTTCATGTCCTTCCTGCTCCCTCTTTGTCCCCTTGATATCAGGGCCCCAGCTCTTCTCTCTCAGCCTAGTCTGTCTCTTGACTGATTGCTTCTTTCCCTAAACATTAGCATATCCAAAAACATTAGCATATTCAGTCACCCTGAATGTGGATTTGACTAGACATTGTGAGTCTACTAGCTCCCTAGGATTACCTGTTACATATCCAGCTCTTGAAACTCTTCATCTCATTCTCTGTGGCCCCCAATGACCTTTTCTGACTCCCTCTTTCCCCGATTTAGTTCAATCACATTTGTCTAAGAAGAAGGAAACCAGAAGAGGAAACAAATATAGATATGCTGAATCTGAGAACTATGGGGGACCTTAGAGGCCATGTCACCAAAGCCATATATGACCAAGGGTCCCCTCTACAACAGACTCTACAAGTCACCTTCCAGTTTATTTTCAAAAATTTGTTACCAATTCTGGCCCCTGGGATGACATGGAAAATGTTCATACCCTGTCTGCCGGAAAAAACATTCAGGCATATGTTGAAAACTCTGGGAGGATAAAAAGAGGCAACGTTGAGTCTGAACAACAGTCTAGATTGGGATAAGAACAAGACTTCCTGGGAGAACTTGAGGGAAGCTGGAGGAGATTCCCAGCCAGGATTCAGGAAGAAGAGGATTCGAGATTCTACTTTCGCTCTAGGCTGGAGGCTCCAGAAGCCTCCTAAGAAACCTGCTCACAGAGAAAAGGATTCACACAGAAAAGAAACCTCCTCCCAGAGAAGGATTACAATTGAGAGATGACAGAACTTTACAATCCATTCTCCCCCTGCCTCCCACTCAAATCCAGCCCATTTACAGACTAAACATGAGACCTGGGTTTTCATTCTGTCTCTGATTCATGTAGTAAACTTGGGCAAATCTCTTTCCCTTCTCTGGGCCTCGTTTCTGCCTCTATAAGATAAAGGAGTTGGAGTAAATTGTTTGTAAGCATCTTAAAACAAGGCAATTTTAGCTCGAACCTCAGTTTAGTCCTCTTCAAAATGAGTGATTATGAAGGTTCCTTTAAGTCCTGAAAATCTACAATTCAGATAGAACTACTCAAAGGAGGGTCAAAGTAGCAACTCACCCTGTTCTGGGAAGTGTAGGGTTGGGCCATGGGTATGTAGATGAGAAGTAGGTAAGTAGAGCCAGATTTATAAAGAGAGAGGGAAGATGGGATGGGATAAGGAAGGGAGAGAGACATATTATTTCTATTTTAGATCAAACCCCTTGGCATGATAAATTGCATCTACCAAGGGATTAGAGCCCAGGGGTGAAAGGCAGAGATGAGTAAACAAGTTGATTGCTGAATAATCCCTTGTGCTACTACATAAGTGTTGCTTGTACCCTGGGGAAAACCAATTAGTTGTTGGCCAGCCTTTCAGACAACTGGTGCCGAAGAGAAGAAGGTGGGGGGAGAGCGGGGGAGACGGATGCCTCGGCCCAGACAGTAATTTCTTCTTTCCTTCCTTCCTTCCTTCCCAATTACATGTAAAAACGATGTTTAACATTTGTTTCTTAAAACTCTGAATTCCAAATTCTTTTCCTTCCTCCCTCTTCCAACCCATTGAGAAAGCAAGCAATTGGATGTAGGTATCAAATATTCCTCTAAGTTGAAATTTCTTTTCTGTAAAAATTAACAAGCACATATATCTCATTAGTATGCAAACTCATTTTCACCTTTAAAATGATAAGTTTATATGTATGTCAAAGAATTGTTTTAAATACATTTCTTTATAATTTATTGTAATGTTTGATTTGTAGCTATGAAATACCTATGTACCTGGAGTTATGTAAAATTTCTTGGGGAAAAAAGGGGACTGGAGTAGAAAAAAATTTAGGAAGTCTTGATTTAGAGCACCTTCTCATATGAGTGTAGATATCTTTGATTACTTCATATTTCTCGATCATTTTTCAGTTGGGTAGTGGCTACTGATTTTATTTTTTAATAATATATTTGTACTTTCAAAATATATGAAAAGATAGTTTTCCAACATTCACCCTTGCAAAACCTTGTGTTCCAAACTTTTCTCTCTTCCTTCTCCCAACCCCTCCCTTAGACAGCAAGTAATCCAATATAGGTTAAACATGTACAATTCTTCTCTACCTATTTCTACATTTATCATGCTACACAAAAAAAATCAGATTAAAAAGGAAAAAAAGAGAAAGGAAACAAAATGCAAGCAAACAATAACAAAACGGTGGAAAATACTATGTTTTGATCCACATTCAGTCCCTACAATCCTTTTTCTGGATGCAGATGGCTTTCTCCACCACAAGTCTTTTTTTTAAAATTAATTTTATAATTATAATTTTTTTGATAGTACATATGCATGGGTAAATTTTTTTTTACAACATTATCCCTTGTACTCACTTCTGTTCCGAATTTTCCCCTGCTTCCCTCCACCCCCTCCCCTAGATGGCAGGCAGTCCCAAACATGTTAAATATGTTATAGTATATCCTAGATACAGTATATGTGTGCAGAACCAAATTTCTTGTTGCACAGGAAGAATTGGATTCAGAAGGTAAAAGTAACCTGGGATGAAAGACAATAGTGCAAACAGTTTGCACCCAATTCCTAGTGTTCCTTCTCTGGGTATCACAAGTCTTTTAGAATTGTCCTGAACCTCATTTTGAAAAGAGCCAAGTGCATCAAAATTGATCCTCCTGTAATCTTGTTGTTGTGTACAATGTTCTCATGGTTCTACTCATTTCATGTTCATGTAAGTCTCTCCAGGCTTTTCTGACATCAGTCTGCTGATCATTTCTTATAGAACAATAATATTGTCGTCATTGTTGCGAATTTACTTATTTGTTTGCAAAAGAAAAATATCAAAAAGGGAAAAATGAGAATAATAGCAAACAAACAACAACAAAACAGTGAAAAAGCTTTGTTGTGAAACACATTCAGTTTCCACATTCCTCTTTCTGGATGCAGATGGCTCTCTCCATTACAAGTCTATTGGAACTTGTTTAAATCACCTCATTGTTGAAAAAGTAAATTTACAACATTGACAACAACAACAAACTTCTCCTCTAGGAATTTGGATGCATTCTACTTGGTGCATATATGTTTAGTACTGATATTACTTAATTATCTATGGTACCCTTTATCAAGTTGAAGTTTTCTTCTCTCTTTTAATTAGATCTATTTTTGCCTTTTCTTGATCTGAGATCAGTATCACTACCCCTGTTTGTTTGTTACTTCAGCTGAAGCATAATAGAGTCTGCTCTAGTCTTTTACTTTGACTCTGTATGGATCATTCTCCTTTAAATATATTTCTTGTAAACAACATATTGTCGGATTCTGGCTTCAGAATCCTAGCTTTCCAGTCTGCTATCCACTTCTGTTTTATGGGAGAGTTTATCCCATTCACATTCGCAGTTAAAATTACTCTGTATTTCCCGCCATCTTATTTTCCCCAAGTTATATTTTTCTCTTTCCTTTCCTTTCTCACCAGTGTTTTGCTTTTAACAACACCTCCCTCAATCTGGCCTCATATTTTTTTCAATTCCCCCCCTTTTTTTAATCCATTTCCTCTTCTACGTCTATTCTCCTTTTTATTAGTCTCCCCCTTTCCTTTCCCCTTTCTTGTTTTGCTTCCCTTTAGAATGAGGCAAGCTTCTATATCAAACTAAATATGTCTGGTATTCTCTCTTTGAGCCAAATTCGATGAGGTTAAGTTTCACACAGTGCTCATCCCTTTCCCTTCTTTCTCTTAATTGTAATAGGTCTTTTTTTGGCTTCTTCATATGATGTAATTTACCTCATTTTACCTCCCTTTTCCTCTTCTTCCACTTCAATCCCTTTTCTACCCCCAGTTTCTTTTTTATATTATCACAGTAAATTCAAATTATACCTACACCCTCTAAAAATATACCCTTAACAAAGATACAGTTCTCAAAAGTTAAACATATCTTGCCATATAGGGACGTAAACAAACATGTTGTTTTCTTCCCTTTTTACCTTATTATGCTTCTCTTGAATTCTGTATTTGAAGATCAAACTTTCTGTTTAGCTCTGGTCTTTCTATAAGAAATTAAAATCCCCTATTTCATTGAATGTCCATCTTTTCCCTTGAAAGATAATGCTTAATTTTGCTGGATAGTTGATTCTTGGCTACAGACCAAGCTCCTTTGTGCTCCAAAATATCACATTCCAGGTCCTTTTATCCTTTAAAGTGAAAGCTGCTAGGTCCTGGGTAATCCTGCTTGTGGCTCTGAGATATTTGAATTGTCTTTCTGGATGCTTGCAGTATTTTCTCCTTGATCTGATAATTAAGGAATTTAGGCTACAATATTTCTTGGAGTTTTCATTTTGGGGTCTCTTTCAGGAGGTGATTGGTGAATCTTTCAGTGGCTATTTTACCTTCTGGTTCTAGGACATAAGGGAAGTTTTTCTTGATTCTTTCTTTCTTTCTTTCTTTTTTTTTTTTTAAGAAATTTTTTATATACTTTCTTTATTTTTTATAGTAGCTTTTTATTGACAAAACATATACATGGGTAATTTTTCAACACTGACCCTTGCAAAACCTTCTGTTCCAACTTTTCCCCTCCTTCCCCCAACCTCCTCCCCTAGATGGCAGGCAGTTCAATACATGTTAAATATGTTAAAGTATATGTTAAATCCAATATATGTATATATTTTTTTACAGTTATCTTGCTGCAAAAGATAAATCAGATCTAGAAAGAAAGAAAAAAACCTGAGAAGGAAAATAAAAATGCAAGCTAGAAATAACAGAGTGGAGATGCTATGTGATGATTTCTTGAAAGATGCTGTCTGGGCTCTTTTTTTCATTGTCATTTTCAGGTAGTCCAATAATTCTTTGATTGTCTCTCCTGGATCTATTTTCCAGGTCAATTTTCTTTTGATGAGGTTTTTTTACATTTTCTTCTATTTCCCCTATATTTTTAGGTTTTGTCTGACTGATTCTTAATGTCTCACTTCCATTTGTTTAATACTAATTTTTAGCGAATTATTTTCTTCAGTTGGCTTTTTAAATCTCCTTTTGCATTTGGCTAATTGAACTTTTAAGTGAGTTCTTTTGTTCACTGGATTTTTTTCATTTCACTAATTTTGATTTTCAAGGAGTTGTTTTCTTTTTTCCATTTCCCAAAACTAATTTTTAAGGAGTGATTTTCTTCAGACAATTTCTGTTTCCTTTTCCAAAGCTCTCATTTCCTTTTTCCATTTTGTTCTAACTCTTTTTAAAGATCCTTTTTAAATTCTTCCAAGAGAGCCTTCCAAGTTGGAGATCAACTCATGTCACTCTTTGAGGCTTCATCTGGAGATGTTTTTCCTTTAGCATCCTCAGTGTTTGAGGTCTGTTCTTCCCTGTCTATATAATAGTTATCTATGGTCAGAGTTCTTTTTGATTTTTTGCTCATTTTTAAATGTTGACCTCTGCTCCTAGGGCCCAGGGGAGATTGTTTCAAGCTTCCTCTACAGAGTGACAGGGGCTTCATGCTGCCCTGGGGCTGGTGCTGCCAGCTTCCTTCCCAAGCTGGGTGGGCATGGCCAAGTCCTGCTTGTTATGCTGGGGTTCAGGGGCTCACTATTTCCCTTCTGTAGTTTTCTGATTCACTGGCTTTTGAACCAGGACAGAGTAGTCAATGCTGCTGTATTTTGGCTAAGAGCCTCCCACTAGATTCCCAATAGGGACCTCTCTGCCCTGGGCCTCTTTGTACCATGTCTGTGTGGTGCCCCCTGCCAGATTAAGATAGACCTTTCCTGAAGTTCTTCCAAAATATCTTCTTATGGAAGTTTGTTACATTACAAATATTTGTGGGTTCTGTTTGCTCACTCCCCACCTTACTAAAGAAAAGGCTTTAGTAATAAGCTAATTGAGGTTAAATGGTTAGACAGAAGTAGAGAGCTCATCAGTGGTGGTTAATAGTAGGGGGACCATGTTGGAATTGAGGTTTAAGCCAAGAGCAGTAGAGAATAGATATTCCACTCCTTAAGAGGGACTCCTGAAACCCTGAAGGGGAGATGTAGCCAGCTTTACGTTGGTATCATGAGGTAGAACTATTGGGTAATGACTCTTGGTCTTTTAAATTTGAATTGTTTTCATATAGATCTTAAACATGATGCCTTTATCAGAGAAACTTGTTGCAAAGAATTTTCCCATGCTAATAAGTTCCTTTCTAATATTAGGTACATTGCTTTAACTTGTAAAAAATGGTGAAAAAAATGGAATGAAAATTGTACATTTTACTTTACTCTCTTTTCTCTTCTTTACTTGATCTTGTTCTACCCCTAGCCATAGATTTGAAAGGTATTTTTCCCTCGCTCTTCTAATGTATGGCATTTTACATCTAGGTTGTATATACATGTGGGGCTTATCTTGTTATATGGTATGAAATGTCAGTCTATACCTAGGTTCTTCCAGTGTGTTTTCCCATTTTCCCAGCAGTTTTTGTTGACCGATGACCTCTTACACTAGTAGCTGGAGTAAGAACCAAAAATTATGGTATATAAGCTTTCTTCCCCCTGACCCTAATAGCTAATTAGTTAACCATGCTATTTGGCCCACCTGCTTTGGCAGAATAAAGTTTTGACTTATTTATCAAAACGGGGTTACTGTGCTCATTTGCACCCATAATTTGTGTTCCTAATCTGTTCCTCGGATTGGCTTTTCCCCCCTGATAAATGCATTTTGTAATTAAAAATTTTTTTAACTATTTAAAAAATATTTGTTTTGGGGGGCAGCTAGGTGGCACAGTGGTTAGAGAACCAGCCCTGAGGTCAGGAGGACCTGAATTCAAATCTGGTCTGAGACACTTAGCACTTCCTAGCTGTGTGACCCTAGGCAAGTCACTTAACCATGGTAGCTGAGAGGAAGATCATCTAATATCAATACTGTATTTGCCTCATCCTGTACATATATATTTTCCCCCTAATTACATGGAAAGACAATTCTTAATATTTATTCAAAAATTTTTTTTGAGTGTCCAATTTTCTTCCTCCCTCACCAACCCCTCCCTGAGAGGGTAAGCAATCTGATATAGGTTATACATATACCATCATGCTATCCCTACTCCTAACCTTGACTCTATCATTTTAGTGACAAGGAAATTGAGATAAACAGAATGAAATGACTTGTCCAGGGTCACACAACTAAGTATCTGAGGCTGGTTTTGAATCCAGATCTTCTTGACTCCAGGTCAGCTCCCTTTTCCACTACACCATCTAGAAGTGCACAAGAATGTCTTCAGAAGACTTTTGATGAGGAATGTTACCTGCCTCCTGACAGTGAGGTGATGGACACAAGGTACCGAAAGACTTCTTGGTCACTGAACAGGTATTAAGTGCTCATATATGATCATTTTTTTTTGTTAATTTGGTTAAATTATGGTCGATTATGCTAATAGTTTTCCTAATATTGAACCAACCCTGCGTTCCTGGTATAAATCCCACCTGGTCATAGTGTATTATCCTGGGGATGATTTTCTGAAGTCTTTTTGCTAATATCTTATTTAAGATTTTAGCATCAATGTTCATTAGGGAGATTGGTCTATAGTTTTCTTTCTCAGTTTTCGATCGACCTGGTTTAGGTATCAGTACCATGTCTGTGTCATAGAAGGAATTTGGTAGGACTCCTTCAATCCCTATTTTTTCAAATAGTTTATATAGCATTGGAGTTAGTTGTTCTTTAAATGTTTGGTAGAATTCACATGTAAATCCATCTGGTCCTTCCTGGGGATTTTTTCTTGGGGAGTTGGTTAATAGCTTGTTCTATTTCTTTTTCTGAGATGGGACTATTTAGACTACTTCTTCCTCTGTTAATCTGGGCAAGCTATATTTTTGAAGGTATTCTTCCATTTCATTTAAGTTATGGAATTTATTGGCATAAAGTTGGGCAAAGTAGCTCCTAACTATTGTTCTAATTTCCTCTTCATTAGTGGTGAGTTCTCCCTTTTCATTTTCAAGACTAACAATTTGTTTTTTCTTCTTTCCTTTTTTTAAATCAGATTTACTAGGATTTGTCTATTTTGTTTGTTTTTTCATAGAACCAACTCTTAGTTTTATTAATTAATTCAATAGTTCGTTTACTTTCAATTTTATTAATCTCACCTTTTATTTTTAGAATTTCAAGTTTCATGTTTGGTGGGGGGGTTTTAATTTGTTCCTTTTTTAGCATTTTAGTTGTAAGCCCAATTTGTTGACCTTCTCTTTCTCTATTTTATCCAAGTAGGCCTCTAGAGATATAAAACTTCCCCTTATTACTGCTTTGGCTGTATCCCACACATTTTGGTATGATGTCTCATTGCTGTCATTTTCTTGGATGAAGTTATTAATTATGTCTATGATTTGCTGTTTCACCCAATCATTCTTTAGTAGGAGATTATTTAGTTCCCAATTAATTTTTGGTCTATTTTCCCCTGGCTTTTTCTTGAATGTAATTTTCATTGCATCGTGGTCTGAAAAGGATGCATTTACTGTTTCTGCCTTACTGAATTTGATTTTGAGGTTTTTATGCCCTAGGAGTATATGATCAATTTTTGTATAAGTTCCATGAACTGCTGAGAAGAAAGTTTACTCCTTTCTGTCTCCATTTAGCTTTCACCAAAGATCTATCATATCAAACTTTTCTAGTATTCTATTTACCTCTTTGACTTCTTTCTTATTTATTTTGTGGCTTGATTTATCTAATTCTGAGAATACAAGGTTGAGATCTCCCACTATTATAGTTTTGCTGTCTATTTTTTCTTGCAGCTCTCTTAATTTCTCTTTTAAGAATTTAGATACTGCAACACTTGGTGGGTATATGTTTAATATTGATACTGCTTCATTATCTATGCTACCCTTTAGCAAGATATAATGCCCTTCTTTATCTCTTTTAATTAGATCAATTTTTTTTGCTTGATCTGAGATGAGGATGGCTACCCCTGCTTTTTTGGCTTCTCCTGAAGCATAGTAGATTCTGCTCCACCCTTTTACTTTTATTCTGAATGTATCACCCTATTTCAGGTGTGTTTCCTGTAAACAACATATAGTAGGATTCTGGCTTTTAATCCAGTCTGCTAACTGCTTCCTCTTTATGGGGGAGTTTACCTCATTCACATTTATGGTTAGAATGATTAATTCTATATTGCTTGCCATCCTATTAACCCATGCTTATGATTTTCTCCTTTCCTTCCCTCTTACCCCCTCCCCAGTATTAAACTTGTGAGCACCACTTGTTTTTCACAGCCCTCCCTTTTTAGTATCCCTCCCCCACCTTAAAGTTTCTCCTCCTATTTTACCCCTTTTCGTCACAATTTCTGTATTCTCTTCCCTTTAGCTTACTCCTTCCCTCCCACTTTTCAATGAAGTGGAAGAAGTTTCACCATAAATTGAATATATCTATTGATACACACTATGTTCATCCCCCTCCTTTCTTTCTCTCAGATACAATAGGTTACCTTTGCCTCCTCATGAGATGTAGTACCACCACTTTACCCTTTTTTATGATATAATTTCCTTTCCACCTCTAGTTTCTAGGACAAATTATACATGTATTCTTTACATATCTTTATGGCAGAAATATAGTTCTCAAGATTTCTTTTTACCTTTTTAAAAATCTCTTGATTTCTGTATTTGAAGACCAACTATTTTGTGTAGATCTGGTTTTTTCATCAAGAATAGATAGAATTCATTTATTTCGTTAAATGTCCATTTTCTTCCCTGGAAAAAGATGCTCATTTTTGCTGTGTAAGTTATTCTTGGCTGCATACCAAGTTCCTTAGCCTTTTCAGAATATCATATTCCAGGCCCTTTGTTCCTTTAATGTGGACGCTGCTAGATCCTGGGTTATCCTTATTGTGGCTCCTCCATATCTGAATTGCTTTTTTCTAGCAGTGTCCAGTATTTTTTCCTTCGTCTGATGGTTCTTGAACTTGGCCACTATATTTCTTGGCGTTTTGATTTTAGGGTCCCTTTCAGTAGGGGATGGATGAATTTTTTCAATATCTATTTTACCCTCTGTTTCTAAAACGTCTGGGCTGTTCTCTTTGATAATTTTCTGGAAAATAGTGTCCAGGCTCTTTTTTTCCTCACATTTTTCAGGAAATCCGATTATTCTCAAATTGTCTCTCCTGGATCTGTTTTCCAGGTCTGTTGTCTTTCCAATAAGGTACTTGACATTCTTTTCAATTGTTTTGTTTTTCTGGTTTTGCTTGACTACTTGGTTTCTCCTTGAGTCATTCATTTCTACTTGTTCTAATTTTCAATGATGTATTTCTTCACTCACTTTTTTATATCTTTTTGTAATTGTCCAATTGAGTTTTTATCTTCTATGGAATTTTTTTTCCATTTCATCAATTTTATTTTTTAGAGAGCTGTTTTCTTTTTCCAACTCACTAATTTTATTTCTTAATGATTTGATCTCTTTATCCACTCTGGATGACTTCTCCAGACTCTCTTGCCAAGCTTCCCTTTCCTTTTCCCATTTCTCTTCTAGCTCTCTTGTGAGAGCCTTTTTGATTTCCTCTATGGGAGTTTTGTGTATTGAGGAGCAGATCATATCCCCCTTAGGGGATTCCTCAGGAGACAGTCTGCTTTTAGTCTCCTCGGGGTTTGAAATCTGCTCTCTATCCATACCGAAGCTGTCAATGGTTAGAGTCCTCTTAAATTTTTTGTTCATTTTGTTAGAGCGGGAATTGAAGAAAACAAATTGACAAGAGAAACAATTGGTCTATTTCTAGTGGGGGGGCTGGGGCTGGATGGTGTTATTGGGCCTCCTGTACAGACTGTGGGAGACAGCAGAGAGGCACTAACAGGACAGAGATGGCTGTGCTGCGTCTGCGCTCTAAGGCTCTGAGAACTTGGAGTCACTCTGGGTGGGGGTGGGGTAGCCTCCAGTGTTTGCACCTTCTCTGCTGCTCCTGGCTTGCTGCCAAGATGGAATATCCACACTGGAGTAAAGGTAGTTTCACAGAAATGGAAGAGATCACACCCCTCCCCCCTCGGGTCTGAGCAGTGTGAGCTGCCTGCCTCGATCTTGCTCCTGTCCTCAGCCTGCCCCCAGTCTGTTCGTCCCCTCCCCTGAGCAAACACAGACCTTCTCTGGCGGATTTCAAGGATGTCGTCTGTTGGTAATTATTTGTGGGCATTGTTTCTGGTCAAGCATTAATTCTGAGGCTTGTCATGAAGTAAATTTTGAGAGAAAATGTGGAGCTCAAGCAGCTGTGTGCGTCCTCGTGGCCATCTTGGCCGGAAGTCTGACAGTTAGGGATTTCAAGGTAAAACTGCTCTTGCCCTTCTGTTTCTTCTATCCTGGACCCTAGTGGAGGAGTTATGGAGGACAGATTCACAGGGGAAGGGGATGAGAGTAGGGACATGAACAAGAGCCCAGGGGGTATGAGGGAAGGTCCTTGAAATTGCTGGGGCAAAGGGTCATACTATTTGCACTCTGATTCATATCTAGCCTCTCCTTCACATCTGGAAGCCAAAAGGGAGCCACTGTTTTGGAGGTGGCCACAGAGTTTTCAGGTCCACCTCAAATGGGCTTCTCCTCTTTTGGGGGCCCCCATCCCATTAGCCCTTAGGAGCCATACCCACACAACTTTAAAAAGCCTGTGAAGCCCCTGCTCCTTTGCTCCAAACCCATTCTCGAACCCAGCCCTAACCCTAACCCTAAATTCGCGTTTCCCAGAAAATTACTTTCTAGAAGCTATTAAGGAGTCCCTGTGGGGATGGAAAAGAGGGGCTCAGCTGCCCTGCTGTCCCCTAACAATCCCCCTCCTCATTTTGGGGCGCAGGCATCCAGATCAGAACCATCTCATCTGTAGCTGCCACAGGACAAGGATGACTGCCCCAGGGCAGCAGTATAGTTTTTGGCTGCCTTGGAACTGATAACCTCCACCAGGGGGAACCGCAACCCTACCCCACCTCCCACCAGTTCTTCCTACCAGTCCCCGCCCCCTCTTTCTCACTCCCCCCACCCCATCTCTGCCTGAAGTTCTAGGGGCTAACCACCCCCACTCTCCCACTGCCATGGACTCTCTGGCTTGTGAGGCATTGAATATGGTGGCTCCCCCAAGGCAAATACTGAAAACTCTCATGGATTGTGGGGGGACTTAAATGTAGAACAATAGGGGTAAGTGGGGGCAGTGGAAGTGTCCTTTTATCCTTTTGGGATAAAAATCCCTTTCCTTGCTAAGTCTATGCTCTCTCAACACTGTTTCATATTTACCACTCCTAGTGTCTGTTGTATCTCTTAATTTGGTCTGTAACTTCTTCTAAAGAAACCTACCTTTTGTCAAAGAGAATGGCCCTTATGGTTTCTTCACGTGACTGAACCCCAATATTCAGCACCTACAATCTCGTCATTTGGTGCTAACCCCCCAACATACCATTTGGAACTAGAAATTGCTCTCCTTTCTCTGGAGATGGATAGGGGGAGAAGTGAAATCGTAAGGTTTTGTTTCCGCAATTGAAAAGTTTTAGTCCTTTGCATGAACTGATGCTGAATGAAGCAAGCAGAACCAGGAGATTGTTGTTCACGGCAACAAGAAGATTATACAGTGATCGATTCTGATGGATGTGGCTCCCTTCAACAGTGAAATGATTCAGGCCAGTTGGAATGATCTTGTGATCAAAAGAACCATCTACACCCAGAGAAAGGACTGCGGGAACTAAGAGTGGACTACAACATTATATTTGCATTCTTTCTGTTGTTGTTTGCTTGCATTTTCTTTTCTTTTTCATTTTTTCTTTTTGATTTGTTTTTTTCTTGTATAGCAAGAGAATTGTATAAATGTGTATGCATATATTGGATTTAACATATATTTCTACCATGTTTAACATATATTGGCCTACTTGCCATCTAGGGGAAGGGGCTGGGAGAGGGTGGGGGTAAACTGGAACACATGGTTTTGCAAATGCTAATGTTGCAGAATTATCTATGCATATATTTTGAAAAATAAAAAGCTTTAATGAAAAAAATAAAAATAAAAAGTCTTAGTCTTACAGCCTCCCTCTTCATTGCTATAGTGAAAAAGAATGTCATATAAGTTTTAGGGTTAGTGTGTCCTGGCTAAAGAGAATTAAAGAATGTTTTAAACATTGACTGAAGTAGTAGTCTTTAGTAGTAACTTAAGAAGTAATTGCAGCTGTTGCTTGAGGGCAAAGTGTCTGGCTTTTTGCTCTGGCAAGAAAAATTTTTAATTGAGCATGCTTAATAAACCTCATGCATATTAATTTCTCCCTTAAGGAGGAGACATCCACAATTTTTGAACATATCATGATGTGGCAAGGAGTGGAGGGAGCATGGAAATATATCTTTTTTAGTTAATTATTTTTTAAATTAAAGGTTCTTATTTTCAAAACATATGCATGGATAATTTTTCAGCATAGTCTTGTGTTTCAGATTTTTCCCTCTTTCTCCCCACCTCCTTCCCTAGATGGCAAGTAGTCCAATATATGTTATACATATATATATATATATGTATATATATATATGTATATATATATGTATATATATGTATATATATGTATATATATGTATATATGTATATATATGTATGTATATATATGTATGTATGTATATATATATGTATGTATGTGTATATATATGTATGTATGTATATATATGTATGTATATATATGTATGTATGTATATGTATGTATGTATATATATATGTATGTATATATATGTATGTATATATGTATGTATATATGTATGTATATGTGTGTATATGTGTGTATGTATATATGTATGTGTATATATGTATGTGTATGTATGTATGTGTATGTATGTGTATGTATGTGTGTGTGTATGTGTGTGTATGTATGTATATGTATGTGTATATGTATGTATGTATATACACACACACACAAAGAAAATGACTAAGAAAACAAAATGCAAGCAAACAACAACAAAAAGTGTGATCCACTCTCAGTTCCCCCAGCCCTCTCTCTGGGTGCAGACGGTTCTCTCCATCCCAAGATCATTGGAACTGGTCTGAATCACCTCATAGCTGAAAAGAGCCATGTCCATCAGAATTGATCATTGTTTGGTCTTGATGTTGCCGTGTACAATGATGTCCTGGTTCTGCTCATTTCACTCAGTATCAGTTCATGTAACTCTCTTGAGGCATCTCTGAAATCATCCTCCTGATTGTTTGTTATAGAACAATGATATTCCATAACATTCATATCCCATAACTTATCCAGCCATTCTCCAGCTGATGGGCATCTGCTCAGTTTCCATTTCCTTGCCACTACAAAAAGGGCTATGGCACCTACTTCTCAGTCCAAGAATTGGGGTCTAAACTTTTGATTTCAAACAATAGCATCTTTTAAAAAAATTTTTTATAATATAACATTTTCTTTGGCAGTACATATGCATAGGTAATTTTTTTACAACATTATCCCTTGTACTCCCTTCTGTTCCTAGTTTTTCCCCTCCTTCCTTCCACCCCCTCCCCTGGATGGTGGGCATTCTCATACATATTAAATATCTTATAGTATATCTTAGGTACAATAGATATGTGCAGAACCGAATTTTGTTGTTGTTGTTGCAAAGGAAGGATTGTATTCACAAGATAAAAATAATCTGGGAAGAGAAACAAAACAAAACAAAACAAAACAAACAAACAAACAAAAAAAACAATGCTCACAGTTTACACTCATTTCCCAGTGTTCCTTTTCTGGATGTAGCTGATTCTGTCCATCACTGATCACTTGGAATTGCATTAGCTCTGCTCTGTGTTGAATATTTCCACTTCCAACAGAATCCATCCTCATACAGTATCATTGTTGAAGTGTATAATGATCTTCTGGTTCTGCTCGTTTCACTCAGCATCAGTTGATGTAAGTCTCTCCAAGCCTCTCTGTATTCCTCCTGTTGGTCATTTCTTACAGAACAATAATATTCCATTACATTCATATACCATAATTTACCCAAGCATTCTCCAATGGATGGACATCCATTCATTTTCCAGCTTCTAGCCACTATGAAAAGGGCTGCCACCAACATTTTGGCACATACAGGTCCCTTTCCCTTCTTTAGTATTTCCTTGGGATATAAGCCCAGTAGTAGTACGGCTGGGTCAAAGGGTATGCACAATTTGATAACTTTTTGGGCATGGTTCCAGATTGCTCTCCAGAATGGTTGGATTCTTTCACAACTCCACTAACAATGCATCAGTGTCCCAGTTTTCCCACAGCCCTTCCAACATTCATCGTTATTTGTTCCTGTCATCTTAGCCAATCTGACAGGTGTGTAGTGGTACCTCAGAGTTGTCTTAATTTGCATTTCTCTGATCAATAGTGATTTGGAATACTTTCATATGAGTGGAAATAGTTTTAATTTCATATCTGAAAATTGTCTGTTCATATCCTTTGACTATTTATAACAACAGCATCTTTATTCTTGTCTTTTGCAGTTGATTCAAATGTTAATATGACTCCAAATGGCTTACATTTACAGGTACTCTTTGAATTACATTACTGCGACTGTATCCAAGATGATCCTGCTCATTTTCCTCTGCATACCCTATTTTCAGATGAAAGATCATCTAGAGGAAGCTCAGTTTCCTAATATCTTGTTATCATCCAGCCCCTACCTTTGACCTGCTCTGTACCAAAGAGCTGAGTCAACTGAGACCCTGGTACTTCAACCCTAGGAAACCACTGCCCAGATGAGGAGCATGGCCATAAGGAGTTGGCAAGGCTGCCTTATGGGAAAGGGCTGGACCTGGGGGAGTCTGTCCACAAGGTTGGATTTCCCTCTTTTAAAGGGCAGACATGACCATGGAATGGAAACTGAATTGTTGAGGATCCCAATGCCAAAGAAAAGTATTGTGAATGTGTGGATGGAACCTGGCAGGCAGGCCAGAGGGCCTTCAAGTCCTTTTTTTCTCCCTCTTCCCATCCCCAGGCCTTCCTTTGTTCTATGTTCACTGATTCCATCATGGCTGCCCTCTCAGGCTAGATCCATGGTCCACCCTCTCGCCCTCATTCAGTGGTTGACAGAATTGGCCAGGGAACCCAGCCCATGCTGTTTCGTGGAATTCTTCTTTTGTTTATTTTTCTTTTCATTCTCTCTCCTTTTCTCTCTCCCCTTCTCTTGATCTTTGTGGATGAAGCTTCATTCTTACTTAGAAGCAATGATGGGATTCTCAATTGCTCTGAACCACCTGGAAGCCCTCCTGGGCAGGATCACTCAGCAGTTTCTACAAAGGCAGAGATTTTATACAGGATTCATAAAGGGCAAGGGAGGGAGAGGTGAATATGAGGTCTGAGTGGTTTCCCCTGAGAAGCCCAAGGGTGCAGGATGATATGGCTGTTCTCCGGTCTGTGGGAACAGTTCTGAAGTGAGTGTTTCAAATCCCAGGGGTCATTATTGGGTGGGGATAGGATCAGAGTTCTGTGACCGGGACTGGCTCTGCACTCCTGGATTCACTGCACTTACCCTACCTCAGGAGAGCGTTGTTAAATATCCATAAATCATTTCAAGCTGCACTGGGAGACTGACTCCTAGGTCGGGACCTATTGGGGAAATGGTGGCTGTGAATGGGATTATTAGTCTCTTCATTACACACGTCCTATTGAACGTGATGAAAATCATCATTTCCTTTCCTTGCCTCTTGCCGCTCTAGATGGTCTTCAGCCAGCAGAAATCTAGTACCAGGGGCCCCAACATACAAAAGCCCTGGGGGGGGGGGGATTTGCCTCTTCTCCAGGTGCCCCTGATGTCACAGGGAAGTTGTAGCGAGCTGTCGTCTCCAGAAGCTGCCGATCGCTCTCTGGGAGGAGATCTGCTGTGTCTACTCAAATCTCTCAGACAGATTCTTCTTCCTGTAGAGAACCATTGTCTCCAGGCAGTTGCCATTAAGTCTTGTCCAGAGAAGTGACTTCCCTTCCTGCAGAGAGCCCCGTCAAGCCTGATGTAATGCAGAGACTTCTCCTATCTCTGGAGTGGTGTCCTCTTTTATCCTCCCAGAGAATGGGCGTGGGATAATGCAAGGGCTTCTGGTAAGAAGTACTCCAACCAATGAGCTTGCTCCTCTTAGAATTCCTAAGGTGTAAATTCCCTTTAAAGGCCCAAGCCAAAGGTCTGAGCCAGAGAACTGTCAAGTCAAACTGAGTTCTCACCTTGTAATTGTCCAGACAACCTGAATTCTCACCTTGTTACTGTCCAGACAACCTGAGTTCTCACCTAGTAATCCTAACAGGAAGTAGTGTAGTTTCTTTCTCCTTCCCTTCTGCTGAGCCTTCTGATGACCAGGAAGACTTGTCCAGCTCCTCACCCCAGGGGATGTGCTCAAACCCATGACTCTAAAAAGTGTGTGAGTGTTTCTGTCTGTCTGGGATCCAGCCTTGCTTCCTGTGCCATTTCATTCCTGCCTTTTTTCTTCAACGTGGCCAATCTTCCACCATTTTATCTGTGATGGAAGGAAGAGAAGCAACATCTGGGTGACTGTGGTAAATGGGCTCCATCATTTGATAGCTCGTTTCTTTCTTTTTTTTCCTGATGCTGATGCTGACTCTTCTTAAAAGGGTGGCTAGGATTTTCTCCCTTAACCTGGGAGCTGCTCTGCTAGCTTCTGAACCTGACAGTTGGGTGTTGAATCTCTCTGTGGGCAGATGGCTCTCTCCATCCCAAGTGTTTTGAAATTGGCCTGAATTGCCTCATTGTTGAAAAGAGTCCCTCCCAGCTGATCATCAGCTTGTTGATGTGTACAGTGATCACCTTAGTTCATGTGAGTCTCTCCAGGCTTTTCTGAAATCCGTCTGCTGATCTCTTCTCAAAGAACAATCTTATTCTATTACATTCATATACCATAACTTATGCAGACATTCCCCAGCTGATGGCCCTCCACTCAATTTCCAGTTCTTTGCCACTACAAAAAAAGAGACTCTTACAAACAGTTTTGCAATGTGGATCCTTTCCCCTCCTTTATGGTTTCCTTGGGAGACAGACTTAGTAATGTCACTGCTGGGTCAAAGGATATGCAGAGTTTTGATGGGCCTTATGGCATAATTCCAAATTGCTCTCTAGAATGGTTGGATCATTTCACAACTCCACCTAGAAAGCATCACTATCCCAGTTTTCCCACATCCCCTGGAACATTTATAATTATCTTTTCCGGTCATTTTAGCCAGTCTGAGAGGTGTGAGTTGCTTCCTCAGAGTTGTTTTAATGCACATTTCTCTAATCAATAGTGATTTAGAACATTTTTTTTTCACATGACTACAGGTGGCTTTAATTTCATCATCTGAAAATTGTCTGTATCCTTGGACCATTTATCCATTGGGCAATGACTTGTGTTCTTACAAATCTGACACAGTTCTTTATGTATTTTTGAAATGAGATCTTTATCAGAAATCCTGGCTGTAAAGATTTTCCCCAGCTTTGTACTTCCCTTTTTTTTTTTTTTCCTTTTAAACATATTTCCTTTTTTATTATATTTTACAAGAAATATCAAATCAAAAGGGAAAAAATATAAGAAAAAATAAGCTAATAAATAAAAAGGTGAAAATACTTTGCTTCAATCTACATTCAGTCTCTTTAGCTTTATTTCTTTTTTTTTTTTTTTTTTTTTAAATTTTTTATTTTATTTTATAATTATAACATTTTTGACAGTACATATGCATGGGTAATTTTTTACAACATTATCCCTTGCACTTACTTCTATTCAGATTTTTTCCCTTCCTCCCCCAACCCCCTCCCCCAGATGGCAAGCAGTCTTATATATGTTAAATATATTACAGTATAATTTAGATACAATATATGTGTGTAGAACCGAATTTTTTGTTGCACAGGAAGAATTGGATTCAGAAGGTAAAAATAACAGTTTACATTCATTTCCCAGTGTTCCTTTTCTGGATGTAGCTGGTTCTGTCCATCATTAATCAATTGGAATTGGATTAGCTCTTCTCTATGTTGAAGAAATCCACTTCCATCAGCATACATCCTCGTACAGTATCATTGTTGAAGTGTATAATGATCTTCTGGTTCTGCTCGTTTCACTCAGCATCAGTTGATGTAAGTCTCTCCAAGCCTCTCTGTATTTCTCTTGTTGGTCATTTCTTATAGAACAATAATATTCCATAACATTCATATACCATAGTTTACCCAACCATTCTCCAATTGATGGACATCCATTCATCTTCCAGCTTCTAGCCACTATGAAAAGGGCTGCCACAAACATTTTGGCACATACAGGACCCTTTCCCTTCTCTAATAGTTCCTTGGGGTATAAGCCCAGTAGTAGTATGGCTGGGTCAAAGGGTATGCACATTTTGACAACTTTTTGGGCATAATTCCAGATTGCTCTCCAGAATGGTTGGATTCTTTCACAACTCCACCAACAATGCATCAGTGTCCCAGTTTTCCCACAGCCCCTCCAACATTCATCGTTATTTGTTCCTGTCATCTTAGCCACTCTGACAGGTGTGTAATGATACCTCAGAGTTGTCTTAATTTGCATTTCTCTGATCAGTAGTGATTTGGAACACTCTTTCATATGAGTGGAAATAGTTTTAATTTCATCATCTGAAAATTATCTGTTCATATCCTTTGACCATTTATCAATTGGAGAATGGCTTGATTTCTTATAAATTAAAGTCAATTCTCTGTATATTTTGGAGATGAGGCCTTTATCAGAACCTTTAACTGTAAAAAATTTTTCCCAATTTGTTACTTCCCTTCTAATCTTGTTTGCATTAGTTTTGTTTGTGCAGAAACTTTTTAATTTGGTGTAATCAAAATGTTCTATTTTGTGATCAATAATGGTCTCTAGTTCTCCCTTGGACACAAACTCCTTCCTCCTCCACAAGTCTGAGAGGTAAACCATCCCATGTTCCTCCAATTTATTTATGATTTCGTTCTTTATGCCTAAATCTTGGACCCATTTTGATCTAATCTTAGTATGTGGTGTTAAATGTGGGTCCATGCCTAGTTTCTGCCATACTAATTTCCAGTTTTCCCAGCAGTTTTTGTCAAATAATGAATTCTTATCCCAAAATTTGGGATCTTTGGGTTTGTCAAAGATTAGATTGCTATTTTTATTCACTATCTTGTCCTGTGAACCTAACCTATGCCACTGATCAACTAGTCTATTTCTTAGCCAATACCAAATGGTTTTGGTGACTGTTGCTTTATAATATAGCTTTAAATCAGGTACACTTAGACCACCTTCCTCTGACTTTTTTTTCATTAGTTCCCTTGCAATTCTCGACCTTTTATTCTTCCATATGAATTTTGTTGTTATTTTTTCTAGGTCATTAAAATAGTTTCTTGGGAGTCTGATTGGTATAGCACTAAATAAATAGATTAGTTTGGGGAGTATTGTCATCTTTATTATATTCGCTCGGCCTATCCAAGAACATGGAATGTCTTTCCAATTATTTAAATCTGACTTTATTTTTGTGGCAAGTGTTTTGTAATTTTGCTCATATAATTCCTGACTCTCCTTTGGTAGATATATTCCCAAATATTTTATACTATCGACTGTTATTTTGAATGGAATTTCTCTTTGTATCTCTTGCTGTTGGATTGTGTTGGTAATGTATAAAAATCCTGAGGATTTATGTGGATTTATTTTGTATCCTGCGACTTTGCTAAAATTCTGAATTATTTCTAATAGCTTTTTAGCAGAGTCTTTGGGGTTCTCTAAGTATACCATCATGTCATCTGCAAAAAGTGACAATTTGATTTCTTCATTTCCTACTCTAATTCCTTGGATCTCTTTCTCGGCTCTTATTGCCGAGGCTAGAGTTTCTAGTACTATATTGAATAGTAATGGTGATAGTGGGCAACCTTGTTTCACTCCTGATCTTACAGGGAAAGGTTCTAGTTTATCACCATTATATATGATGTTTACTGAAGGTTTTAAATATATGCTCCTTATTATTTTAAGGAATAGTCCATTTATTCCTATACTCTCAAGCGTTTTTAGTAGGAATGGATGTTGGATTTTATCAAATGCCTTTTCTGCATCTATTGAGATGATCATATGGTTTTTATTAATTTGATTATTAATATGGTCAATTATACTAATAGTTT
This sequence comes from Sminthopsis crassicaudata, assembly GCF_048593235.1. NCBI lineage: Eukaryota > Metazoa > Chordata > Mammalia > Dasyuromorphia > Dasyuridae > Sminthopsis > Sminthopsis crassicaudata. The sequence goes on along the minus strand of NC_133623.1, from coordinate 531,664 downwards.
TCCTAATATTAAACCAGCCCTGCATTCCTGGTATAAATCCCACTTGGTCATAGTGTATTATCCTGGGGATGATTTTCTGAAGTCTATTTGCTAATATCTTATTTAATATTTTAGCATCAATATTCATTAAGGAAATTGGTCTATAGTTTTCTTTCTCAGTTTTCGATCTACCTGGTTTAGGTATCAGTACCATGTCTGCGTCATAGAAGGAATTTGGTAGGACTCCTTCAATCCCTATTTTTTCAAATAGTTTACATAGCATTGGAGTTAGTTGTTCTTTAAATGTTTGGTAGAATTCACCTGTAAATCCATCTGGTCCTGGGGACTTTTTCTTAGGAAGTTGGTTAATAGCTTGGTCTATTTCTTTTTCTGAGATGGGACTATTTAGACTACTTACTTCTTCCTCTGTTAATCTGGGCAAGCTATATTTTTGAAGGTATTCTTCCATTTCATTTAAGTTATCGAATTTATCGGCATAAAGTTGAGCAAAGTAGCTCCTAACTATTGTTCTAATTTCCTCTTCATTAGTGGTGAGTTCACCCTTTTCATTTTCAAGACTATCAATTTGCTTTTTCTCTTTCCTTTTTTTAATCAGGTTTACTAAGGGTTTGTCTATTTTGTTGGTTTTTTCATAAAACCAACTCTTAGTTTTATTAATTAATTCAATAGTTTTTTTACTTTCAATTTTATTAATCTCACCTTTTATTTTTTGAATTTCAAGTTTTGTGTTTTTCTGGGGGTTTTTAATTTGTTCCTTTTCTAGCAATTTTAGTTGTAAACCCAATTCGTTGGCCCTCTCTTTCTCTACTTTATGCAAGTAGGCCTGTAGAGATATAAAACTTCCCCTAATTACTGCTTTGGCTGTATCCCACACATTTTGGTATGATGTCTCATTATTGTCATTTTCTTGGGTGAAGTTATTAATTATGTCTATGATTTGCTGTTTTACCCAATCATTCTTTAGTATAAGATTATTTAGTTTCCAATTATTTTTTGGTCTATTTTCCCCTGGCTTTTTATTAAATGTTATTTTGATTGCATTATGGTCTGAAAAGGATGCATTTACTATTTCTGCCTTACTGCATTTGATTTTGAGGTTTTTATGCCCTAGTATATGATCAATTTTTGTATAGGTTCCATGAACTGCTGAGAAGAAAGTATATTCCTTTCTGTCTCCATTTAGCTTTCGCCAAAGATCTATCATATCAAACTTTTCTAGTATTCTATTTACCTCTTTGACTTTTTTCTTATTTATTTTGTGGTTTGATTTATCTAATTCTGATAGTGCAAGGTTGAGATCTCCCGCTATTATAGTTTTGCTATCTATTTCCTCTTGCAGCTCTCTTAATTTCTCTTTTAAGAATTTAGATGCTGCACCACTTGGTGCATACATGTTTAATATTGATACTGCTTCACTATTGATGCTTCCCTTTAGCAGGATATAATGCCCTTCCTTATCTCTTTTAATTAGATCAATTTTTGTTTTTGCTTGATCTGAGATGAGGATGGCTACTCCTGCTTTTTTGGTTTTGCCTGAAGCATAATAGATTCTGCTCCACCCTTTTACTTTTAGTTTGAATGTCTCATCCTGTTTCAGGTGTGTTTCCTGTAAACAACATATAGTAGGATTCTGACTTTTAATCCAGTCTGCTAACTGCTTCCTCTTTATGAGGCAGTTTGCCCCATTCACATTTATGGTTAGAAGGACTAATTCTATATTGCTTGCCATCCTATTAACCCCTGCTTATGCTTTTCCCCTTTCCTTTCCTTTTACCCTCCTATCCAGTATTAAACTGGTAAACACCACTTGCTTTTCACAGCCCTCCCTTTTTAGGATCCCTCCCCCACCTTAAAGATCCTCCCCTTATTTTATCCCTTTTCCTCGAAATTTCTGTATTCCCTTCCCCTTAGCTTACTCCTTCCCTTTCACTTTTCAATGAAGTGGAAGAAGTTTCACCATAAATCGAATATGTCTATTGATACACGCTATGTTCATCTCCCTCCTTTCTTTCTCTCAGATATAATAGGTTACCTTTGCCTCTTCATGAGATGTAGTACCACCACTTTATACTTTTTTATGATATAATCTCCTTTCCACCTCTAGTTTCTAAGACAAATTGTACATATGATCTTTACATATTTTTTGACAGAAGTATAGTTCTCAAGATTTCTTTTTACCTTTTTTAGAAGTCTCTTGAGTTCTGTATTTGAAGATCAAACCTTTTATGTAGGTCTGGTTTTTTCATCAAAAATAGATGGAATTCATTTGTTTCGTTAAATGTCCATCTTCTTCCCTGGAAAATGATGCTCATTCTTGCTGGGTAAGTTATTCTTGGCTGCATACCAAGTTCCTTAGCCTTTCGGAATATCATGTTCCAGGCCCTGCGTTCTTTTAATGTGGACGCTGCTAGATCCTGTGTTATCCTTATTGTGGATCCTCCATATCTGAATTGTTTTTTTCTAGCAGCTTCCAATATCTTTTCCTTTGTCTGATGGTTCTTGAACTTGGCCACTATATTTCTTGGCGTTTTGATTTTAGGGTCCCTTTCAGTAGGTGATCGATGAATTTTCTCGATGTCTATTTTACCCTCTGTTTCCAAAACGTCTGGGCAGTTCTCTTTGATAATTTCCTCGAAAATGGTGTCCAAGCTCTTTTTTTCCTCCCATTTTTCAGGGAGCCCGATTATTCTCAAATTGTCTCTCCTGGATCTGTTTTCCAGGTCTGTTGTCTTTCTGGTAAGGTACTTGACAGTCTTTTCAATTGTTTCATTTCTCTGGTTTTGCTTGACTCCCTCTTGCTTTCTCCTTGAGTCATTCTTTCTACTTGTTCCAGTCTAATTTTCAATGATGTATTTTCTTCACTCACTTTTTTTATATCTCTTTGTAATTGTCCAATTGAGTTTTTATCTTCTATGGAATTTTTTTCCATTGTATCCATTTTATTTTTTAGAGAGCTGATTTCTTTTTCCAGCTCTCTAATCCTGTTTTCCTTGGAGTTGTTTACCTTTTCCAGCTCACTAATCTTGTTTCTCAATGATTTGATTTCTTTATCCACTCTGTCTTTGAATGCATGGGATGACTTCTCCAGGCTCTCTTGCCAAGCTTCCCTTTCCTTTTCCCATTTCTCTTCCAGCTCTCTTGTGAGAGCCTTTTTGATTTCCTCTATGAGGTTCTTTTGTATTGAGGAGCAGCTTATATCCCTCCCAGGGGATACATCTGGGGACATTCTGTTCCTAGTCTCTTCAGCATTTGAAGTCTGCTCCCTCTCCACACAGAAGCTGTCAATGGTTAGAGCCCTTTTGAATTTTTTGTTCATTTTGTCAGAGTAGGAATCAAAGAAAACAAACTGACAAGAGAAACAATTGGTCTGTTTTGCGGGGGATAGGGCTGGATGGTATTAATGGGCTTCCTCTACAGACTGGGGGTAGGGCAGCAGAGAGCCACTAACAGAACAGCAATGACTGTACTGAGTCTGTGCTCTGAGGCTCTGAGAACGCACCGAGTCAGTCCAGGTGGGGGTTGGGGGTGGCCGGGCTCTGAGAGACGCTGGCTTTCTGGGGTTTTAATCTTCACCTCCGGTGTTTACACCCTCTCCACCGCTCCTGGCTTGCTGCCAAGACGGAGCATCCACACTGGGGCAAAAGCCCTTTCACAGAAACGGCAGAGATCACACCCCCTCCCCCTCAGGTCTGAGCTGTGTGAGCTGCCTGTCTTGCTCTGGCTGTCTGCCCTCAGTCTGCACCCAGTCTGATTGACCCTCCCCCGAACAAACACAGACCTTTTCTGGCGACTTTCAAGGATGTCTTCTCTTGGTGATAATTTGTGGATTTCTTTCTGGGTCAAGCATTAAGTCAGAGGCTTGTCATGAAGTAAGTTCTGAGAGAAAACGAGGAGCTCAAGCAGCTGTCTGCGTCCACGCCGCCATCTTGGCCGGAAGTCCTGTACTTCCCTTTTAATGTTGTTTCTGTTGGGTTTGTTTGTGCAAAAACTTTTCAGTTGACTGTAATCAAAGTTGTCCATTTTAATGCTAGATTACAGACCTTGGGACCAAGAAAGTGCTTTGTAGAGGGACAGAGGAGAGAGATTCTTGAGCCTTATTAGTGGGATTACAGAAAGCTTATAAAGACCAAGAATTTGCAGGGGAGAAGTTAAGAAATAAGATGTTGATAGTAACTCAGCCAATGTACTCGGCAAACTACACAATGTAGATGAAATATACATGATTTATGTGCAACTATATCATGCTGTAGTAGTACAGCACTACATACTTGATCTCTGCTAAACTTGTGAATTTAGGGAGATGTCTATTTTAATGGCAAAATATAATTAAAGCAAATAAAAGAAAAAGCATAAAACAACAAAGTTTTAATGGCAAATAAACACAGAAAAGCAAGTACCTTAAGGCCAACACAAAAAATTTATAACAAAGAATTAATACGCAGGTAGGTCAGTCGGCTAATGTGGAACGGGAATACTCTCTCTATTCAATTTTTCCATAAGCCAGTCAACTGTCATTGGCCATAAATCGACCATAGCCAGCGTTCTTGGAATATGCAGGATTTTGGTCACAAGGGAGGCCCAACACCAACCAATGGGCTGATTGCTGCAGATCTCTCACCACTATTAGAAAACACGTCAAAGGGAATGTGTTATTGATGTGTCAGTATCATCTGAACATAGGAAGGAGAACAAGACAAATGGAATGCATTCTCAGTCCCAAAGAAAGACTTAAATAGGTGTCATCTCACCTTTGTAATCTGGAGAGCAAGGGCCATGTCTTGTAATTTTAATTTTTAAATAAACACTCCCCAGTTGTTTGGGCATTTATATTTTATTTTATTGGTCATGTTAATTTTTCTTGGCTTGTATCCATAAAATTCTATGTTTCTTGGTTTCATCATAGTCATTGAATCATTTTTTATTGTAAGATTATTTTTATTACAACTTGTTGTATGAATCATGTTGGGAGAGAAGAATCAGAGCAAAAGGGGAAAACCATGGGAGAGATTAAAAACAAAACAGAAAAAAGAAGTGAACAAAGAGTGTCTGGATTTACATTCATTCTTCTTAGGTCTTTTTCCAGATGCAGACAGCATTTTCTGTCCAAAGTCTGTTGGGATCTCCTTAGATCACTTAACTAGTGTCTCTCATATTCTCTCTCTCTCTCTCTCTCTCTCTCTCTCTCTCTCTCTCTCTCTCTCTCTCACTTTCTCTCTGATTCTCTTTTTCTGTCTGACTCTCTTCTTATTTTTCTTTCTTTCTTGATCCATTTTTTTTGTCTCTATTTCCCTCTGTCTATGGCTCTCTTTCTCTTTTACTGTCTGTTTCTCTCTCTGTCTTTCTCTCTTGTCTAATTCTGGGTGTTTTTCTGCCTCTGTTCCTTTCTCTCTTTTTTCCTTTCACTCTCTGACTCTTTCTCTTTCCCTCTGCCACTTCCTTTCTGTCTTTTTTTCTCTTCTGGCTTGCTGTGACTTAGTCTTTCTGGCCCTGGCTCTGTCTTTTCTGTCTTTTTCTCTATATATCTTTTAATATTTCTTTTTATCCCTTTCTTACTCTGACTCCCCCCTTCTCTCTGGGTCTGTCTGTCTGTCTGTCTGTCTCTCTCTCCTCTTCTTTGTATGATACTTGTTACTTTCCTTAATTTTCCTCTTTTACTCCCAGGCTCTCTCTGACTTTCTCTCTGGCTCTCTCACTATCTCTGTCTCTCTGTGTGTGTGTGTGTCTCTCTCTCCTTGGATCTGGCTTGCTACCTTTGACTCTGCCTCTGTCTGACTCTGCTTCTCTCTGTCCCTCCAAATTGCTCTTTTTCTTTCTCACTCTCAAGTTCTGGCTTTTCCACATTGCGTGTCTGTCTGTCTACAAGAAAGAGACAGAAACAGTAAAGGAGAGACTCACACTCAGAGACAGAGAGACAGAGACAGACAGAGACTGAGAGAGAGAGAGAGAAGGGAAGATTGTGAGTGAGAATAATAATGAGAAACAGAGAACCAGAGAGATAGTGAGAGTGACAGACAGAGAAAAGAAAAGATATTTTCTGATATACAAGAGAAAGAGACAGCCAGAGAGGGAGAGATGGAAGCAGATCGAGCCAGAAAAGAGTGAAAAATACAGGAAGAAAAAGACAGAGATAGAAATTAACAGAGAAGAGAAAGAGAGGAATAGAGTTAGTAAATAAATAATAGAAATAGACAAAGCCAGTGAGAGAGAGCCACACAGAGAGAGAAAAAGAGAGAGTCATAGAACAAAGAAAGACAAAGACAGAGGCAGAGATGGAGCCAGAGACTGAGGTCTGGAGAAAGTAAATAACTGGTTTATTTGGTAGTAAATGGCAGAACCGGGGTCCAGATGCATGTGTTCTGATACCTCACCCAGGGGCCATTCAGAGTGGAAGTCACATTGTTTGAGGATTGTTTTTTCTTAATTAACAAATTTCATTGATTTCTAATTACCAATTAATTTGCCTAGCAATTAATTAGTCAATCTATTAAATCTTCATCAAGCCAAAATAAATTCCATTAATTAAATAACTGATAATTTAATAGACTTATCATATTATTGAGGATTAATATTATCAGTAATTAATTGATTTCATGACTGGTTTTAATTAAATTTTGCTGATTAATTTATTTTTATTTTATTTTTTTGTTTCTTTTAACATGCATTGCTTTATTAATCATGTTGGGAGGTAAAAATTAGTGCAAAAAGAAAAAAAAAGGAAAAATATGTTAATAAATGAATTAATGATAAATAATAATAACAAATTTAGTAATTTATTTCATTAATTTCAGATAATTAATTACCAATTCTTTTTATTAATTTATCAATTGATTAATAAAATAATTACATTCCCATCAAGCCAAACTAAATCTCACTTACTAATTAAATTAATTAATTAATTAACTGTATTTAATGGATTTATTAATTTTATCTGTAATTAATTAGTTTTATGATTGACTAGTATTAATTTTTTTGTTAATTTGTTTTTTTTATTTATTTTAACACAGATTGCTTTGTGAATCATGTTAGGAGAGTAAAATCAGAGCAAAAGGAAAAAACAATGGGAGAAATTAAAAAAAAAAAAGAAAGAAAAGAAAAGGAAAAGGAAGTGAACATATCTTGATTTACATCCAGTCTCCTTAGGTCTTTTTCTGGAAGCAGATGGCATTTTCTTTCCAGAGTCTGTGGGGATTGCCTTTGATTACTGAACTACTGTCTCTGTCATATATTCTTCCTCCCTCTGCCTTTTTCCCTCTCTCTCTCCCTCTCCCTCTCCCTTTCCCTCTTCCTCCTTCCCTCTTTCCTTACTTTCTCTCTGTCTCTCTTTTTCTTTCTGACTCTTTTCTTATTTTTTTTCCCTCTTGATCCATTTTTTCGGTCTCTGTTTCTCTCTGTCGCTCTCTGTCTCTGTCTATGGCTCTCTTTCTCTCACTCTGTCTGTTTCTCTCTCTGTCTCTTTGTCTTTCTCTCTTGTCTATTTCTCTGTGTTCTTCTGGCTCTGTTCCTTTCTCTCTTTTCGTCTGTCTCTTTCATTCTCTGGCTCTTTCTGTTTCCTTTGCCGCTTTCTTTGTGTCCATTTTTCTCTCCTGGCTCACTCTGGCTCAATCTCTCTGGCCCTGGTTCTGTCTTTTCTGTCCTTTTCTATGTCTTTTAATGTTTCTTTTTATATCTTTCTTACTCTCTGACTCCCCCCTTCTCTCTGGGTCTGTCTGTCTGCTCTTTGTCTCTCTCTCCCCTCTTCTTCTTTGTTTTTATGATGCTCATTACTTTCTTTAATTTTCTCTTTTATTCCCAGGCTCTCTCTGGCTCTCTCACTCTCTGTCTTTTTCTGGCTCTCTCTGTCTCTGTCTCTGTCTCTCTTTGAATCTGGCTTGCTACCTTTGCCTCTGTCTCTGTCTGACTCTGCTTCTCTCTGTCCCTCCAAGCACTCTTTTTCTTTTCTACACTGTCCCTCTGCAAGAAAGAGACAGAAACAGTGAGGGAGACACAAAGAGACAGAGATACAGAGTGGCAGAGACAGAGAGAGAAGGAAAGATTGTGAGTGGGAAAAAGAATAAGAATCAGAGAGCCAGAGAGATAGTGAGGGTGACAGAGAAAAAAAAGATATTTTCTGATAAAGAGAGAGAGACAGACAGTGAAAAAGAGAGACAGCCAGAGAGGGAGAGTGATGAAAGCAGATAGAGCCAGAAAGAGTGAAAAATACAGGAATAAAAAGACATAGAGAAATAGAAATTGACAGAGAAAAGAGAGAGAGGAATAGAGTCGTAAATAAATAATAGATAGACAAAGCCAGTAAAAAAGGCATAAAGAAAGAAAAAGAGTGAGAGAAACATAGAACAAGAGAGAGACAAAGACAGACAGACAGATAGAGGGAGAGGGAATCAAAGGCAGAGACAGGGATGGAGAAAGAGATCTGGAGAAAGCAAATAACTGGTTTAAGTCATTTGGTAGTAAATGGCAGAGCCAGGATCCAGATGCTTGTGTTCTGACGACTCACCCAGGGCCCATTTGGAGTGGAAGTCACATTGTTTGAGGATTGTCTTTAAAAAAAATAATAATCCATTTCATTTATTTATAATTCATTACCAATTAATTTGCCCCTCAATTAATTAGTCAATTAAATCCTCATCAGGCCAAAATATATTCCATCGATTAAATTAATTAATTAAATAACTAATAATTAATTTAATAGACTTATCAAATTATTGATGATTAATCTTATTAATATTCAATTAATTTCATGATTGATTTTAATTAAATTTTGTAGATTAATTTATTTTTCTTTTCTTTTTTTGTTTCTTTATGTTAATACATCGCTTTATGAATCATATTGGGAGATAAAAATCAGCGCAAAAAGGAAAAACCATGGGAAGGATATGTTAATAAATTAATTAATAATAACAATTAATATTAAATTTAGTAATTTATTTCATTAATTTCAAATAATTAATTACCAATTCATTTTATTAATTTATCAATCAAGCAATTACAACCTCATCAAGCTAAACTAAACTTCACTTATTAATTGATTAAATTCATTAATAAGTTAATGAATTTAATGGATTTATTAATTTATTATTAATTTTATGATTGATTAGTATTCATTTTTTGGATAATTTATTTTTATTTTTCTGTTTATTTTAATACACATTTCTTTATGAATCATGTTGGGAGAGTAAAATTAGAACAAAAGGAAAAAACCATGGAAATAAAAATACAAACAGGAAAAGGAAGTGAACATAGTGTGTCTTGATTTACATCCAGTCTCCTTAAGTCTTTTTCTGGAAGCAGATGGCATTTTCTGTCCAAAGTCTGTGGGGAATGCCTTGGATCACTGAACCACTGTCTCTTTCATATGCTCTCCCTCCCCTCCCCTTCCCACTCTCCCTCTCCTTCTCTTCCCCCTCCCCCTCTCCCTCCCCTTCTCCCTCCACCTCTCCCTCTTCCTCCTTCCCTCTCTTACTTTCTCTCGTTTCTTTCTGACTCTTTTCTTATTTTTCTTTCTCTCTTGATCCATTTTTTCTGTCTGTTTCTCTCTGTCACTCTATGTCTGTCTCTGTCTATGGCTCTCTTTCTCACTGTCTGTTTCTCTGTCTCTTTGTCTTTCTCTCTTGTCTATTTCTCTATGTTTTTCTGGCTCTGTTCCTTTCTCTCTTTTCGCCCGTCTCATTCTCTCTGTCTCTCCCTCTGCCACTTTTGTTCTGTTCATTTTTCTCTCCTGGCTCATTTGGCTCAATCTCTCTGGCCTTGGTCTTTTCTTTCTTTTTCTCTCTATATCTTTTAATATTCCTTTTTATCTCTTTCTTATTCTCTGACTCCCCCCTTCTCTCTGGGTCTGTCTGTCTGTCTGTCTCTTTTTCTCTCTCTCCCCTCTTCTTCTTTGTTTTTATGATGCTCATTACTTTTTTAAATTTCCCTTTTACTCCCAGGCTCTCTCTGGCTCTCTCACTCTCTCTGTCTTTTTCTGGCTCTCTCTGTCTCTGTCTCTCTTTGAATCTGGCTTGCTACATTTGCCTCTGTCTCTGTCTGACTCTGCTTCTCTCTGTCCCTCCAAATCACTCTTTTTTCTTTTCCACACTGGGTGTCTGTCTGTCTCTCTGCAAGAAAGAGACAGAAACAGTGAAGGAGACACACAGAGAGACAGAGATACAGAGTGACAGAGACAGAGACAGAGAGAGAAGGAAAGATTGTGAGTGAGAAAAAGAATGAGAATCAGAGAGCCAGAGAGATAGTGAGAGCGACAGACTGACAGAGAAAATGAATTGTTTTAGAAAAAAAGGAGAAAGAGACAGGGAAAAAGACAGAGAGGAAGGGAGATAGAAGGAGATAGAGCCAGAGAGAGAGTAAAAAATACAGTAAGAAAAAGACATAGAGAAATACAGAGAAACAGAGAAGAGAGAGAAAGAGAGGATTAGAGTCGGTAAATAAATACAGTGAAAGAGAGTCATAGAGAGAGAAAAAGAGAGTGAGAGAGACATAGAAAAAGACAAAGACAGATAGAGGGAGAGGGAGACACAGGCAGAGATGGAGATGGAGCCGGAGACAGAGAGAACTAGAAATAGAGATAGCAAGCTAGAGTGAGCAAGAAAGAGAAAATCTGAGAAAAAGAGTCTCAAACATAGAGAGTGAGAGAGCCAGAAAGTGACCAAGTGAAAGGGAAAGATAGTGAGAGGAAGAGAGAAAAACAGAGAAGGAGTGAGAAAGTGTGTGTGTGGGACTGGTGGGGGAGGGTGTATGTAGGTGTGTATATGTGTGTATATAGATATTTCTATGAGTGTGTGTTTGTGTGTGTGTGTGTGTGTGTGTGTGTGTGTGTGTGTAGTGAGGTATAGAGGGAGAGAGACAGTAAGAAAGGGACAGAGGGAGAGGGAGAGAGAGAGAGAAGGGGGAGGGAGAGCAGGAGGAGGAAATTTTGAGGACAACCAGGTTTTTCAGGACATTGTCTAATCACAGATTTTAAGGTGAGAGGGACCCTGGAAGTGGCCAGGATTCAAATGCATGTATTCTGATGCCTTATCCAGAGCCCATTAGGAGTGCGTCACATTCTTTGAGGATTGGGTTTTTAAATTAATCTATTTCATTAGTTTCTAATCAATTAATTACCAATTAATTGTATTAATTTATCTCTCAGTTTATCAATTATTTAATGGATCAATTAAATTCCCATCAAGCCAAAATATTTTACACTTATTAATTAATTAATTGAATCAATCAATTCTATTAGCTAATACTTAATTTGATAGAGCTATCAATTAATTATTGATTTTATCAGTAATCAATTAATTGTATAGTTGATTTTTTATTGATTTTGGTTAATTTATTTTGTATTTTTCTGTTTATTTAACAGACATTGCTGTATGAATCATATTGAGAGAAAAAAATCAGAGCAAAAAAGAAAAACCATGGAAGAGATACATTAATGAATTAATAATTATTATCAATAATAAATTCATTGTTCTCTTTCATTAATTTTGAATAATTAATTACCATTTATTTTATTAATTACCACTTATTTTATTAACTTACCTTTCAATTTATTAATCAATTGATCAACCAATCAATTACATTTCCCATCGAGCCAAAATAATTTTCAGTTGTTTATTAATTAATTAAATTTATTCTCAATTAACTTTATTAGCTAGTAATTAATTTAATAGATTCATCAGTTTCTTCATTATAATTATTTTTCAGTAATTAGTTAATTTTATGATTAGTTTTTATTGATTTTTGTTGATTCATTTTTTATTTTCTTTTTGTTTATTTTAAGAAACATTCTTTATGACTGAATCTGGGAGAGAAAAATCAAAGCCAAAGGGAAAAACCATGGGAGAGATAAAACATGGGAGAGATAAAATCACAGAAAAAGGAAGTGAACAGAGCATGTGGTGATTTCCATTCAGTCTCCTTAGTTCTTTTTCTGGATGCAGATGGCATTTTCTGTCCAAAGTCTATTGGGAATACTCTGAGCTACAGAAAAGAACTGAATCTTTCATAGTTGATCATCAGATATTCTTACTGTTACTGGGTACAATGTATTCCTGGTTCTGCTCATGGTGCTCAGCATCAGTTCATATAATCCTTTCCAGGCCTTTCTAACATCAGCTTGTTCATTATTTTTTATAGAACAATCATATTCCATAATCTACATATACCACAACTTGGTCAGCCACTCCCCATTTGGTGGGCACCTACTCGTTATCCAGTTCTTGGCTACCACCAAAACAGCTGCTACATGTTCTTGTCCTTGGACCTTTTATCCATTGGGCAATGACTTGTATTCTTGTAAATTTGACACAGTTCTTTTTTTATAGCTTTTTATTTTTATTTACAAGATATATGCATGGGTGATTTTACAGCACTGACAATTGCCAAGCCTTTTGTTCCAATTTTTCCCCTCCTTCCCTCTATCCCCCTCCCCCAGATGGCCGGTTGACCAATACATGTTAGATATGTTAAAGTATAAGTTAAATACAATATATGTATACATGTCCAAACAGTTTTTTGCTGCACAAAAAGAATTGGACTCTGAAATAGTGTACAATTAGCCTGTTAAGGAAATCAAAAATTCAGGCGGACAAAAATAGAGGGATTGGGAATTCTATGTAGTGATTCGGAATTTTATGTAGTGGTTCATTGTCATCTCCCAGAGTTCTTTCGCTGGGCAAAACTGGTTTAGTTCATTACTGCTCTATTGGAACTGATTTGGCTCATGTCATTGTTGAAGAGGGCCACGTCCATCAGGATTGATCATCATGTAGCCTTGTTGTTGAAGTGTATAATGATCTCCTGGTCCTACTCATTTTACTCAGCATCAGTTCATGTCAGTCTCTCCAGGCCTTTCTGAAATCGTCTTGTTGGTCATTTCTTACAGAACAATAATATTCCATAATAATCATACACCACAATTTATTCAGCCATTCTCCAATTGATGGGCATCCACTCATTTTACAGTTTTGGGCCACCACAAAGAGGGCTGCCACAGCCATTCTTGCATATACAGGTCCCTTTCCCTTCTTTAAGATCTCTTTGGGATATAAGCCCAGTAGTGATGCTGCTGGATTAAAGGGTCTGCACAGTTTGATAACTTTTTCAGCATAGTTCCAAATCATTCTCTAGAATGGCTGGATGTATTCACAATTCCACCAACAATGTATCAGTGTCTCTGTTTTCCCACATCCCCTCCAACATTCTGCATTACCTTTCCCTGTCATTCTAGCCAATCTGACAGGTGTATAGCGGTATCTCAGAATTGACACAGTTCTTTATGTATTTTTGAAATGAGATCTTTATCAGAAATCCTGGCTGTAAAGATTTTCCCCAGCTTTGTACTTCCCTTTTAATGTTGTTTCTGTTGGGTTTGTTTGTGCAAAACCTTTTTAGTTCACTGTAATCAAAGTTGTCCATTTTAGCTTTCAGAATGTTCTCTAGTTCTTCTTTGGTCATAAATTCCTGTTTCAGTATTTGGTAAAGAAAGCAGGAATGTTGATCCCAGAGGAGAGAAGGCAAGTGTTGGACAGGCTGTTTGTGGGAGAGGATTAAGGGACTCCAGCAACAGGCATTTATTAATCAATTAAAATGGGCCATGGACTTGAAGTGCTAAAAAGAAAAAGAAAAGCAAAAAGAGTTCCTGAACTCAAGGAGTTCAGGTAGGAGAAGATAAGTAAAGAAATGCATATTTATAAGATTTTTACAGATTTCATGGAGGCCTGTAGAGTTGTTCATCTTGGTCCTAGACTACAGACCTTGGGACCAAGAAAGTGCTTTGTAGAGGCACAGAGGAGAGAGATTCTTGAGCCTCATTAGTGGGATTACAGAAAGGTTACAAAGACCAAGAATTTGTAGGGGAGAAGTTAAGAAATGAGACTTTGGTAGTAATTCAGCAAATATACTACACAATGTATATAAAATATAGATTATTTATGTGCAACTACATAATGCTGTATTAGTTCTTTAGTGAAATACTAAGAAGTACAGCACTAGATTCTTGATCTAAAAGAGATATTTAATTTAATGATAAAATATAATTAAGGCAAATAACAGAAAAAACATAAAACAATAAAGTTTTAATGGCAAATGAACACAGAAAAGCAAGCACCTTAAGGTCAACACACAGAATTTATAACAAAGAATTAATACCCAGGTAGCTCAGTCAGCTAATGCAGAATGGGAATAGGTTCACAATTCAGTCTTTCCATAAGCCAGTCAACTGTCATTGGCCATAAATTGACCAAGGCCAGCGTTCTTGCAAAATGCAGGACTTTGGTCACAAGGAAGGCCCAACACCAACCAGGGGGTTGACCGCTGCAAGTCTCTCACCATTATTAGAAAACACATCAAAGGGAACGTGTTGTTGATGTGTCCGTATCGTCTGCATGTAGGAAGGAGAACAAGACAAAAAGATTGTGTTCTCAGTCCCAAAGAAGGGCTTAAATCTGTGTCATCTCACCTTTGTTTTCTGGAGAGCAAGGGCCAGGTCTTGTCATTTTAATTTTTAAACAGAAATAAGCTCTTTTTTGATACTTTGAGGATTGTTGATTTCATTAAGGCTAGAACTCCCTCTGCTCTACGTTTTTTAATCTCCAGCCTGTCTTTTCATGGTGTATGATTCCAGAAGGGGCAGAGCTTCTTTGCCCCCACACCTGACACAGTAGTAGCAGGTTCATGGGGACTGGATCCTTCAATATTTGTTGAATTGAATTATGATCTCATCACACCATAGACCTTAAAAGAGAGACTTTGAATGCCATGTACATCATCAGCTTCATTTTACAGATATGGAAACTGAGGCCTCCTTAGTTTCAGTGAATTAAGTCATAGAAGATCATTGGATGTAGAGTGGGAAAAGATGTCGGCATCACTATTTAGAGCTGGAAGGTTCTCTAGAGGTCTAGATGAGCCCTTTTAAGGACTATTTTAAGGACGATTCTGTCTTTTGTGTCTCTTTTTCTCTATGTATCTTTTAATTTTTCTTTTTGTTTCTTGCTCACTCTTCTACTCTCTGACTCCTCCCCTCTCTCTGAGTCTGCCTGCCTCTTTCTTTGTGTCTTTCTCCTCTCTCTCTCCCCTCTTCTCTGTTTCTATGACTCTCATTTCTCTCTCTCATTTTCTCTCTTTGACTCCCAGGCTTTCTCAATCTCTCTGTCTTTCTATGTCTCTGTCTCTGTGTCTCTCTGATTCTCTCGTTTATTTCTTTTGCTCTCTGTTGTACACTCCGACTCTCTCTGGTTCTTTCTCCCTGGTTCTCTATGTTTTTCTTTTTTTGTCTTTATCTTTCTGGCACATTCTCTCTCCCTACCTCCCTCTCTCTGTCTCTCCCTTGCTCTCTATTTTTCTGTCTCTTTCTGAACCTTTGTTCCTTCCCTCCCTTCTCCTTTCCCTCTCCTTCCCCTCTCCTTCCCCTCTCCTTCCCCTCTCCTTCCCCTCTCCTTCCCCTCTCCTTCCCCTCTCCCTCCCCTCTCCCTCCCCTCTCCCTCCCCTCTCCCTCCCCTCTCCCTCCCCTCTCCCTCCCCTCTCCCTCCCCTCTCCCTCCCCTCTCCCTCCCCTCTCCCTCCCCTCTCCCTCCCCTCTCCCTCCCCTCTCCCTCCCCTCTCCCTCCCCTCTCCCTCCCCTCTCCCTCCCCTCTCCCTCCCCTCTCCCTCCCCTCTCCCTCCCCTCTCCCTCCCCTCTCCCTCTCCTCTCCCTCTCCTCTCCCTCTCCTCTTTCTCTCCTCTTTCTCTCTCTCTCCTCTCCTCTTTCTCTCCTCTTTCTCTCTCTCTCCTCTTTCTCTCTCCTCTTTCTCTCCTCTTTCTCTCTCTCTCCTCTCCTCTTTCTCTCTCTCTCCTCTTTCTCTCTCTCTCCTCTTTCTCTCCTCTCCTCTCCTCTTCTCTTCTCTCCTCTCCTCTCTCCTGTACACTTTCTTTCTCTCCCCTTATGACACTTTCTTTCTCTGGATCCATCTGGCTTGCTATCTCCGACTCTGTCTCTGTTTCTGTTTCTCTCTTGCTCTCATTTCCATGTGTATTTATGAACACAAGGATTGGATAATCACTAATTCTTTCTCTTTTCAAAGTCTTTTCTGGAAGTGTTGGTACAAGTCCGTTTATCCAACAACTTAGTGATTCCCCTTTTAAAGACTTCAGTTTAGTTCACTCACTTGTTGAAATCACTCATTCAGTACTTGTTCTAAAGAACAGGTGCAGATGTTGTGATATTATTTCTCTCTCTCTCTCTCTCTCTCTCTCTCTCTCTCTCTCTCTCTCTCTCTCTTCCTCTCTCACTCTTTTTTTGTCTGTCTCTTTCTGTCTCTCTAGCTCTTTCTCTCTGACACTCTTCTGCACCCTCTCTGTGATTCTTGCTCCCTTTTTTACTTTCTCTTTCTCTCTTTGTCTCGTTCTTTCTTTTTCTTTTACTGTCTCTCACATTTTCTCTTTCTCTGTCTCTTTCCCTCTTTGTTCCTCCCTCTCTCTCTTTCTGTTTATATTTATTTCGGAGTCTTTTACTTCCTCTTTTCCACTCTTTCTCTCTCACTCTGGCTCCCATTCTCTCCCTCTGGAATTTTCTTCATCTTCTTTTCTGTCACTCTGACTTTTTCTGGCTTGCTCTCTCTTGTTCTGTCTTTGTCTCTGTCTGTCTCTCTCTCTCTGTCTCTCTGGGTTGCTCTTTTTCTTTCTCATTTTCTCTTTCTCTCACTCTCTGGCTTCCAAACTCTCTTTGTTTCTCTCTCTGTCTCTCTCTGTCTCTGTCTCTCTCTCTGTCTCTCTCTCTGTCTCTGTCTCTCTCTCTCTCTCTCTCTCTCTCTCTCTCTCTCTCTCTCTCTCTCTCTCTCTCTCTCTCTCTCTCTCTCTCTCTCTCTCTCTCTCTGTCTCAGTCTCTCTGACTTTTTCTATAAGTCTCTCTCTTTCTGTTAGACTGTGTTCCTTGTTCTTTCTTTGCCCAGACCATTTCTGTATCTCTCTCCCTAGCTCTATGTCTCTGTTTCTCATTGGATCTGGCTTGCTATCTTTGATTCTGTCTCTGACTCTGCTTCTCTCTGTCTCTCCAAATTGCTCTTTTTCTTTCTCACTCTCTTACTCAATTTCTGGCTTTCCCCCTCTGTTTGTGTCTGTCTCTCTGCAAGAAAGAGACAGAAACAGTGAAGGAGACACACTCAGAAACAGAGAGAGACAGAGAGAGGGAAAGATTGAGTGTGAGTGGGCAAAAAAATGAGAAACAGAGAGTCAGAGAGATAGTGAGAGTGACACAGTCAGAGAAAAGAAAAGATATTTTCTGAGAAAAAAGAGAAAGAGAGACAGGGAAAAAGAGAGATGGCTAGAGAGGGAGGAATAGAGATAGAGAGAAGAAAATAGAGCCAGCGAGAGAGTGAAAAATAGAGGAAGAAAAAGACATCAAGAAACACAGAGAAGGTGCAGCTAGGTGGCGCAGTGGATACAGCACCAGCCCTGAATTCAGGAGAACCCGAGTTCAAATCTGGTCTCAGACACTTAACACTTCCTAGCTGTGTGACCCTGGGCAAGTCACTTAACCCCAGCCTCAGAGGAAAAAAAAAGAAATACAGAGAAACAGAGAAGAGACAGAGGAATAGAGTCAATAAATAATAGACAAAGTGAGACAGTCACAGAGAGAGAAAAAGAGGGTGACAGAGAAATATAAAAAGAAAGACAAAGACAGATAGCAGAGTCAGAGATAGCAAGGTAGAGCAAACAAGAGAGAGAGAATCCAACAAAGAAGGTGTCAGAGGGAGAGGGGGAAGGGAGGAAGGAAGAGGGAGAAGGAGAGGAAAAGGGAGAGGAAGAGGGAGGAGGAGGAAATTTTGAAGACAACCACATTTTTTAAGGACTTTGCCTAATCACAGATTTTAAGGTGGGAGGGACCCTGGAAGTGG